>NC_135668.1:28313475-28618804 GCF_964188315.1 Podarcis muralis
CCCACCCCCCTTTATAATCTAGCCCTTCTCTCCCTGTTGCAATGGAGAATATTTGTAAATGCATCTCGGTTACTCATTCAAAAGCCTTTTTTCCCCTTCCAGGGGAGAAAAAAATATTTTGTTTCAGCAAATTCCTCCTTCATTATGATTCCTGCTAGTGCAATTGAATTGTGGGTCAAAGAGCTCTTCATCCAAGGACTTCCATTTAAAAGCAATTCATTTATTTGCTGCATCTTAAAGGGCTGAATAATTGGCTGGTTTTAATTGAAGCTGTTGCTTTCTGCTCCTTGATATTAGTAAGGTCCAAGGTTCTTTTTCTTATATGTAATCCATAATATTGACCAAGTTTGGCCTGTTTTCATTTCAACGCAAGAGCCACTTGTCAAAGAAGGAGAGGGGAAAAACAGCAACAACATGATTTTTTTTAAACTTGAGTGCATGGAAAAGCTGTTTTGCAGGGTTTTCTTTTTCATTTGACAGAAGTGTCATTTAAGCATTCATTTATTTTGTGAGACTAAATTGATGAGCGGCAGCAGTTGGTTTCAGAATAAGAGTGAAACTCTGGTGTCATCAGCATACATTACAATATTGAACCATTTAAAAGACATTAAACACTGTTCACATGTTAATACCAAAGTGGTGCTGTTTTCTGTGCTGAATTATAATCAAAGATCTTTAAGATCATATTTTATTATATGTAATATTTCTCAGTCTTTATAGTATATGGTTCTCTTTGCAGAATACATTGGAAGAAATCTGCTATTTGCTTTTTAATATTCCAGGGGGATAACTTTAAGTTGATTTGACAGCTGCTATTATTATCCTATGGCTGTAGAAATCCTATACACATATAGATTTTCCTGCTCTTATTAGACATCTTATATTTGTGCCAAAAACATAATTCTTGGGGATATTGACTTTTTATTTGGCAATGGATATCTGCTTTCATACATACACATTCTGTGAGACAGTGGAAGACTACATAAGTAATTAAATATAGATCACATCTTTTAGACCACTTTACAACTGAAACCAAATAATAATGTTGTGCGGCAATATCTTCTTCCATCTATGCTATCCCGGAAACACAGAAATGGGGAGCTTAATTCTTTGGAATGAAGAATTGAACTAGTATTGTCTTTGACCCAAATATTATTTATAGAGGGAAATGGAATGTTTTAACATATAAGGCAGTTTAATCTTTAGAATTCATAAATTGCTCAGATCTTGAGGAAAAAATAAGGTGCAACAGATTCTTTCAAAATTAGATTCTCCTGATGCCTCTTTTTGCTGCTGTCTTTTCATTCTTTTGTTAAGCTTCATTAAGTTTTTACTATTCTGATGGGAGCCGCCTGAGTGGTTGGGGAAACCCAGTCAGATGGGTGGGATATAAATAATAATATTATTATTTATTATTAATTACTCTACTAGCATGAACAGCTAAATAGCTATGGAAAATGCAGATTTGTTAGTCAATATAAGAAGAGGCTTTCTCCAGCAAAGGCTCCAATGCCAGGGATGGAGATAAAGAGGAAATGGGAACTGTGGCAAGTGTCAACTAATGGAAGGAGGCATTCACCTGAGTTTCTTGCTTGAGCATGGGCTATAAAGCAGAAGGAGGTAGCAGAGGTCTTCCTTGTCACTTCTGTTGAAAATATCTCTATAGAGACAGAACTATTCAAAAGCAACTTTTCAAAACAAAGGCATAAATTCCCTGTAACCTATTCTCCCCCCAGACAGGAACATTCAGAAAATAGGTTTTACTGAGCACCCTGCCTAGCTTGCCAGTACCTTGGAGTTTATAGAATATTATACTTTATTCTTTGCTTGTTTTGTATGTTTACATACAAATTGCATTTCCAAATTTGGTCCCCCAGCATTACAAACAGGAAAGAATTAATTAATTGTTGGCATCATTTTGTAGTATGCATATACAGAATCATAGAATTGTAGATTTGAAGGGGACACGAGTCCAACCCCCTGCAATGCAGGAAACCTTTGCCCAATGAGGGGCTTGAACCCAGGACCCTGTGATTAAGAGTCTCACGCTCTACCAACTGAGCTTGTAGAGCTTTAAAGTTTTCCAAGTACTTCATGTACAGTATTGAAGTAATGATTGTAAGGTAGGGTGCTAAGATGTATCTCCATATTGCAGGGGTGGACGCTGAACATCAGAGAGCATGGTGAGCCAAGTGAGTTCGTGGTACAGGTGAGGTTGGAACCAAAGTCTTCCAGGTTCACAGCTCAGTCCCTTAACCACAGCACGACACTGCAGTGCAGATGAGAAAGAGTGGAGGCCACAGTGAGTCACTGCTAGGAGCTCTTTAGCTTTCTAGGAAAATTAAGCTCTAGCAGAGTTTCTGGTACAGCCTCTGGAGAAGACGGCATGTAAAATCCCCCTCCATAATAAATCTTGCCATGTGGGGCAGTAGGATTGGACCATCAGAGCTTCCAAGACCAACTTGTCCCATGGTAGTGTGGGGCAGAGGGAGAGGGCTCAAACTGTGCAGCATTTTATATTGACTTTTTTAAAAAAAAATTCAGTATGTAATAAAATCATATTCTTTGCTTTTTCGTGAACTGTGTGCAAAGGTAGCAGTCCCAGCTATACAGCTGTTTTATCTTTCCAGAGATGTGCCAGTGTTGTGGACTGTAAACAATATTGTTTTACAGTGAAAAATATGTCTAATATAAGTACAGCTTGAGCAGCTTGCCATTGAGGGTCTGGGAAAAATATAGCTGTAGCACTTAGATATTCTAGCAGAGTTAAGAGATTAAGAGGAAACACAGCCGTACAAACAAAATTACCTGGAGTGGTAGATCACCATAAACAACATACAGCTTTTTAAAGTGTATTCATAGTATTTCAGAGGCAAAAAAGCAGAGCAGCTCTACTTAATGGAGAAAAGACTAAAGTTACAATGATATTGCATCAAGACATCAGTGAAATAGCTGTCTGTCATTCTCAGCAGTGGCATTAAGGAGTAACTGAAGGTCTTAGGAAATTTGAATCAGTACTGGCTAATGGGCACAGATATATTGATGCAGAATTTCTGAAATTGCACTGTAATACCTCAGTTGAGCAATAGCATGTACTCTGTGTCTTCCTGCTGAAAAGGATGACATGAGTGTAAAGCTAAAAGTAGAACAACCACAAAAAGACAGCACCAACAAAAAAAGAACCTGAAGGAGAATTTATTGGTCAAATGCCCTGCCCAACATGTTCCGACAAATGTCTTCTTCAAGGGCAACAATTACAAGCTGTCCTATTTCAAAAGGTGCTTCAGAGTTATAGTTCATGCTGCATGTTCCTCCAAAGCACCTTTTGAAATGGGAGACCTGTAATTGTCCCCCCTCAAGAAAACATTTGTCTCCTTCAGCAGCAGTTTCTGAGGTACACCCCCCCACCCCACCTCCCTCACTCTCTCGTATTTATATAAAGCTGTCAAGTTATTAAAAAGCCAGGAGTTCTATGTATCTCGTTGGTGCTTAGTGGTAGCAATAAGAGCATTTGCAAGGATTGCTTCCCCCAGTTTTTGTTTACAATCCCACGCTATTTTACAATCTTCCATGACCAGCAGCTGAGATTGTTCATGGAATTAGGTCAATTTACACTTTTCCCATGGAGGCAGTTACGCCCTTCTCATGGCAACTGATCCATGCTTCTTGATAGCGGTACTTGTACAATGGTAGCAATATGCATAAACCAAGAGCCACCAATGCAGCCCCCACAAGCACCAGTGTGCCAGCAGTAGATCCTATGGCACCTGTGAAAGGTCTCAGTAAATTTCCCCTCAAAATGTACAATGCATGAGAGATGTTTGCTGTTCCTGCTCATTTCCTGTTTACACTGGCTCAGCATCTCCTACATTGAACATGTCTTCTTAAACATGCCCACATTTCACTGGATACCAGGATTGGATACCCTTCCCACTTCTAAACAGCAGAGAGGTGAAAAGAGCTCCTCTCTGCGATCAAGTAAGGCAGTGAATGATTGGGGTGCATGCCTGCACCATTTTGTGTCCCTGTCTCTTTCCTCAATATTTCAAATGTGGCGGCCATTTTGTTGTGCCATGCCTCGGCTGCAGCCATTTTGTGACCCGCAGCACTTTGTCAAAACTCTACTTGGACACTTAGCCTCATGAAGGCTGTTTTCATCATTCATCTTAATGGAGTCAGTCCCTAGGAAGGAACTGTGGATCATCAGATTTCATGGCCCAAAAGAGGATATTCTGCAGCAGAAGGGATCCTTTCAACCTTCTTAAAACCTCCACAGCTGGGACTTCCACAACTGTTCAGAGCAACTTATTCCACTTCTGAGGTTTAGACATGGACACCTCCACTGGCAGGGCTCATCCAGGACTGACTCTGAGATCTGTTGCGCCCTAAAGTGAGAATCATATCTCTAGGACTCCCATGTATGCAACATGTACATATAAGGAAGATTTACAAATGATGAGCACAGTGGGGGATTTTTCTTATGCTTTAATATTGTAATGTCACTTATAGTGATGTCATGTAGTATGAGCATGGAAATGGCTTCTCCCATTGTGGGCAACAAGTTTTGCCAACGTCACTTGGTGCAGCTTGGCTGGCCAATCCCTAACATACCCCAGTTCCCCGGCCATGAGTAGCTTAGGCCATCTGGATAGAATCTAGTATTTCAAGGGTTGTGGTGCTTATTCTACATCTCATCCTCCCTGATATGTGGAGTTGGAACCTAGAACCTCTCTTCATTTGCTGAACAATGACAACAAAGAGTATTGTGGCACCTTAAAGACTAACAAATGTCTTGTGGCATAAGCTTTTGCAGTCTGAAGCCCATTTTGTCAGGTGCATGGAGTGAAATCTTAGCTGGCAGAAAATTCCAAGGTGGGAAATAAATGGCAATGAGATAAAAAAATACAGTCTGTGATAATTAGGGCATAGATAAAGGTTCAGTAAGCACATTTGGCGAAATGTGCCACAAAAGTTTGTGCCGTAATAAATTTCTTCATTTTTGTTGTTGTTTAGTCGTGTCCGACTCTTCGTGACCCCATGGACCAGAGCATGCCAGGCACTTCTGTCTTCCACTGCCTCCCGCAGTTTGGTCAAACATGCTGGTAGCTTCGAAGACACTATCCAACCATCTCGTCCTCTGTCGTCCCCTTCTCCTTGTGCCCTCAATCTTTCCCAACATCAGGGTCTTTTCCAGGGAGTCTTCTCTTCTCATGAGGTGGCCAAAGTATTGGAGCCTCAGCTTCACGATCTGTCCTTCCAGTGAGCACTCAGGGCAGATTTCCTTAAGAATGGAGAGGTTTGATCTTCTTGCAGTCCATGGGACTCTCAAGAGTCTCCTCCAGCACCATAATTCAAAAGCATCAATTCTTCGGCGATCAGCCTTCTTTATAGTCCAGCTCTCACTTCCATACATCACTACTGGGAAAACCATAGCTTTTTTTTCTTTCTTCATTTTTAAGATGCTGCAATACCCTTTGTTGTTTCTGCTGCAAGAGACTAACCTGGCTGCCTCTCTGGAACATTTGTATAATAGAGTCTTTCCCCAAAGGTTTTAGTCAACTGTCCTTTATAAATCCTAGCATCTTATGCCCACAACCTCCTCCTCTGCTTCCTGCGAATAGAATCCTGTCACCCTGTTCTGCTCATCAAGCCAGTAGACTCAAGTTGAGCTCATCCTGGCTTCAGACAAGTCCATAGTTCAACAGGACTGAACAGCTGTGGTTTCCCTTCACTCCCCCCCTTACTTCCTCCTCATCCCATCTCGTTCCCTACTTCTATTAAGGCTTCCCCATTACAGCAAGAAGGAAAGCCCTCCTTCATAAACCCAATTAGCTGTCATTTTACTGGTAAATATTCAATTCAGGTTGTCGGCCAGATATTTTGCCCCCTGTAATGTAAACAGCATATTGTGTTATGCAGGATCATAATAGCTCTAAATGGTATGTAGCTGAAAATAAATATAGATACAGCATGCTCCCCTTGCGGTTTGTGTTGTTTACTCTGCCCCCACCTGCCCACCCCTCGATGTGGGCTATGCCATGCATATGTTGTTTCTGATCAGACCAACATGCACACACTTTGCCCTCTTTAGAGAGGAACGTGTGGTTCTTTGAAGGCACGGTTTTAAACAGATGGGGATGTTAACTGCACCAGATTGCAGGCTCACGGAAGGTGTTGCTGCTCAAGAGAAGTGAAGCAGTATACTCTCCCCTGTGACTTCTGGCAAGTGCAAAGTGCTCACCTTCCTCAGGATTATGGCTCATAAAGTGCAGAACCCCGGGAAGTTCTCCCATGCACTTATGTGCTGCACATTCCCGTGCAAGGAGGTATATGTCAAAAACACTGGTAACTTCCTGCCCTATCCTGCCATGATGGGGTAGTGATTAGATTAAGACTGGGAAGACCCAGCTTCAAATCCCCATTCAGCCATAAAGCTAACTGGGTAACCTTGGGCCAGTCACCTCTCTGCCTAACCTACCTCACAGGGTTGTTGTGGAGGTAAAATGGAGAGTGGGGAACTATATACAGTGCCTTGAATGCCTTGGAGGAAAGCCAGGATAAAAATGTAATAAATATTGTTGTTTCTTTACCATCAACCTCTTCTATTAAATGAAATCTTTTGCTGCTGCTGTAGAATGTACTTTATGCTAACAGCACCCTAGGGGCATTGAAGTACCCCAAAAGAGAGTTTATAATTGGCTTTATGTGGTATCTGGAGGTGTAGGGACGTATAGAGAACTGATATTTTAATCTTATAGATGACTGGAGGAGATCTATTTTGATGTGTTTAATGCACAGGTGATACTTTTTTAACAGGCCATATTTATAGGTGATGTCCCAAATTACCTGTATGTGTTTTATTTTTATGGTTTAGGTGTTCAGACGTAATAATGCTGGGCTTATTTGTTAGAAATCCTGGTAAATAAAATGAAGTTCCACCAGTATGGTTGGTGCAAGGTTGCACATTGTTTCCTTGTACAGTGGTGCCTCGCAAGACGAAATTAATTCGTTCCGCGAGTTTTGTCGTCTTGCGATTTTTTTCGTCTTGCGAAGCACGGTGTCGGGAAAGTTTTGGAAAAGCTTCAAAAATCACCAAAGTCTTTAAAAACCTCAAAAAAGGCTACCACACCGCGTTCTATGAGTTGCTCCTCAAAGTCAAGTCGCAACTGTATTAACTTGCGAAGCAAGCCCATAGGGAAAATCGTCTTGCAAAGCAACTCAAAAAACAAAAAACCCTTTCGTCTAGCGAGTTTTTTGTCTTGCGAGGCATTCGTCTTGCGAGGTACCACTGTATATTTTCTAAGGGGTTTTCCCTATCACCAGACAGAGAATTATGAACGTTTCCATTCTCCTTTGCTGGAAATAACCATAAGGATGAAAGATACAAGAGAACCCTGATAATGGCACAACCAGAAGCAAATACATACACTGTTGTGGGCGTTGTATATGTCTGTGACCTTTTACTACTTTTGTGAACAATTTTTTCGAGTCGGGATGGGGAATGTGGACTGGATGTTGCTGGACTACAGCTCCCATTGTCCCTGACCTTTGGCCATGCTGGCTGGGGCTGATGGGAGTTGGAGTCCAGCAACATCTGGAGGGCCCAGGCTCCCCATCCCTAATTTATAGGATAATGCCTCTGGCTAGCTAGGGAGGAAGGAGAGCTCTCGAAGCCAATGAGAGAAGTACAGCCATTCATCATCTCTGGCACTACTCAGCTGAGAATATTGAATGGAAAGCGCAGGCCAAGTTAACTGTGAGTGAACCCAAGATGTTTTAGGCAAAGAAGCATCTTGCAGAATGGAAGGGACCTGTGTTGATATGTGCAAGGAGCCACACAGTTGACGGAAAATCATAGTTAATAATGGTAGAATTGTCAGGGGGTCAGTTTTGTGACCCAGCTTTCAGAGATGTAACCAGCAGCATCCCTACCTATACAGTTGGCATCCTTAGCTTAAACATAAGAGCCTTAAACAGTGGCCCTTGAGCCACTTCTGACAATGTTTGGTAGCCCTTTTGCTGCAGTTCCCAAGATGCTCAGATTAAGTCTGTGGATTTTACAGTCTTGGGAGGGACAGGCCAGCTGGTGATCTTAAATGATAATTATAACCCAAAAACTGGTGTTCAGAAAGTAGCTGTGGGAGGTTTGGGGCACAGAAGAAATTCTAAAAAGTGGAGCATAAACTGTTGTTCTCTAAGAACAGGCATATAGTTCAGACACATAATTAAAGTTTCCTTCAAAAAAAAAAAAAAGAGGGGGGGCAAGATTGTGAGCAGACATTGGCAGTAATCCAAAATTCTAATTTCTGACTATGATTTAATTTCAATTTTAAATAAATCGGTTTTTAATTTAAAAAGAGTGAGCTTCATAACATTAGCAATGATTGCAACATTAAGCGCAGTGCTCACAATCTAGCAATATAAAACATTATTTATATCTGAATCGTAAACAGCCTTTTGAAATGGATTATGGTTTTTCTCCCTATTCTAATACAACCTGGAGGGTACTAAAAAGTGTTGTGTGAAATTAACATTCTGCTGACTTTCGCCTATAAATGAGAAGCGAGCTATTAACATTTGTGTATTTTCATTATGTAAATTGTGTTAACACATGCCCACAAATTGCCACCAGCGATACAATAATTTTCTCTCAGTGATCATAATGTGTCCAAGTGAGTCATTTTGATTATGACATGCTAATTACATATTGCCTCCCCTTTTTTTTTCCTTTTCAGATTCAGAAAAACCAGGGATCTTTAATGGTAAGCTTTATGAGTTCGGGGAAAAAATTCACTTTTCTTTTTCCTGATGGCTGCTTCCTTTGCATGCTTGAATGCCTTGTTTTAAACTTAGCAAATTGCATTTTGTGGAAAATGCAAACCTTTAACTGCCTGTATTAGATTAGGTACCATTAGAAATAATAGGACATCCTGAGCCGCGATGTTTTTATAAGAGTTTGCTGCTGTTGATTAATCTTGCTATATTTTATTGCATTAATGATTTTTTCTTTCCACTCCACTGTAAAGATATTGCATATAGCCTAATACTTCTCTTCTCTCTCCCCCCACTTCTCCTTTCCATCACAGCCCCTCCAGTTACTCCAGTGCATTGTTGATGAGGTGAGTCGCCGTCTTATGTGCTTTCACTCCTAAAGTCATTCCTAATGGACTGGAAAGCTTATATTTTGTTTCCTAATGAAGCACAATGGCCCAACGTCCTCAACTGCGAGACAAGTTGCCTTGTGCGGCTCTGAGCTGCTGAGCGCTGGCTGGCCTTGTCCTGCTTTGTGCTGTTTCCTGACTCTTCCTATTGAATCCTTGGCAAAAGGAGGCGGTTTCCAGGAAAGTCTCTTTCTTTCTCCCTCTCTCTCTTTTGGATAACAGAGACCCCCAAAGGCCCCCCATATTAATTGATCACCTCTCCACCTTGCCAGATGTGGTAATGCAAAGAAATGGAAGTTGTCGTTTTGCCTTTTAAATGAGGCAGGCTTTTGTGCAGCTCTGGGTGTGCAAAAGAGGACCTGCTAAAAGGGGTCAGGGTTGAACTGTAAACAAGAGCATTTTGAATGTCACCTCTCGGTTCGGTTTTGTCAAAGGGAGAAAAACCAAAAACGGCAGGAGCCCTGTTGTTCACACCTCTACCTGAACCCATTTAGTCCTGATCCAGTGATTTCTCAAGAGGAGCAGAAACTCTGGTGCTTATGTGAAGCTCCCCACCCACAAGGCCTGCTCAGAGTGTTTCAGCGGGTGAAATGCATGAGTTGTCCATGGCATGGCTCAGGTGGGATCCAGCTACTGAAATTAGTGGAGAATCCTCTACATGCAGGAGGATTTATATTTACCTTGAAGCACATGTGGGCCTCTGGGTCAGGGCATCAGGTATCCCCACCCCCACCCCCTGACTACTAGTGCAGGCCTAAGGAAACAGTATTCCTGTTTATCTGGATTTCCAGTTGCCCAAATTTCTGCATGCCTGGCCATTCAGCTGTGGGAAGGGCACAATGTGCATTTTTGTTCAAATGCTCCTGCCATTTACATGCACCACATTTAATCTGTGTCCACCCACCACCCCACTCTTTTTTGTCACATTACTATGTTTCTCAGAAAAGAAGTTGGAAAACTGCATTTTACCCCAGACACAGGACATTCATTTTTGCCTCTGTGCATCTCTGTGCAAATCAACCTGGATTTGATTGTGTGTGTGCTTTGATTTTTAATATACTGTATGTATCCACATTGTCAACACTTAGGTGCTTGCTCTGCTAACCACCATTTTCTTTGGGAGACCTGACTTCTGATGGGATGATCATAGTTGCCAGATTTCCCCTTTCAGAGCTAACAAAATATTCTTCCTTACGCTCTGGTGGTGGTAGTTGTTCACCCCTTAATCACTTTAGGAAGCAACAGTGTAAGTGAAATTAACCCACAGCAGTTGAAATTCAGTCCTACACATAGGAAGCAGGGCAGATCTAGCACACTTTTGCCTGGAATGGCAGCCCATCTGCTTAGTTCCAGAAGTTGATTTCCAGAATCTTTCCCTGCTTTATCAGGGAACTGCACTTACCAGAGCAACTTCTGATGAATGAGGCTGAGCCTGGAATTGATGTGACAGAACCAGAAACTTGGGAGGAAAGGAATTGGGCTGCATGTGGATGGAGATGGTTTATGGGTGCCTTGAAAAGTTGCAAATCAGAGCAAACTTATGCTTATACATACTTATGTTTGCATGTGTATGATATGCACATCTGTTGATTTCTGGACACTTGGTCACTGTGTGTTTGTGTTTGTGTACTGACTTCATTGTGACTGAAGGTATACATAAGCTCTACCTGGGGTCTTATGCCTGTGTTGGCCCATTCAGACATGCATGCTCGTAACTTGGTGTGGCAGTCTTTGAGTTATGATCACACATGTGAACAGATGCCATGTTGTGTAAGTGGAATGTAACTGCAACAACTTCTCCACACGTGACTTTGTGTGCACAGAAATAACACCCTTGGAAGTGTCTGAAAGCCCATTATGTCCAAACTACAGGTTGAAATGGCTAAACACGGCAAATTGTATTTCAGAGCAAACCACATACCATGTGGGAAGGTGACCTTCCCTGGTGGTGTTGATTTCCAACTCCCAGCAGCTCCAGCCAGCAGGTCAATGGTCACGGATGATGGGAGTTGTAGTCTAACAACATCTGGAGGGCCACAGGTTCCCTATCCCTAATATAGTGTCTTAAACCACCATGCACTGTGTAGATGATGTCTGCATGTGATCAGGCTCCCAATCCACATATTTAGAGACAAGTGGACACTCATGGGGCCATTCTTAAGTTATATTTTATGTGCTCTCCCTGACTCAAGGGTTGTATCCAGTGTTAGTCATACTCAGATCATGCCCATTGAAATTGATGGAAATGACTAACTTAGGTCCATTAATTTCAAAGGGTCTGCTCAGAGTAAGGCTGACATTAGATACAACCCTCAAAGACAAATCTTGCCAAATGTCCTGCTTCTGTTTTCAGTTTCCCTTCTCCCACCCACCACCATGAGGACTATAAGCTTAGTATAGTTGTTGTTGTTTTTTTGTTGAAAGAAAGAAAGAAAGAAAGAAAGAAAGAAAGAAAGAAAGAAAGAGAAGTTCCAAGGAAGCAGTGCCACCTGATTCTGAGCTACATTCTGTGCAGAATGGTGCAATGAAAGCCATGCTGGTTTCTAGGCTCCCTGCCTTCCGATGGAGCTGATTTCCATTCCTCCTTAGGGTCCTGGCGGGTGCCCTACGGTTTCCCCTCCTACATTGGCTTAATAGCAGCCTGGTTTTGTTTTCCCTCCTTGTTTCTCTCTCCCTGCTCCCCTCCCTCGGCTCTTTTTAAGATCTAGCCCTGTTGGGGGAGAATAATAGTTCCCACTTATTGTGCTAATGTGTGTGTCTCTTTCTAAATAAGGACCTCATGAGAGAAGGTCTGTTTGCTTTCTGGTATGGTACAGCTGCTGTTGTTTTCAGTGCATTCGTGATAACGTGAGTGTTCGCTATTAGAAGTGTTTAGTGTTCTAAGACTGATGATCTCGGGCCAAATGCTCCCCTCTGTGGCAACTTCATGAGAGCAAATAAGGGCTGGCAAAGTCCTAAAATTCACAGGGTAGGTGCGGGGTGGGGGGAGCAGAGTCACTCCCCTCCCTTTCAGTCTGCAGCTGTTTCTGCATGGCAAGTTTCTTCCTGAACCCATGGATAGCAAGATACTTTTCCCAACTTAGACTGGGTTCTTTACTGCACTAAAGTTATGGGCATATGGAGGCTGCCAAAGGACTGGTGAGAGGGTGGTCTGAGGGTTGGGAATGGGGCATTTGCATAGGGGCACATCCATTCATAGGGTCCACCTTCTGGAGTGTTTTAGGAACCCATCATCAGACCAGTTTAGCTAGGTCAGCCTTCCCCTGTGATGGCTGTGGCAGAGAAGAGTTGTAGTTGAAAACTTTTGGAGGTCACTAGGTTGGCAAAGTAAGGGACGCGGGTGGTGCTGTGGGTTAAACCACAGAGCCTAGGACTTTGATCAGAAGGTTGGCGGTTTGAATCTCCGCAACGGGGTGAGCTCCTGTTGCTCGGTCCCTGCTCCTGCCAACCTGGCAGTTCAAAAACACGTCAAAGTGCAAGTAGATAAATAGGTACTGCTCTGGCGGGAAGGTAAACGGCGTTTCCGTGCGCTGCTCTGGTTCGCCAGAAGTGGCTTAGTCATGCCACCCACATGACCCGGAAGCTGTACGCCAGCTCCCTCGGCCAGTAAAGCGAGATGAGCGCCACATCCCCTTTACCTTTAGGTTGGCAAAGTCTGCTTGATCAGAATCAGCAGCCATGCTCATCTGCGCTGGTCTCTGCTGTTCCAGGATCTGGCTCTTGAGGAGCCAAGATACGCATCTTGGTAGACTTGGACTTGATGTCGGAGGGCTGTTTTGTGTAGCCTTGATCCTTTGCTGCTACTCCTTCTGGCAGGCATTTCAGGTTGTTTCGCAAACGATAAAAATGGATAAGCTGACAAAAAAGGGATCTAATAGAGGAACAGCAACAAAACAGGTCTCAAGATCACTGTCTAAAACTCTGGATCAATTAAATTAGAAATAGCAATAAGCCCCCTGGCTTATTTCTGACTATTACGTTTAAAATCACCACTTCAACATTTCTACGGTGTGTTTTCAACAACTGCATTAACTTTTTAAGAAACAAAGCGAGGGAGAGAGTGCCATGCAGAGTTCCATGTATGCCTCCATCTTTGATGTTAAATGTGTGCGTACAGAGGAGAGTCAAGTGTCAGAATGTATCTATCCATCACTGCTTCCACTCCAGCCCAAATGTTTTCTGCTGTTCTCTTTACTGGAGCCAGAAATTGTGACCTTACCCATGTGCATGATTCAAAGGCTAGATGAGAACAAGGTAAAACTACAGGTAGGAATAGCTGAATAATTACCTTTAGGCCAACCTGAGAAACAAACCTTCCCAAGAGGCCGAACTCATTTAATGGTTCCTAAAAACTCAATCTTGCGGGTGTCAATGGTCATGCTTGATTATTTGCGGCAGTGTTTTATGAAAAAGCAATAAGGCTGCATGGGGCATTTACGGAGGGGTGGAAGCGAACAATAAATGGGCTCAGTTCTTTGAGGGAAGGTCCCTTTGGTGGAATCGGCCACTAAACGCTTTGCACATATCTCTGTGTCTTTTGCTGTTTGAAACTGCAAGAGAGGGAAGGCACACTAAAACATTTCCATCTTTGCTGCAGCAAGAATGGCACAATGACAAGAACCGAATCCTTTGGTTGTAAAAAAGACAGCAGTTGCAGCCACTGTTAATAGATTAGCCTAGACAAGTGATTTCCAAGCTGCGTTCCAGAGAGCCTCAGGTTCCCTTGGAAACTTTTTTGGTGGTTCTTCCATGAGAAGTTCACTAATGGGACACAACCTTGCTGATCTTCCCCCTTCTGTGTACAGTTGGCACAGGGGCATGTTAGGTGTGCTCCCAGAGCACATGCACAACCCACACAGGGCAACAGGTGTGCCCCAACAGGCCTGTTCAGTGCCTCGCATGAAGAAAATGTTTATTTTTCAATATTTCTATCCCATTAGGAAGAACATTCTGACTGTAAGAGCTGTTTGACGGTAGAACATACCACCTCAGAGGGTGGTGGAGGTTTTTTAAGCAGAGGTTGGATAGCCATCTATCAGGGGTTCTTTAGTTGTGATTCCTGTGTTTCAGGGGGTTGGACTAGATGACCCTTGGGGTTCCTTCCAACTTCACAATTCTATGATTCTTTCACTAGGGGAGTTCAAACTATAAAAGCATAGAAATAGACAATCTGTCACCATGCAGAAGGATGCAAGGTCCCATAGTAGACAAGTTGATTCAGAAAGAGCTCATCGAAGGCAGGAAACTTTGAAACCTACCAGAGCAGCCACTTTTCAAGCCGCAACCACAGGAAAACTCAGTCCACAAAGACTTGTGAGGCTGCAGCCTCATATCATGTGTCGCTGTGGCAGTACTTTGTGGACAGCACCGCTCACTCTTCTGGAAACCAAGGGCACTGACCTAGGATTCAGGCGCTTACTGGCAAGCTCAGGATGTGCAATTAAAGTTGATTTGGGTGCTCTTGTGCAACAAACCTGCCCTCCCCAAAATTGAAGCTTTTGCAGTAAGGAAGGTGAAAGTGCAGTGTTAAGTATGGGGTAACAATGTTGCAATGTCTTATAACCTCCTCGCAAACAAATGAGTGGATGCTCATGAAATAGCTGACACCATCTGCAGACTTTGTGCCAGCAAATCAGGAAGAATGCTCAGTAAACAGGTTGCCTGGAGGTGACCCAAATCTTTCAGAGATCCCCACCCTACAATTATTAACATTCAGCCACAAATAGAAATTGGGAGAAAGCTTCGTAAGTTCTGTCTTAGCAGCTAGTTTTACTGGAGGGCTGCTTTGAGGAGAATGGTGCCCATTTCCTCAGCATGTCTCCTTCTGCACCCCTTTCTTGCCACTAGGAAAGGTCTTCAGGGGTTAGATTTGGCCCTGGGGGGCTCAGGTGCTGATCCCTGCTGTAGTTCACAGGTGATGTGTAATTGCATTTTTTACTTGTTTCTCAATAGAGCCTGGTCGTTTTAATCCTGCACCTTCCTAATAAATTTTAATGATTTGTATATTATTATATACTGGGGGTAACATGCAGCCTGTTAATATGGAGAACTTGCTAAGCAGCTGTGTGTTTGCGTGTGATCAAAGGTGTTAAGGAAAAAGATCAAAGGATGCTGGGGAATAACTCTTGGATCACAGGCACAATTGTCCCTCTCAGTCCGGGAGGCTTACCTCCTCTGGGCACCTTTTGAAGGCTCAGATGGCCCGATCCACACCTCTAAGGGCTCTCAGACATCCCTCCTCAAGCAGAGGGGCTGCACCCAGAACTGAATGCTGACAAACAACCTCATGTACACTTTTCATTTTTGTTGCTGCAGTTTTGGATTTATTTAACCCTGTTCTGGGTTTTAAAATATATATTATACTGCCATGTTGGGCAAAAGATTCCTGCATTGCAGGAGGTTGGACTAGATGACACTTATGGTCCCTTCCAACTCTACAATTCTGTGATTCCATGAAACACCCAGAATTCCTCCAGACATGCTGATACCTCCCTTTTATTCATGGGGTTGTGGTTCTGCCATTTTGGCTGCCTATGCGTTGACACTCAGCCTGTGAAGTTGAGAAACAGAGGAAGAATTGCCAGAAACAGAAACAACCCCGCAGGCCTTGGATATAGAAAAGTTACTAATCAGCTGTGTGTTTGTGTGTTCAAAGGCATTAAGTGAAAGAATCAGAGGATTCTGGGGAATAACTTGGATCCTACTCAGTGCTGCAGTATTGCAAAGGATCTTGAAGTGCCCCTGAAAATTTTGCCACTCTGGTCAAGTGGCGGGGGACGCAGATTCCACCCCCTTTGGTCAAAGAGTTCAGCTCTGCACCTGGAGGGCTGTCACTTCCACAAATTAAATACTAGGGAGTGAGTTTAAAGTTCAGCTGCCTCCCTCCCTCCCCTCCCCTCCCCTCCCCACCCCACCCCAACACCTTGCTCAGATTTTCTGCTGCTGTGCTTTCCTTGTTATGCTTGAGCTCCTTGCTGACGAGTGCTAATAGCAAAATGCCAAGTGAGGGCCTGTTTGGGGTTTACCACATATTAAACATTCTGAACTTGTCCTTTTGCTCATAGATTGGGCATAATTAATAATTAAACAGCTTCTGTTGTAATGGGTTGACCTTCCTGAACTGTTCATTATTCACAAGGCAAAGGCATCACTCAAAACATCCCTCTCCCCCTCCACACACACACATTGCCCTTCTCTGTACTCAAAACTGGAGATATACAAAGCGCTTGGGTTGGTTTTCCTTCTCTCTCTCTTTTCTTCTACTCCCTTTCTCTCTCTTTTTTAATGCCGTAACTTGGGCTGCCCCCAGGATCAGCCTCTCAAAGTTGAGGCTGGGTAAAATAAGAAAGGAAGCAAACTGGTATATCATGGAGAGCTGATGTGGGGCTTTTGGAGGGCCTTAACATAAGAACGTAAGGAGAGCAACCCAAAGGAGGCCCATTTAGTCCAGCATCCGGTTCTCACAGTGGCCAACGAGATGCCCCAGTAGGTAGCAAGCGAGACAGCACTCTCCCCTTCTTCGGTTTCCAGAAATGTACTGCCTCTGACAGTGGAGGTAGAACATAGCCATCAAGCTTAGTAGCCATTGATAGACAAATTCATGGAAGTAAGGCTAATTTGTGTGGTGGACTCCTCCCTTCTTATTAACCACCACTTTCGTAACTCAAACTTCTCCCAAAGTCTGCAGTTCAAATCTTGCTTCGGCCTCAAGCTCTCACTGAGTTAAACCAAGCCAGTGCCCTCTCTCCTTCTCAGGGTTCGTGGGTTTGGCAAAGTGGACTGCAGTCAGCAAACGCAGGACTCCCCCTTGTTGCTTAGCCCAGACCAGAAAGTTAGCCTGACCTGGTACATTCACCTTTTACACCTCTGCGCTGTGGGTACAAAAAGACTTGCAGTTCCCTCCTTCGGCCAGAAGCGGGCGGTGGTGTGCAGGCAGATCCTCAGCCAAAACCACTCCTACTCGCCCCCCGGGCTCGGCCTCTAGCCCAATACCCACTCTGGAGCCAAGTCCTGACACACACACCCCCACACACCTGCAATGTGAGAACGGTGACATCGTTCTACCTGACAGGGCTGTTAGCAAGATTCCTGAAAGAAAGTACGTGCAGGGCTTTGAACGCTTGACCTGCGCCATGACGGCTCGTCATCCTTGCTGAATAAGTGCACGTGCTTCATGTGCGAAGCCTCTTTCTGGTGGTGGTGTTAGCAAGAGCCACGAGATACAAGTGGCAGCTGTACCTTCTGTGACTCATTCAGCTGCCAGGTTCAGAGTTGCCCTCCCCACATGGCAGAATCCTCAAAAGTGTGTGTCAAAGGCAGCCCCTCAGAACACTGTCGCCTTTTACTCTTCACTTACTTTTGATTTAATTGTATTTTGCTGCAATTTCCGATTGTTTGAATCGGAAACAAAGCCTTAATAAGAGTTCTAGTTAATTTTCTGTCTTGTAATTACCACTCTCATTTTTCTGATAATTGGCCGCCGCAATTATATGTATATTTACTAATCACGTCAGCAGCTCGGTGGTCGCTTCTCCCTGCCGCCATTGATAATGATATGCGCGCATGTATTGTGAAGCTGGCTTTTATCATCATCATCATCTCCTCTCCTCTTCTTCTGTTTCTTCTTCTTCTTTTTTTTAATTCCCCCCACCCCTCCTTCCCGCACCACATCAAAGCTATTTCCCTCGCAACCCTCCATAATGAACCCCACACATGCATTTGACACAGTTGTGTGCGAGAGAAATTGTTTGGCTCCCACCAAATGCTGCACGCTCTGAGTTTCTTGCCTGCAGCACTGGAAGGTTGTATGTGATGATATATGACTCTTGCAAATGGCCAAAGCACTCCAAAGCACGGCAAGATTAAAATAAGTCATTCCTTTGTTAATTTAAATAGGTGCATGCATCATACTTTGCAAAGCACTCAGGGACGGGGTGGGGGGAGGTTGTGGGGGGCGGGGGAAACGGTGGCAAAAGCTGCCGAAAGGTATTTTTAATAGCAAATGAGAATAGATGAGAACGGAGTCATTTGCAGCTGACTCCTGTTTTATGTGGTTCTCTTGTTCCAACTGTAGGTCTAATGAGATGACTGTTAAAGTACTCCGCAGTGCAATTTCATTACATCCTGAGCTGTTACACTATAAACACTGGCAAGTCTCTCTGTCATTCTTGGGGGGCGGGGGGGGGGGGAGAGAGAGATGGCAGAAACTCTCCTCAATTTGTAAATCCCTATTTTGCTGATGAAATATTCCTCTTTGAAAAATAATACGGATGTTTCTTGAGTTTTTTAAAATGCATTTGGTAGCCTTGTGTTTTGATAGATTTGTTGTTCGTTGGCTCAACTTGCAATTTACTATTTTTTAATTTTTTTTATTTAGTTCTCCTGGCCTCTCCTGCTTAACTCTAACAAGATTTGAGATTGCTAAGTGTAAATAAATAGCAACTATGATGCAGGAAGCAAAGGTCAACACAAGAATAATTTCCCAGCTCTTTGTTAATTACAAGACCATTTGGGTGTTACTTAAATAATCATTAATTTCTCATTTACACTTTCCCTACCTTCTTTTCTGCCCCGTGGCTATCATTGTCCCTTTTTACCTCCCCTCGGTCTTATTTCTACATATTCTTACCCATTGTATAACACTCATTACTTCTAAATGCAGGATTTCTGACACATTCTCACGGCTTCACCCTCTCTCTCCCCACACGTACACAGTCTGGTATTTGAAATCAACATCATCCCCTGCTTGCTTTCCATCTGAAATCAACTATACAATTAACAAATTGCACTTTCGCTTTCTGATGTTGTTGTTTTTGTTGTTGTCTCCCTCCTTTCTCTCCCGCCTCCCCCCATTGCCCCCACCTGCCCAATCCAAACTCAATTGCAGGAATCGCCTGTCCTTCCGGTTGGGGAGTTCTCAGAGCCGTTTGTACACTTCATCACTCAATGGTAAGCTTTGTTTGCAAATGTGCCGTGCCCTCAATGTAAATGATACATGCCATTAACTCCACAGTACCACAGGACCTTATGGCTTTCCCTGCATCCTTCCAGAGACACCAGGGACTTGGCAGGCCTTGGGCAGCTGGGCCAGCAAAGCTGAGCAAACTGTTTAAATTATGTAAACGTTATTTACACAAAGGGTCATAAAAGCACTTCAGAGGGAGAGTTTTTACCCCCCGCCCCTGTTTTAATAAACGGTTGGGGATCTTGGGTGTATTCTCAAGGAATTGGTGTGTGCGCGTGTGTGTTTGTGTTTTAAATCACTCGGAAAAATAAGGATGACAGATAATCATATTTATAACTCCATTATTCAGGCATTCTCATATTCCTTAGGAAAGCAGGCAACCTTTTTAAATGGGGTAAACAATGCACTTGATTAATTCATGGGCTTTTCATTTAGAAGTGGTTTTATGGAGTTCTTCTTTGGGAGGGTACTCTTCTCAGTAAGGGCCGTATTTTAAACCACACCGTAGGGCATGTTTTGCTTCTTCCAGACAAACTGCCTCATTCAGTGGAAGGCCACTAAAATTAACTAGGGTTTTTTTTTTTAATATAAAAAAAGGAATCTAGTTTTAAAAAGGAATCTCCTGAGCACCAAAAGGTTAAAGATCTAAGTACAACCTATTACAATGAAGGCATGTTTTAATGTCTCATTTATAGAGAAGGCTTAATAAGCAGGCGATAAAGGATGAGAGAGAGAGATTGAGCTTGGTCTAAATGATTTGGGTTTAATGGAGAACAATTGCCTTTTTTATCCTGTCAAGATGAACTTTCTGGACAAAAACTGTCAATGGACATAATTCAACAGTGCAAAGCAAGCACGCAACCCCTAAGCTTCTAGGCAAACTGAGTAGGTGATCTCTTTAATGAGAACTCTTGGATTCAGACATGTTGCAGAAGCTGGAGATGGAGGAGGATGCTCAACACTGCGCAGAATTAGGCCATCCATTAGCTACTATGATGGGAATCCATGTGTAAAAATATATGGATACTCACCATCAAAACTGATTCCCAGAAAACACCCATAGGTTTCTTGGTTCTAAATCCCCTTTTCTTTGGAAATAAAAGTTTGATTGCCAGCCACAAATTTACTACCAAAGAAGTGTCCAGGAATCAGCTCCTTACGCAAAGAGGCATTTGGATACATTCAGATTATGCGAATTTACACTAATGCGAGAGAACCTTCTCTAGAGTGTCCCAAAGGATGATGTTCTGACAGAAGAATTAACAGTGTGACTTTACAGTTAATTGAAATAATAAATACAAGGCTTATGTTTATTATAAGACTGATCCAGTTTCGGGTAGATTAGGTTTTTACGCTGCAGCCATAATTGTGGGTGATCTATCCTGCTCTTGCTGACTGAGGTGCAGGGGGCTGTACCTTTCTGTCTCTTCCCAGAGATTAATCTGAAAACATATCGTTTTTATATATTTTTAATTGAGGCAGGAGGAGGGCTAACCTCTATAGAAATGTCCACAGATGTCAGGCTGAAGCATAAATGATGGCAGATAATAGCCTTGTTCTCCCACGAGATCCAGCTACTTTGGAATGTCAGATTAAGAGGGTTGCCAAGGCGGCTTTGAATGGCTTGCAAGAATGCAACCCTCCGTTGGGCTGTGCATGGCTATTAGTTACAAGGGGAGCGATCCACCAAGTGCTCCTGCTGCTGACTTGTCCTCCTTTAAGTTCTTTGGAGCTTGTGCTGCATGGGTATTTATGAAACAGACAAAGATTACACAGCAGCAGTGCCTGGTGCCATTAAAACTGCACAGGGCAACTATAGATCTTCCAAGGGTCACTGTTCTCTGCAAGCTCTCAAGTTGTGGCAAGTGGGATTGCCCACGTCACACACTATGCTATGCTACATGTTTTAGGCACATAGCAAGCTGCTTTCTGTTGAGTCAGAACAATTGCTCCAGTCTAGCTCAGTATTTTCAACCTTGCAGCAGCTGTCCAAGGTTTCTGGCAGGGATCTGTCCCAGCTGTGGAGATCCTACCAGGGATTGAACCTAAGATCTTCTGCATGGGAAAAATTTGCTATACCACTGAACTATAGCTTCTTTTTTTAACCTCTTAGAAGAGTGGTTGACTTGCACAAACTGGTGTAGCCTAGGGCAGTGTTCCCCAACCTTGGGCCTCCAGCTGTTTTTGGACTACAACTCCCATCATCCCTCGCTAGCAAGACCAGTGGTCAAGGATGATGGGAATTGTAGTCCAAAAACAGCTGGAGGTCCAAGGTTGGGGAACACTGGCCTAGGGGTTAAGAGTGTGAGCTGTAAGCCAGATGGGCTCCAACCTCCCAGTTCAAATCTCACTGCAACCACAGCTTCACCAGCTCACCTTAGGGTGCTATTCTAGCCATCTCCCTCCTCCAACAGGGATAATAATATTGGCCCCACAGGGCTGTTGTAAGAGTTTCTGAAGTATTAATATGTGCAAATTGTTTTTAAAAGCTTAACAACAACAACAACAACAACAATTTTATTATATATATCCCACCTGTATGTAAATGCTTATTGTGGTAAGTACCCTAGCATGGGAGGAGACATAAGTTGGTTGCCATCGCTTCCTTGATCGGGATAGGGAGATAACAGAGACAAAATCTGAGACTGCTGAACAAACTCTTGAACTGCGGTGTTTGGGGGTTTTGTTGAGAGTCAGGGATTGTTGGTGGGGTTTTTTATATCTTTATTTTATATCTTGTGGTTTATATGGAAATTGTTCGGTTTGGTCGTATATTTTTTAACTCTTTCTTTATTGTTTATGACTGCTTTTGTTACATTGTATTTATGTATTTTCCCCCCATGTTATAAACTGCCTTGAGCATGGTTTGAACCATGGAAAGGCGACATACAAATAAAATTCTGTATGTCTGTATGAAGTAGAGGTGCATGTAGCACATTGCACAGCAGCAAACCTGAGTTGGCCAATCACAGGCCCCTAGTGAGTAAACTTGCATAACACCTATTTGTCTCGCACTACACATTTCACATGTGTATGCCTAAGAGGATCTAAGTGAACACCTAAAAACGTAATGTGTGTGAAGTGCCCTGGCAACAAGCGAACTGGGAGAAAGGGTGGCTGGTCCAGGGGTTGCCAAAGTGTTGTGCCCCCTCCCTCCACTGAAATTAGCCTTGCAAATAGCACAGGCTGCAGTGTGGGCTCCGTTCTGGAGTGCCTGGTGGTGCCCACCTTAATTCATGGTGGCAGAAGCAGTCAAGTTAAAGAAAAACAGTGACATTTCAAGTGCATTCATAAAGCCTTCTGTAGGGTGGGGTTTGGGTTGGTTTTCTTCATTAACTGTTGATCATCTGTAATAAGAGACTTTTAAAAAAATAAATCTTCAGCATTCTAAGATAATGAAGTAAATGACTAGTGCTTTTTCACACCGAATCTGGGTTCTGTTTTTTGTTGTTGCTGCACAGCATGAGAAAGCAGCCAAAGGAACGCCCAGCCCCTGAAGAGTTAATGGTAAGTAAATCTTCAGGCTTCTCATTACAACACAAACAAGAAAAGTTTTGCTGATTTATGACATGCAGAAGTTTGTTGGGGGTGTTTTTCCTCCATAAGTTAACTAACATTAAATCTAAATTTTGCTTCCAGCTCTGACAGCCAGCAGACGTTGGCGTAATGCACATAAGCTTCTATCTTGGTTTCAGAATCATAACGGTGGTTATGGGACACATTTTGTTTGAAAGGTCTCTTGATCAAAGCAAGATGCTGTCTGTATTAGGAATTACTCAGATTTCTTCTTTAATTTACTGAATTATTTCTTCTTTTAAAAACTTTTTTTAACTGAATTCTACAGTAGTTTCTATAAATTTGTATCCACCCTTATAGTATACATTGGCAGGGTTCTATAATCCTGTTGTGAAGCTGATCTTGGGGTTTCTATGGAACTTTTTCATGATTAGATGTGACGTTCTTCCTCACCAAATTGCCAAGAGAAATGTCTTCATTTCTGCAGGTTGCCCTTTGTCCTTTTTTTTCTTCTTTCCTTTTTTAAAGTCCTTTATTTGCTTTTAGGTTGGCAGTCATGCTCTCTGACATGATCAGTGCAGAACAATTCACTAAATACAATGGCAAGAGCAGAAACATCATAAACAACAAATCTCATTAATGGTCTTTTCCTTTCTAAGTTGCCCTTTGTTTCTGCCCATGCTGAACTTTGTATAATAATGAAACATTTTTATTTTATTTTATTTTATTCAAACAAAATCCCTTCAATACACTTTTACCCATAGATCACCTTTGTTCTTCATAGGTCAAATAGGTTCGTTTACTTTCCCAGTAGAGAACTGGGAGGAAGCTAAGATGAGTTATGTTTTCCCAACAGAATGAAATAACCATGGCCAAGAGTCACAGATTTATTTATTTCTAAAGTAAACTTTATTGAATTTTTGTAGAAGTATGTTAGACTATTGTACTGAATGCCTCAGAATTGAACACCGGGGTGGGGGGCAGGGGTCTGGCCTGTATTCCTCAAACAGCTGTGTACTCTACCACTTTTATTGATTGAAAAAATGTATATACGGCTTAGTGTTTTAGAAATCTCTGAGCAGTGTGCAGTCTAAAAAATAAACAATCCACCATTAAAAAAATTAAAACAAAAGCCAAATCACAACCTAGGACCAGTAAAACAGCAAATAAAAACACATCAAAGCAGATAAAGGTGAATAAAACAGAAATCCGTTAACAAATAAAACAGGATCTGGGCAAAAAGAAGAGTCTCCACCAAAACGTCTGAAACAACGGAGGGTTGTTGCTTCACCTGTGGCAGAGGCAAGGACATTCCTGAAACAAGGCTCCAAAGGATTTCAATACGGCAGGAGCAAAGTGTGTGTGAAAAAGGGAAAAGTCTAAAATACCGCTGTGCTAGTTGAGGCCCTAGAGGTGCCACCTCCCTCTGCAACTCTTCCTCTGCATGGGCATCAAGTTTGTCAGATATGTGACCATGTTTATAAATCTGGATGTGAGTAATTTCTGCTACTGCTGAAGAGAGCTGTTAAGCAATTGCAGAAATACCTTCGTGAGGAGGAACTTTGTATTTCCCCCCCACACCGTCCATTCTGTCTCTGGGTAGTGATGGTTGAGGCTGCCTTAATTTGCCGCTCTCTCTTTTTTTATTAACTTTTGATGGTTGGAAGGTTCCCGCACTTAGTCACATCTGAGAGAACTTGGAACAGGTTCTAGAGATGGAGATGCATTTACCTGATGCGTTGTTATTATTCTATGGCTGGGTAGCTTGACTATTAAACCAACAGAATGGGGTTTCATAAAACCTGTATCTCTTTGTAAATGCATGTTTTCCGTGATGCAATAGGCCTGCCACTTATAAATAAAACATCTGCAGATCGCACTTCCAACCCTCAGTATATATGTGCGTGTTCGGAAGCTGTAACACCACTCCAGGGTGTAAAGTCATAAAGACGGAGGCCAAGGGGTGAGTGCCTATAGGAACAACGACATAGAGTTATATATCTTTCCAACTACCTGCCCTGAAGTGCCGGGTCCTGCTCATAAGACAGTATCTTCTCCCATCCCCCCTTTAATAATTAAAAAAAGGCACAATGGCTTTTTAAAAAAGACTCTTTTTATATATATATATAAAAATTAACACTTTCTTCCACGTTGCTTTCCCTTCACTGCGAATGGCTTCTGAAGCCTGGCCACTCAGTATTGAAAGGGGCCTCTGACTGTGTTGAGAAGTCTGATTGATGCCTTGCTTGATGCCACAGTCATAGACCCAAAAGAGAAGGGGGATGTTGCTTGTGCAGAGACCCCAACGGCTCTTGCACAGACCTTCCTGGTGCATTGTGTCCTGGATTTTGTTTTGTCATCAGATACTTCCTTGCTTATGCTCCAGAGATCAGGTCACTTGGACCTAATCACTTATGCTTATGCTCCAGAGATCAGGTCACTTGGACCTTGTTCGTGGTGACCCATGACAGACCCTTCTCAGTGGCAGTTCCGGCAAGTAACTCTGCAGGCATTGGGGTTACCAAAAAGAGAGAAGTGGCAGTAAGTGATCTGGACAGTGGAACAAGGGATGGGCAAGACTTTTGAAAGCTACATGAATAAAAGAGCCTCTCTCTCTCTCTCTCTCTCTCTCTCTCTCTCTCTCTCTCTCTCTCTCTGGCTTTGTAATGTTATTGTTGGCATCTGTCTGTTTTGACAGACAGTGGATTGTGCCTCCAGGGATGAAGTCAAACCCTCTGTATTAGGAGCGTCGAAGTTACCTCCCTGGGGCACAAGCTTGGACAGTGTGTATGGAGGTCCTGGGCTGCTCAGACAACAAGATCCCCCTCTCAGCCTCACTGATGTGGTCCAAAGGAAAGCAGAGCAATATGTTAGGCACCAGCTTGGCTGCAGGAGTTGCCAGAATGAGGCACCACCCAACCGTCTTAGGGACTCCACTCTGGATTTATGTAGGGTTTACTCCTTAGCCTTTTCTTCTCCTGAAGATATCCTACAAGGCAGCGGAGTCAGAGTTTTCCTTCTCCTAGCTGGGCTACCTAGGTGGGCTACCTAGATGGGGTTGATGAGCCCCATCTGTCCCTCACTTCCCTCTACAGTAAGTGCAGAAACTGCCTTCTTGACTATTGGACCCACAATTAGTGTTGTCTGCTCAATCTGCCAGAGCCTATCTTCGCATGCGATGGAAGTCCCTAACTCACTCTTAAAAAGCTTCCTCTGATTCTTTGGACTCAAACACACACAAAGAAAACAAGAGAGAAGAAACAAACACCAAAAGCACTGTTTTGGTCTTATTTCTTATTTCCAAATCTTATTTCTGCTGCTGTCCTATTGTATTTCAATCCATTTTAAATGGGGCTTGTGCAGCAAAACCTTTTGGTGGAATATGGCCAAGGCCAACTCCTAGTGGAAATGATGCTACTAACTTTGATGGGAGCTGCATCAGGATGGGAGGTTATAATGAACCCTTAAAAACTTGGCTTTATGAAATGCATATAATAATTTAGCGATCATTAACAGAGAGTGGGAAAAGACTGGAGCTCAGCTATCTTCATTTTGCTGCCACCCTTTAATTATACTAAATTGCCTGCATGATCCCAATATCTCCAGTGGCTAATATCCAGAGAACTGGAAGCATCTATTTTTATCCCTCCTCTCACTGCTCATGAATGACTTACAAATGACCTACAGCAGCTTTCACCAACCTGTCTCCTTTCAGATGCTTTGGAGTCCAACTCCAGTTGTGCTGGCTGGGCCTGATGGGAGTTGCATTCCAGAAACATCTGGAAGGCACCAGATCCTTCGTGGGTAGTTGGTCAGCACCCTGCACTCAGCTCTCACCCATGGCTCCTAGAAGCTGTCATCATGTGACAGCGGCCACACCCCAGGAAACGGCTTTGACGGGCCAGCTTAACCAGGTGCAGGTAGCCAATGGGTCTCAAAGAGTGTTCATATAAGCTCCATGTAAACACAAAGCAAAAGACCCTGAAAATCAGTGAGATAATTCACCTTGAGCCAAGTGCCTGATAAAATATAATTAGCAACTGTCTGACACTTGACTGCAAAACTATCCCAGACTTGGACATGCAAGAACCTATTCTATGTATTTATTATTTTATCCTATTAGTATCATGTCCTTTCTCCAAGGAGCTTGGGATAGTGACATTTATCCCATTCTGCCCTCACAACAGCCCTACAAAGTCATTTAGGTTGAGAATGTCTGACTGGCCCAAGGTCACCCAGCGAGCTTCATGCCCAAGTCTCCCTGTTCCAAGTCAGTCACTGTCTGCTTCACCACACTTTTCAGATATTTTGCCTGATGAAGACTTCTGTGGAACTTGAAAGCTTGCATCATTCTTGAGCTGTTTGAGCAAGTAAAAAAGAGCCATCATTTCATTCATCCTGCATACTTATAGACAGGAATCATTTTTAGTTTCTTTAAAGCACTTTTTCTGCCTTGATATCAGGATAGAATCCACAAGTTCTCAGAAAAATATGCAAAGATTTGTTTACACTACTGCACCTCCATTTAAAATCTAAATCAGGCTTTGGCTTGGTGGGAGAGTCACTTTTATCTGATGGAGGTGTGTTCTCCAGGTGTGGCTGAATGCCACAGGAATTCACATGGGACAGAAGGCTATACATTTGCGCACTCCAACCCAGACGCCGTTGATCTCGGCCTCAGTGGCACCGTTTTCCTGAAGCTTTCAGTTCCTAAGCTCTATTTAATGGAATCTATGCATAGTAAGTAACCGGGTCAGAGAGAGGCAGCCTTCCCCTGTTTGAGATCAATCGCTGGCTAATACTTTATCTAGGTCACTTTATTATCTCATGGCAATGCGTTCCCATTCGCCTCCTCCTTTTGTAAGACACACTTCAGCTGTGGGGAAAGTGCGTTATCGCATACATATTAAAAACATATACCCATTCTATCTGTATGTAAATGTGCGAGGCACAGCTGGATATTGCCAAGGAGTTTGATTTACTAATGGTTATTATCTGTTCTCGCTGTTCAGTGGCAGAGAGTGTTTCAGCAAGCATGCTAACATGGAAATTGTCTCCCAGTAGCACCGGCCTGCTTTTGAGAATTGTTTAAAAAGATGGCCCCGTTTTCTGGGGCTTTTGCATGGCTGTGTTTTTTCAGATGCTGTTGCGGTCCCTTGGTGGGTTTCCTAGTGAAGCGTGTACTATTGATAGAAAGTTAAGAGCAAACCGGAGTGTTTCTTAAGGCCGTTCCTCATCTGAAGCACCCTCCGCTGCAGGACCCCATCAGCTCAGCCCATAGCAGAATGTCAGCTTAGCCATCACTCCTCCTCCTCCTTCCTGGTACCCACAGAAGTCAAGACCTGGCACTCAGGCTCTCTTTTACCCTCAGTCACAAGGGCTTCCTCTTCTCCCTCCACTCCTACCAAACACTTCCAACGAGGATTCATGCCAGATTGTGCCCCAGAGAAGCACAGTGCAGCAGTCCAGCATTCACCCATCCCTTGCAGTGCAGGAAGCAAGGTGAGCTGGGAGGGCATCTGAGCAGGAAGCATTGGTGCATGAGATTACAAACGCTGCACCAAATTTTTATGAGGTTTGATTTGTCCTGCAGAAGTTGCCATTTGGGGGTTGGATATGAAAGGATTGGCATTCATAAGCCTTACATTCCGCTCTTCACACACACACGTATTGTAGTCCTTGTTTCTTTGAATTTGCTTCAGTGCCTTGTTTTTTTTAATTTGAAAAGGCTCCTTCGCTGCAGGATCCCAGCCAGTCCGGGATCACATAGTGAACTTGTTAATGTTGCAGCACCACTTAGTCGGGGCAGCAACACCCTCACTCTACATGCAAGTGGAGAAGGAAAGGAGGCTCATATCCATTGTCCTGTATAACTGGGGCTGCATTCCTTTCCTTGCTTCACTGGTGGCTTCATTGGACACCAGCCCCCCACCCTGCCCCAGTAAAACAAGCAGTTATCCCAAAGCAATAAAGCTGTAACAAAATAGAATGTCTGTATCTATATCCACTTATAAGATTTGCAAAATATATCCAGTTTTTACAAAAACACTGGGAAATCGTTGCAATTCTATGATATCCCTGTGCAATAATGTTGCAGATGCAGCCTTTGATTAGATTTGGTTACAGGAAAGATTGTGTATTTCTAGCTAGTTGTTTGTTCCTTTTTGCTGTATTTTTAAAAATATTCCTCTTCTGGCTTTTTATATAGTGGGAATCCCAAGTTACCCAAATGCAGTTATCTTCCCTTTAATACCACTAGGGGAAGTCCTTGAAGTGATGTATCCCCTGCCTACTATTAAAACTTTGTAGTTGCATAAATTATCTGACCACCAAGGTTGGTAACAAAATTTGCAATATGTACAGTGCTTACAAGTAATAGTTTTCAACTCCTAGGTGCCGTGGTGTAATTACAGGACAGAGGAGCCTGTTTTTATTGTTATTATGAAGGCCACTTCATCAAGTGACAGGAATCAGCAATGGAACCCCTTAGGTCAGAGAAAAGAGTCCTTTGCTATCTTGCTCCATCTTTGCATGTAAACATTTCTAACTGATGTGGCAGAATTAGGGGTGTGGAACTGAGTGCTTGAAACAGCTCTTCCCCCAACCCTTCAGAGTTCATACAGGCCGGCAGACTGCTAGAGAAGTCATCGTGGCAGGACAATGTTCTCCATACCAGTGTATGATGATTGCTGATCACATAATGCCACCAGAATGAAAAGACTAAACTTAAATCCCAACTTTTAAAATCTGTGATCAACTGATACATTCAGATCTGATCATTGCTGTTGTTGCTGTTTGGTTTTAGGGTTTTTATTTGCTCACTCTAGTAAAACATGTGTTATCACCTTGAACTAAAAACATAAGAAAACAGAAAAATAGCCACACTTGCTGTTGTCCCTTTTTGGACTTCTCTACGAGATCAGATTTGTGCAACTGAAACCCAGCCATGGCTGTGCAGCCACTTCATTGTGCATTATTATTGCCTGCATAGTGAAGCTGTAGGCTGATTTATTCCTCTCAAGCAGTTAGACTTACTTGCAGCACATGATAAGGTTACTTTTTCTCTATTGTTTATTATTTGTGCCCTTTCCTTCAAGATAAATATTCCAGTGTGTCATAATGAAAGACAAAACAATCAGTTAAAAATAGAGCCACATTAAAACTTAAACAAAAGCAGCATAAAACAAATTTGACAAGGAGTAAGTCTGCTGAAAGGTCTGTGAAAATAAACAAGTATTTCCCTTGACACCAGGAAGGTAAGGCAGGCATCAGGCAAGCTTACTGGTTGAGAGTGTTCAATGGTAGGGGGCCACCACGAAGAAGGCCCTTTTCCCAGAAGCCACCCACTGTCTGAAAGGGTTTTCCACATTCACTGAAAGTTGAAAGCTGTTTTCCCTGAATGAAGGACACCACCATTTCCCCATGTGTCCTTTGGTAATGTTTACAAAGATCCATGTGCCAATATTTGAATTGATACAGAAAAGTCAACACTTACTTGTTAATCTAGGACATAGTCCTCAGGGGGGATTCCTCCTACGCAAGTCCCAGTGAGGAGAACAATGTTTGCCTTCAAGTCCCTTAATGATGCATCTAAAAAGATAAAAATAAACGTTCAACTGGAACAGGATGGATTGAATTGGCAATTACTAATTGCAGAGGGACAAAGATGGGCATTTCCCCTTTGTGTTAAAATAAACCCCGTCCATGATGGGTCTACAGTTCTCATTGGGTAATATAAATATTAAATGAATGTCTGTACAATGCTATGCCTTTGAAAAAATATTCCTGAGTGCAAATTTAGGGCTGTAGGATTATTCTCTTACTCTGTAAGGGGTATAGTAATGGGATTGGACCACCTTTAAAGCATTCCTAAAATGGGTGCATCTATGGCTATGAAGCATTTTCTGTTTCATAGGGGACTATGAGAAACTGGTTTGTGTGTGCCCAGGATTTGTGGGAGGAGCTCCTGATTTTCTTTTAAATAACTCCAGAAGCACTTTCTCATTTGTAGAGTTGCCGAAATTATGTCTTAAGTATTTCTGCTTAAGAGAGCCTATGCTGAACAGCTCTTAATTGGATTTTCATGGTGATTGACAGCATTTCATTATGACAGTAACTTTCTTTGGCTAGACTGCCACAAACCTTGTTTGGATTCTCTCTTTCTCTTCCCCCCACCCCCCAGTTCTCCATCAAAGCTCATTTTTATCCCTGAATTCCCGGTGGCGCAATCGCAATTGTGAAAGAGCCTTTTAGCACCTTTGTTGTCTCCATCCCTGGTGGTGATTGGACCCAGCTGGTTGTAGAGAAGAGAATGCCCTTCTCACAAAGCGACTCTGTCTCCTGTCTCCGCAGTTTCAATAATTTTAAGAGCTCCGAAACCTGTTGAGGATTCGAAGTAGCTTTAGATGTGGAATGAGTGTTAAGTATTAGTTATCGGGAGATTAGGGCCCCGGGGACGGCAGGAGATAAACAACCACAATTAAGGCAAAATCTGCCATAGTAAACAAAATTTAGCTGAAACAGATGCCCCAACCCATTTGGGGGGATTGATTTGAGGGTGACGAGGAATCGATTTTTGTCTCATTTACACTTTGCAAAACCCCATCGTGATAAGCTGGGAGGATAAATATTTCATACACTCCTGATTTTAGTTAATTTTTTCCCTTCCTAGCACCTCACAGTGGGTCTGCTCTCTGCTAACGGTGACCAGGCCTAAGTTTATCCTGCATTCACACGGAGCAACTAATTGGCTATGAAGGGCCCCTGTGTTTAAATGGGCTTGACAGGAATTTAAATTTTGCTTCAATCAACCTCTGTGTTTGCAGCCTGCTCCACTTTCTAATTTTTAAATTAAACATTGATTTTAAAGAAAGAAATACAAAGAAGACAGGCTCAGGCTTCACTTCTCTTAAGTCCCTTGTTTTTTTACCTTCCATTGAAGGTAAGGCAACCAGCACCACAAAGGTAGTGTTTCTTAAAGCAAATGCAAGAGAAGAAAGATGGGGACACCTCTGCAGACCTGCCCATGTTAGAGGAGCACAATTAGAATTTGGGGCTTAAATATTGGAGGGGCTGGTGATTTAGATAAAAGTGTGTAGTTCCTTAAAATGTGGTGAGCCAGCTCCACTGTGTTTGGGGCCCCTGCTGCCTGCTCATTCAGTTGGAGGGCCCGGGGTTTCTGCATCCATGACCCATTTGTGTGTTTGCCAGAGGCAACTGGTTGGCCATTGTGGGAACAGGATGCCGGACTAGACAGGCTTTTAGTCTGATCCAGCCACCAAGATATTATCTCACTGGAAGAGATGCTGGTACACAAAGTTCTTAACACACACTGGTAATTTTGAAATAATAATGAAGTGTAACTGATGCTTTTACTGCCCAGAGAAAGCAACTTCCAAAATAGCATGCTTTTTTTGTTTTTGGCTGTGTTCCAGTCTGTGCTGATCCATTCTCTCCCTCACTCAAATGCTTCGTCTTCTGCTGCTCCTGAGACAATAACATTAGTGTGGTGATCCAGATAGCCAATGTTCCCCCAACTGACCTGGCCTAATCTGCCTTTGCAATTTGGAGAGCTGTATTTGACTTCTCCGGAAGTAACCTTAAATTGTAATCTTGTAAGAATTCCAGCATTCTATCCTTCACTCCTTCTCCTAATGAGGTTATGACCAAATGCTCATTATAATTGCTTTAGACTCCTTTTAATTTTCAAGCTTATTAATCATAAGAAGAGTTATTTAAAATTGCATAAATTAATCTTAGATTAAAAGCCCATCAAAGCCTCAAAACAATTAAGAATAAGTAGGATTTCCCTGGGGCAGCAAGTTTTATTTTAATAGTGTAGCCAGGTGGATATCAGAACATTTGAAGTGTGGGGATGATTAATGTTTGCAGCGATTTTGTGGGAGAGATTTTAAAATGGCAACTCTCGAAGCCTCATCTTGAGCTTTCCATACAATTCAAAGCTATTGCCTCTCATGTACACTAATGAACATTTTAATTACAGTGTGTGACAGGGCACTGAACCGTGCAAGAGGCCACCTTCACCACTTTAAAATGGCAGTGGAAGGAAGCTGGTGGATCTCTGGCTGCTAAGAGCATTCCTATTAGTCTGAAAAATGGCAGACATCCAGTCTTCTGAAGAATGTTGTGTAACCAAAAAACTTGCACTTTGACTTTTTTGCACATTGAGAAAAGGGTTGTGTCTCATGTGCTCTTTTTCTGCATTACTACCAGTTGCTGGAAAGGGAAGCGGGTGGCGCTGTGGGTTAAACCACAGAGCCTAGGGCTTGCCAATCAGAAGGTTGGTGGTTCGAATCCCCGCGATGGGGTGAGCTCCCGTTGCTTGGTCCCAGCTCCTGCCAACCTACCAGTTCGAAAGCACGAGGTGCAAGTAGATAAATAGGTACCGCTCTGGCGGAAAGATAAATGGTGTTTCCATGCACTGCTCTGGTTTGCCAGAAGCGGCTTCGTCATGCTGGCCACATGACCTGGAAGCTGTATGCTGGCTCCCTCGGCCAATAAAGCGAGATGAGCGCCGCAACCCCAGAGTCGGCCATGACTGGACCTAATGGTCAGGCGTCCCTTTACCTTTACCCTTACCAGTTGCTGGAAGCCACAGGAGGGGAGAGGGCTCTTGTGCTTGGGTCCTGCATGTGGGTCCCCCATTATGGCATCTGGTTGGCTACTGTGAGAATAGGATGGGCCATTAGTGTGATCTAGCAAAGCTCTTCTTTTGTTCTTACCATGGGCAAGCTCAGCAAAAAAACCCTCTTCATTGAACCAAGAACCATTGAAGCCTGTGCTTGGCTGCGTTGTCATACCTGATACCGCTGACTTTTACTCCTGCCGTTGGTACTGCTTAACCTTTGTGTAATGTCCGCTGGGCAATAGAGATGCATGCAAGGTGCAGAAGTGAGATGGACCTGCCCCGGTCACATTAAGAGAGCATTTGGGAACTGACAGTGAGTCATGGAGATGTTTGGAGGGAGTCTAGGGGCAGTGACAAAGTGAGGCTCAGGAAACAAATTGCTAAAAATATTTTGGATTTTGAGGAAGGGCTTGAATGATGAGAAGTGGCTTGATGAACAAAGTGTGTCCGGACATGCTATAGCCAGATGGAGCAGGATTTCAGAAGCATAGAGACAGAAGTTTGGAGAGGACGTAGCGGCAGGATGTTGACAACAGATCGGCTGGTGAAAGTCGCTGCCATCAGAGGTGCCTCCAAGGCAGTAGCCGAATTTACTCCTGCATGTATGTAGTGAACATTCAGATTTGTATCAGGAGCCCTTTCACAAGAGGTTCAATCAAGAGAGAATGAAGACCAACTGCTATTGGCAGCTTAGCAGGAAAGGACAGTAGTGATAAAAATGTGTCAGGATTAAGCCAAAGAGTCTTGATGGCGACTTTCAGGCAGCGAGCGCAATGTTTTGTTAAATGAAAACTCTTTACACTGCACCATTGCACAGAAACCACTAAAGTCTCGTTTTTAAATACCTCCAGATAAAGCTGCTCTGTTCTTCTTCTTTTTCCAGTGAGAAGTCTCACAATTGCATGCTAAGCTGTGAGAAGAACCTTTTTACCAATCAGGCCCTGTAGCCATATTTATTTTATCTCTTTGCTTTCCTCCTGTGCAGACACTATGTGTTTTCCTCTCTCTTTTTCCTCTGTGCTGTCCTGACTGGCGTCCTGACCAGCGAGCGTGCAGTGCCCCCAGCCCTAATGTGCCGTTAACGATAGGTTAATGTACAGTATAATGTTTGCCGGGCTCTGGGTTCATTACACTTCTGAGTGCAAGGTCTTTCTGCAGAGTGCCCATGTTCCCATTGCATTATATCATGCAATAAAAACACCCTTTTAATATCACACACTAATAAACTGTACTTGAAGTGCCATCTGAGGGCACCGCCATCCTTCCTAATAAGGTTGCCTCCAAGTAGAACAGTTAGGATCTTCCATTTTATTTTATTGTTCTGGATTGAGATGCTTCCTGCATTTAATGGAAATGCCATTGTCCCCTTTGCTCTGATATTATAGGTAAATTGTCATCTCAGTTTTTGCCTTTGCTCAGCATTTATTGGCAATTGTTAGTCCTGTTTTCAAAGCCCACATAGTCCATGTACACCACTGGGTGTCTTTGGGAATGTCAAGAACTCCTCAGCCGGGCTTTTGATAGTGTGAAGACTGTGGGATTGTATAGCACCCCCTCTTGCAACAAATGCAGAGTGGTTGCCATATCCAGGACCTATGTTCAAGATGCTGGCTGTGACCTTTTAAAGTCTTGAGCGGCTTGTTCCACCCTAGCTAAGGGAATGCTTTCCCCTAAATGAGCGCCCACATCCTTTATGAAATGGGGGGGGGGACCCTGCTCTAGATTCCCTTACATAGATAAATACAGTCTGCTTGGCTTAGAAGCAGGGCCTTCTTTTTGGTGACTCCAACCTCGCCCTGAGGTCTGACTGATGTGAGGGGTATTTTAAGACGAACATCAAGGGAAGACCTTTCTTTTGTAGGCACACGGTTGGTTTCCCCTCCATTTTGTAATAAGTCTCCAATTTTACATGTGCAGGTTTTAATAAAGGTGCTTTGAATGTGCTGTGATATGTAATAAACCACTTTGGTGTTTCATATTAAGCAAATACTGCATTTGCATGTTTTAATCCAAATGTTTAGTTTCATGTACAGATTAGTCCCTTCTATAAAAATATTGAAGATGCAAAAAAGAAGGAAAGATACTAATCTACAATGTAAAAAATGCAAATATACAGAAAGGAAAGCGTTTTGAATGAACTGTCAATAAGAATAAAAGCAGCAGCAGCATCCTTGAATAAAGCCAACTCTCATCCAGCACCAGACGCCAGGAAAAGCTGTTGCACATGAAAATGTTTTATCCCACGGGCCAAAGTCATGCCAGGTGGGTGCCTCCAGGTGACCGACCTCTCAGCTCCTGGAAGGCAGAAAATGGAGCAACACAGTGTCACTTTGTTGGTAATATTTCATGTTTGGGAAAGTTCATCCACAGGCAGGGCAGAGAATTAAGCATTGATGTTCCCTTGGGTAAATATAACACCCAAGGGTAGGGAGAAACCCAAGGAGGCAAAGAGTCCGTAGTGGGTTGCTTGGAAGTCATTACTAAACAAAGTCAGATAGTTTGAGCTATATCATTCACATCTATCAATAGGTGTTCATCTTTGAAAGGGTTAATCTTCCTGCAGAAGCCCAGTGGCTTAAAAAAAGGCAGCCCTTCTCAAGAAAATGAGATGTGACATGTTCATTTAAAATGCCCGGTTTGTCATTGTTTATCTCATTTTCAGAGTTGACAGAGAAAATTAGGCTGGCTGACACTCACCCACATCCATCCCCAGGCCTCTCCGACCTGACCTTTCCCTGGACTGAATCTCTTAACCACACACACACACACACACACACACACACACAGAGAGAGAGAGAGAGAGAGAGAGAGAGAGAGAGAGAGAGAGAACTTTCCCCAGAGTCTTTTAAGTTGTTCTAAATGAGGTGTTTGGCCCATCACTCTGTCTAGGCTTTGATCCCAGGGTAAACTAGAAGAAATTTTTTAGGGGAGAAATTGCAATATTTGTATCTACTTGAATGTGGCTTGGCAGAATAATCAGTGTGTGTTGCTACCTTGTTCTCAGTGTAGTGAGCGTGCCCATGTTCTGTGTGTAAGAACTTAGTGGCCAAGGGGAATGGAAACAAGATAGGCAGAAGTGAATGGGACACATATTTCTTAACAAATATTTAAGTCTTTAACTGTACAGCATCCTTTCTTCCTTCATCTCCCTGTTGTCCTGGAACTACTATTAGCACACAACCTGTGTAGATGGTGTTACTCCTCTTGGTGCTAGGAGTTATATTCCACCCAACACTGTTTTCTTGGTTTGGATCAGGTGATGGTACAACAGAACAGGAATGGCTAACCTGTGGCCCTCTATATGTTATTCAACTACAAGTCCCATCAACCCCAGCCACCAATCAGGGCCGAGGGGAGTTGTGGTCCAACAACATCTGGAGGGCCACAGGTTCCTCATCCATGTCTCAGAACATTTGCAGCAAGAAATCTGGGCAGAGCTTAGTTACAGAAAGAGGACGAGCCATCCTTGTCAATTAAGCCAATTTTTTATACAGTGGTACGTCGGGTTAAGTACTTAATTCGTTCTGGAGGTCCGTTCTTAACCTGAAACTGTTCTTAACCTGAAGCACCACTTTAGCTAATGGGGCCTCCAGCTGCCGCCGTGCCTCCGGAGCACGATTTCTGTTCTCATCCTGAAGCAAAGTTCTTAACCCGAGGTACTATTTCTGGGTTAGCGGAGTCTGTAACCTGAAGCGTCTGTAACCTGCAGCGTATGTAACCCGAGGTACCACTGTATATATTTTCAACCTGTCATGTGTTGCAGCCCTGTCAGTACTGGAGCTGAGTGGTGGCTCAGTTCAAAGGCATAAAGAGGAGCCAAGATGAGAGGAGGTTGGGACCAGAGTACTGAACAGCAAGGGAGCTGGCTCACCAGTCACTTAAAAAAAAAAACTGTTGTACCAGCAGTTTCCAGAGATCAATGGGTTTCAGCTCCTACAGAGTCTGCATTCAGGGGTTCTCTCTTCAGGAGTAACATTATGGAAAGGAAGGCTTTGTGCTAGCAGGTGGGAACTTCACCTTTAGTGCAGGCTAGATCGACTAGGTTTGTGAAGATGGAGCTGGGGGGAGATTAAGGAGAGAGTGACGGATCTAGCAGGCTGCACTAGAGGCAACAGGGCAAGCTCAAAATGCAAATGGCATGGATTTGGGCCATGTGAAAGTAGAGTGGAAGGCTAGGAGAATAAGATTAGGAAAATGAAATTGAGAGTTACCTGTTTCAAACCAGGGAGAAGGAGGAGAAGCTCACAGTGACCTGGGGGGGAGGGGTAGAAATAGGGTTGAATGCCAAGAATACTCTCTGAGAGTATTCTTGGCGTTCAACCCTAATTCTACCCCCCAGGTCACTGTGAGCACCTGAGAGAAAGATTCACCAAAATGAATTGTTGGTGGTCTGGCACATCAGCTATTGGACAAATGGATGCCTCTGGCTATCCAGAAACAAGAGAAAAGGCTGTGATGGGGAACCGTAAGCAGACAAGACTTCATAGGGTCCCCGTGAACCCTGCATGGTGTGGTCCTCCTTGAACCCTCCCAAGCCCTCTACAGGTTTTTGAAATAAGTTTTTCTTAACATACAAAGGAGGTCACAGGGATGGGCACCCTAGCTCTGCTCCCTCACTGTTTACATTTCAGAGGGCAACCTTCTGAAATGGGGAGCTACTCAGGAGAAGCCTGAGCCCAATAGAAGAGGACAGCTGGTTACACCATATTCCTTCTGTTGTGCTGCCTAATAAGCCTTCCACTTTGCTTAGCCACATGCAGAGCAAAGTGTTAGGAATCAAGGCACTAGCAGGAACACTTGGGGTTAAGCAATGCAAAATGGTCTTGGTAGCACTTTAGGTAACAGGGCTTGCGGTGAGGATCCTCATCCTCCGGAGGAAGGCTGCTCTGAATCCAGCTCCAGAGACTGATGGGTCTTGACCCCACACCAAGCAGATAATTCAAGGTCACCTCTTGTCTGAGGAAGTGTTTGCTACAAGAGAAAACACATTTCAAGCTTCTGTGCATTTACATTTCTGCAACATTACCTTGCAAAATGAAGGGAGTCAATAGAGGGATATTTAAGTACCAAAAGTTTGCTGCCATCTGGTTTTGGACCAATATTGCTCAAGGATAAAGTGGATCCCATCGATGCCAGCAATGTTCATTTGTTGCTGAAATGCGCAAGGAGCAAAATCCTGTTGGAATGCACATCTTTCCTCCTCCCTTTTTCCCATTATGTCCTTCCCTGCTTTTGTGTGCCTTGTGTATTTGTTTCTTCTTTCCTTAGGAATGAGAGTGTCTGGTTAACAAATGGGTTCTGTCTCTTTCTAACAGCCTGGAACTTCATTATACCTGCACAAACTGCCAGCTCCATTTCTGATGTAGTTGGCTTGCTTCTTCCCCCACCCCCCACTTCATTCCCCCCTCTAGCTGTATCTCTGGTTACCTCCTACCATCTCCCTTGTCTTCCGCCTCAGTGGAATCCATTCAACAGTGGGGAAAACACTGAAGCAAGTGTTTTGGTCTGCCTTTTTCTTTCTGCCTTCCTAGCATCCTTACCTCCAACCTCTGCTTTTGCTTTCTATGACTCTCCCCACTTGGAAAAAGACTCTTATGTCTAGGACCACTCTGGCATGCAAAACTTTATGATGTCCCCCAAAAGCCTACAAATCCCTCCAGATCTACAGTTTTGCAAATGCTGCTGAATTCATCTTGTGTTATCGTTCTCCCTATTGCTTCTACATCAGCTTCAAATTTGTGGTTAGGAATGTATCTTTATTATTATTATTATTGCCAACAACACCTGTTTCCATGTTACTACCAGTGCCGTCTAACCTTTGTTAATACCCAGGAGTGTGAGACCGGATCTAACAGTTCTGAAAATGAGAGTTGGGTTTGTATATACAGAACATTGGTCCAACTAATTCAGGACGGACGGTTCCCAAACCACCACTGCCCCCCAATAAACCACTTGAAAATTGCTGGTGGTCTTGGCAGACTATTTAATTATTTTTCTGCCTGTCGTAGCCGTTGTATTACAATTCAAATTCAGTGGAATTACAATAAAATACAATATAAGAAAGAAAAGAAGCAATAAAATGTGAATATTAAGTGTGATGGATGTGCCATCTCCCATCTTCAAGCACAGATCCACACAATGAACCATTGGTGGTCTGTGTTTGGAAACCCCTGATCTACGCTGCAGTAGCCAATACGGTACTGAGCAGAGCTTGTTCCACAAAAGCAGCAGGTCTCCACCCTTTCTCTGCACCTCCCTCCTAGGAACTGAGTTTGCAACAGGGTGTGAAATGAGCTTAAGCCCTGGCCCTCCTGCCTTTCAGGTTAACTCCTGCATCCCAGTGCCTCTGGGATTCTTCCACACAGCAACTGCATGCCTAGAGCTCCCAGACACCATTTTGTTTCCAGATTTCCTTGCTGTCTCTCTTGCTGTGGCTAATCCTGAGCAAGGCAAGTTTCTTTTTTCAACTGGTGTGAGATGGGTTTTTTCCACAGCAGGGAGCTTCTCCGCTGTAAAGGAGATTCATGGTAGAAACTGTCTGACTTTGTTTAATGGCTGGTTTTACTGGCCCAGTGTGCGTGTGCTCTCTCTTTTTTTGGCTCTGGGATCTTGATTTGTTTCCCTCTCAATTCTTCCTTGACCTTCCTCGTTTGCCAGTTTTGTTTGTGGCTGACTTATTTAAAAGGCCAGGCAGGTAATTGTAGGTTTTATTGTGAATAAGGACATTTGTTCCTTTCCTCCAGGGATCTCCAAGAGTTTTACAAACACTTAAGTGAATTTAACCTCATGGCATTCTGTGAAGTCAGTGAGAGTAATTACTGTAAGGCACTTGGATACTGGAAGACTAAGCACCAGGCTTGACCAGGAAGTTATTGGAGGAGGAGCAAGTTTTGGCACTGATAAATGCCCAAGTTAGACAATCTGAAAAATAATGCAGATGTTCAAATTTCCACTTCCTAATTCCTATAGTCACATCTTACTGTGTTTAGCAGCAATTAAGGGAATATGAGGAAAGAGGAAGTCAATGTGTACAGGGGAGGAAAGATGTTCACATTGCTATCAGTCAAAAGGGGAGGAGCATGCAGCTCCTAGGATGGTGGTGATTGGGCAATGGAAGAGCGGCAAATCTGTTTCATAGAAAGATTCATATTGCAAAAATGGTGCAAATTTAGAACGAACCTAAAAATACTTTGGTGTCTTTGTACCATCCACAACCATCCATTTGTCCCACTTCCATCTTCAGCTGCGTTTTGCTTATTGTATCATCACCACCCTTTTGATGATTATATTTCCATGTTCTCCTGAAGGGTTTCTCTGCCTGCACCAATTTACAGTGTTACCTCTGGTACAAACTTAATGCATTCCGGAGGTCCTTTCTTAAGCTGAAACCGTTCTTATCCTGAGGCGCGCTTTCACTAATGGGGCCTCCTGCTGCATGCGTGCCTCTGGCACGCGATTTCCATTTGCATCCTGGGGCAAAGTTCACAACCAGGAGCAGCTACTTCCAGGTTAGTAGAGCTCGTAACCTGAAGCATTCATAACCAGAAGCATTTGTAACCAGAGGTACCACTGTATTTGTTGCAGCTAGCTATGGCTATTAAGAAGCAAAGTTTCAACATCTCCCTTCGACCATTGATGAAGTTTGTGCAATTATTCCAGAGTACAGCGTCAACTTGACGTTTCCCTATGTCATTCTTTGCTTTTGTGTTACTTGTGTGAGGCTGGAGCTCTGTGCCAGTGGGTGACTTTTGAAAAAGGAGGTTTCAAGGCTTCTGGCCCCTAATCTCAGAGCAGGGAAATGCCTCAAAGGGAGGCATTCTGCACATGTTCAGTTGCACACCCTTCTTTCTAATTACTTCATCCATCATAAAGCTCACATCAGTGCAGCTGTTGAACAGAGCACAGAATGCAGGATCTGGTAGCTCCTGCAAAGCTCTCAAGAGCTGTGTTCCTTTCTGTAAAACTAGTGCCTTCCCTCATAGTAACTAACTGAAAAGCGTAACGGTTGCATTCTTAGGCAGTCCATGGGGGCTGCAGGGACCTCCAGGAAAGAGGAGAGGGAACTTCCACACTCAGCCATATGCCTCAATGGTCTCCATTTTCTGTCCCTGCCACAGCCCATCTCAATAATTGCCAGTCTGATCATCTTAGTCATGTTGAGGAGAAGATGTAATCTAAATTAATATTGGGAAGCTGTGGCAGCAATCTGGTAATGCCTAAAGCAAAAATACAGGATGGTCATAAACACCTGGGAAGGGTGTGTGTTTGCCTTCTGCCCTTCGACTAGACTGGAAAACAAGCCCAGCATTTTCCCCCCTGTAATGTTTTTCTCTCCTTTTCAGATTGGACCTTTACAAAAGAAAGACACTGATTTATAGATTATTTTTTTTAACTTTAAAGCAATGTTCTCCATGGAAAAGAAAAACATCAGGGGCCATAGTTTGGGTGGGGGTAGAATACTAGCCTCCTCCTGCCAACCTAGCAGTTCAAAAGCACATCAAAGTGCAAGTAGATAAATAGGTACCGCTCCGGCGGGAAGGTAAACGGCATTTCCGTGTGCTGCTCTGGTTCACCAGAAGTGGCTTAGTCATGCTGGCCACATGACCCGGAAGCTGTCTGCGGACAAAAGCCGGCTCCTTGGCCTATAGAGCGAGATGAGCACCACAACCCCAGAGTCAGTCACGACTGGACCTAATGGTCAGGGGTCCCTTTACCTTTACCTTTAGAATACTAGCCTTACAATCAGAAGGCCCCTGATTCAAACCCTCCAGTTAAAACAGATCTTGAGTAGCAATACCTGGATATCCTTGTGTGTTTCGTACATTCATTCAGTGCTAGTTGCTGGGAATCACAAGTAGGGAGAGGGCTGCCTTGGCACTTAGGTCCTCCTTTTGGGCACCTGGTTAGCCACTGTGAGAATAGGATGCTGGACTAGGTGGGTCATTGGCTCAATCCAGCTGCAGAGCTCTTCTTGTGTTCTTAGATGCTCGATTCTGTTGGTTGAGTCCATCTCTGCTTCTTTTCAGGGCCACCTCTTCATCGTCCAGTACAATGACGGGAATGCTGAGGTCGTCTCCATGTGGGTCTGCCGGATGTTAGAGGAGAGGCGTTCGCAGCAGCAGCAGCAACAGCAGCAGGGATCTCAGTGAGCCAAAGGGATGCTGACTGTCTAAAGGACAGAGACTCTGGTGTCATCCAAAGCCAGTGCAGGTTTTTTATGCTTTGGCAGAAGACTTTGATGAAGGCATTGTGACTTTTTTATTCAAGAAATACCTTCCCCTCCCCTCCCCCATTATCATCACACTGTTTCCTGAAACATTAAGAAAATATTATATATTTTATTAAACTTACTGTATATTTCTTGGCTTCAGAGTATTTTATACATCTTTTACTAGCTTAAAAGCAGTCCATGGGTGGTGTGGATGAATTGATGGGCATGAATTTAACTGTCCTGTGGACTCAATCATATCTCCTTTAGTCTTTTTATTTTTAACACCAAAAATGAGTTGAAATGGACCAGGCAGGGGAAATAATTATGTTGGAAGAATAAAATGTCTAACCGATATCAGTCACAGGATGTGTGCTAAATTTGTACTCATTAGAGAAGTGTGTGCTGTTCATCAAAGCAACCCCAAGAGCAGCAACAGGGAAATGAGGACATTGTGCAATGCGTCCTCTTTAGTGGGATAATATAATGGAGGTTGGGATTTACTTGGCTTTACCAGTAGGAACACAACCAAAGGTCTCCATTCCCACATTGTCCATCCTGGTGCATGTGGATATATGAATTCATTCACCCATGAGGCAAGGTGAGGCAAATGCCTTGGGTGGCAGGATCCATAACGGCAGCAGATCATACCTCTAAGGAATGTAGCTGCAGTGGCAGCATCGCCTGTGGCACGCTCATTGGATCTACCACCTCCTCAGCAGCGCCCCCCCCCAACTGCCTCAGTGGCTTCTTTGTGAACAGGAAGCATTGCTGGTCTCCTCCCACCCCTAGGGAGGAAATGGGAACATCCCTCTGGTGTCTCCTAGACTCTGCACTCACCAGCATGATTCAGAGCAGGTCCCTTTTCCTCCCATGATGGCCTTCTATTCCCCTTTTCAACCATCAGGGAAGGTTGATTTGATTCCCTCCCTTGTTCCCAACGTAGATCTTCACTCCCCCTTGTTCCTGATGTAGAACTTTGTTACCCCATTGCTCCTGATGGTAGATCTTCACTGGCCCAGGGTGTGGGGGGGAGGTGCCCACCATTTTTTGGTTCTTCTCAATTGCCAAAATGTCTTGGGCCGACTTTTCCACTTTTGTTGCCCAGATTTGTTTTCTAATTTTGAGGCTGTTTTAGTAGACCAGTGTTTTAATTTAAAATGTATTTTTAAAGTCTTATAATTCGTTTATTTATCAGGGTTGTGTTGTTGTTTTTTGGAAATTCTTCAGGAGATTTCTCAAAAGTCCAGTGACTTGGAAGACTGTATGATGGCCAACAAAAGTGTTTACACTGAGGTGGCTATTTCTGATGCACTGTCACTTAAAAACCTGAAGAGGATCATAAAAAAAAGCTTGGGAGTACACCAGTCTCTTGTAGTGAGGAATTTCTGCTGAACAATTACAAATCCTAACCATTACTTCAGAGGTAGACTGGAAAATACTTTGCTTCCTTCCTTGGAGGGATCATCAATCTTCAGGTGAAGGATAGAGATTGCAGGCATGAACTTATAGACTAAAGTTTGTCTTAATTGCTCCAATGTCACAACCTCTCTGGCAGATAACAGTACAATGAATGACTCGATGTGACCGGTAGCTGCAGGTGCTTTTTGCTAAAAGTGAGACAAATTTCTTTCCTTTGAGCCAACTGAGCTGAGGCAGTTCTTTCATTTATTTATTTCCTAGCATATTTTTTTGCATATACCTCCCCTGTATAAAAGGTGTTTGTGTTAAAATTAAAATTTTGCCTTCATTTACACAAATATATATGAGAAAGATCTTTTTCTTTAGCCCAAAGGGTCATGCCGTTTTGACCCACTGGTTTCCATTTATCAGCCCATACATCAGAGACTGATAAAGGATGCAAATAGATGGTCTAGGCTTGTTGCAAGTGATGAAGAGTGTGGGTTCTAAATGTCTCAATTAGCAATTCTAGAGACAAGGTGGTGGCGTGGTTAAAAATGAGCTTTTGGACTTGACCATAATTCATAGTAATTAATTAGCCATTTGCTCAACCATCCCTTCATCTAGCTTGCGTTAACCCTTTTTATAAATGTGTAAAATCTACCTGCATGCACACAGAACAATTACATCTATGGACACACAATTACTGAGGATCACATGGATCTGTTTGACCCACATTTATGTCATGCCAATTTTGTTTGTGAATTGGCCCTCTATTGACACCCACACAACCACCCGCAAAAAAAAAGGACTACAGAATAAGGGCCACATCATACATCTCCATTGGCAGAATAGTGTAGAGATAACAATGAATGGAATGGACATGAATCTCAACTCATTTATTACACCCAGCTCTTCCCCCAAAGAGCTCGGAGCACCTTGCTTAGGGTTCCCAGGCAATCTCTCATCCAGACAGCTTATGAAACCAGCAGACTTCTTTCATTTAGCTTTCAGTAGTGCAACTGTTACATGTGCCTTTGGACCATTCTCTGGCCCCTCCTTGGGTAACGTGGAAGAGTGTGGAAGTATGGTGAGCTGTGTCAATAGCCTCTGCACATAGAACCATTCTCCCATGTACCCCAGAAGTGCTATATGTACACTGTCAAATTTGGTTTCATGTTTCTCCATGTATCACATGAGCTACTTAAGGTCACTAGAGCCAAATGCTTCAAGACTCCTATTTAACTTTGTTCTTGCTATTAAGTCTACTCAAAGAAAAGGACAACAAAGCAGAGGAAATTAGCTTTCAGTGGCCTTGTGTTGTCATGAAGATGCTGAAATGCTTGGATGTTTCAGGATAAAACACACAATCTGATGAAACAGAACTTGAGCTCAGCTAGGATTGAGCTGTCTATACCTGAGGTAGTACCTGCCCTCAGATATCTTCCTAATTCTTTGCACATTCCTGGTGGAGGCAGAAAGAAACTTGGCGCTTTGGGAGACACATGTGTCAAGGCTTTATACGGTGAGCCACTACTATGAGATCATTTCCCAGCAGTTTCCATGTAGTTGGTGTAGTGTGTAAACAAGCCATAATTCTCAAGTACTTCACATGAAAGATGACAATGTTTAATAGTTGCTGGGGAAGGGAAGAAGGAGACCCCCAAATATTTGTTTTAAATGAGTATTCCATTATGTGTCTGTACCTGCAAGGGGTGAGTTGAATTTTGACAATACATCAAGTGCAATTATTAGTGGGAGATCTTTCCAACCTTTACTGGGCCTTGGTTTCAGCTGTCTTCAACAGTGGCCAAATCACAAATCCTGAAAAGCTCAGAGTGCTCCATTATCTGGGTTTTCCTTCTGTAGTACACATAGATAGAAACAATCCCTCCCATCCTTCTTAGATATCCCATTGGCTTTTATGGACGCCTGTTACAAAAGGGATCAGACATCTCTATTCATTTGTTCACTTGGAGTCGTTCCTCAGGAGTACCCAAAACTCTTGACTAGTATGGGATCCACAAGTAACCACAACAAATGCTCTTCAATTATACTTTCTCCTTTTTGGTCATTTCCTAATATATCCAAGAGCAGTCCTTTGGACCATGCTGTGAATTCACTCTCCACTGAAACCTTTTTCCAACCCACAACAAAACCTGGAATGGCATCCCCTGTTAAGTATCAATAAATTTTAGCAGATCAAAATGGCTGATAATGTGGGTTTTTTATTTTGATCAAAAGTACTTTGCTCAACCGTTCTTGTTACATATCTACCAATGTACGTTTAGTGAGGTTTTCTACCACATCATGTATTGCTTTATCAGCCCTGCACCCATCTTAGATCAATGCCCCAAATAGCTGTTGCCTTCAACTCTTTTGCATTCCAAGAGAAAGCTGGCAGGAGATGAAGGCATTTTCTACTGTGCCCTGATCTGCTCTAAGTACTGGTACTGTAGTCATTAATGTGGACTAGAACCCACACTTCTCACTAAATTGTGTAGGGGGAAGGGAATTAATGCACCCTTCTGTTTCCTTCTAATCTTGAAAAGGCAATCTCATATGCAGCTTGCACAGAAGTGGGATGTTAGTGGCTCATAAGTAAAGCACATTTTGGATTGGAGTCACCAGGGGAATTTTTATCCACAATCCAAATTAGTTGAAATGTGGCTGTTTCTAAAAATGTACTCCCAAGAAAGACATTCTGGGATATAGATAGATAGATAGATTAGATAGATAGATTAGATAGATGATAGATAGATAGATAGATAGATAGATAGATAGATAGATAGATAGATGATATAGATAGATGATAGATGATAGATAGATATAGATGGATATGCTCTGTCTTCCCTGAAGACCCAAATGTCTGCAATTTGGCCTTGTTGTTTTTCAGAGCAGGGTGCCGGCAAAGTGTCATTCTTCCTTTCCTCAACAGTACTTTGAAAAAGCTCTCTTGATGTGCAGATTTATTGGCAGAGAAAACAATTCATGGAACAGATCAAACTGTTGTTTTTTATTTTAAAAGCCACCAGAAAAGACCCAAATTATTTCAGTTGGAGCAAAATCCTCCTCCTTAGGATCAACTTACACATTACATCCACTGTGCCATGTTATCACTTGATATTCGGAATTATTTAGTGTGGGGTGGGTTTTCTGCTTTTGTTTTTTTGCTAGTCTTGAGTATTTTGTATAGCATTACCTCCAAAAGCTGCACACGTTCAGTAAAGGTAAAGGTACCCCTGCCCGTACGGGCCAGTCGTGACCGACTCTGGGGTTGCATGCTCATCTCGCTTAAGAGGCCGGGAGCCAGCGCTGTCCGAAGACACTTCCGGGTCACGTGACCAGCGTGACGAAGCTGCTCTGGCGAGCCAGCACCAGCGCAGTGCACGGAAACGCCGTTTACCTTCCCGCTATAAAGCGGTACCTATTTATCTCCTTGCACTTAGGGGTGCTTTCGAACTGCTAGGTGGGCAGGAGCTGGGAACGAACAATGGGAGCTCACCCCGCCACGGGGATTCGGATCGCCGACCATACGATCGGCAAGTCCTAGGCACTGAGGTTTTACCCACAGCGCCACCCGCGTCCCAGTCTTGAGTATTTTGTATAGCATTAGCTCCAAAAGCTGCACACGTTCAGTACACTTGACTTAAGAGTCTCTCTATACACAATATTGCACAAATCTACCCTGCATAAGGAATTTATTTATTTATTTATTTATTTATTTATTTATTTATTTATTTGCTTGCTTGCTTGCTTGCTTGCTTGCATTGCTTTAGGGCTAAACCTTCGAGTAATAGGAGATTTCAGGGATTCCGAGCACTTACCGGTGTCTCTGTTTTCTTTTGGAAATGAGGCACAATGGAGACTGTGGTGTCTTTAGGATATATGGTTTATTTAAACATATATACAACCTGAGCCTACGATGCCTCAGGCATCAAACATCATGCTCTGCTTCTCTGGCTTTTTAGCTTGCTGCCCTCACCAGTCGCTAGGTCACATCACAGCCAACTCTCAACTCTAATTCAAACTCTAGCTTTGTAATCTAACTAACTCTGACTGACCAACTAACCCCCACCCATTTGCCATCCGACACAGAGCCTTTGCTTTCTTAATAGCCCGTTACCTTTCATTTGTTCTCTTAATGGCCCATCTCCCAGGCCATTGCCTGAACACGGGGAGCTGGGTCCAGAGTTTAAGAGTCTGGCATCCAGTTTAACTCCTCAAGCCTTGATTAAATTCTAACACCAACTGGACCCAGGAATTATGGGGAGTCTGGCACTCATGAACTCATAACAGGCAGAACACACAAAATTTGTACAATGATAGAATGGAAAACATCTCAGCTACAGCATTTGCTGCTAGAAGCAGTTTCCAGTGGCTTCTCAAAAACAGCCCCAGAGAGTGTGTGTGGCAGTGATCTAATCTAGCAGTCAATAGGTTGTGAATGACCGAGGCAAAGTCCAATTTTGTCAGGCAGAATTATACTTGATGGGCCAGCCGAAACTGAAGAAATGGCACCTCTCACTGACAGTGCTGCCTGCACATCTAGCAAGAGCATATGATCAAGGAGCATCTCAAACTATGAATTGTTATTTCAGAGAGTACAGCCCCACACAGAAAAGGCTGTGGAACCCAACTGTTGTTGGGACATCCCACTCACCAGCAGGAAATCCGTTTTGCCTGAGTTAAGTTTCAGCTGGTTTGTCCTCACTCAGTGACAGAATGTGCAAAGTTCTCAGAGCATGACATTTTCCTTTTAAATGAAATGAATATTATCTTCCTGCTTAGAAATGATATCCTCACACAATTCTGACTAGTGATTTAGATCATGCTATCTGTGTGTGTTCATTTAGTTACAGCTTTGGAATGTTAACTTGGTTCAAAGGGAATGGAAGATTCTGAGTAGCACTTTTAATCCCAAAAGCTATTTTGCCAATTAAAAAAAAAAAGTCAGCTTGCAATTTGCCACTGACCATTAACATTTTTGTTTATCACATACTAGCCATACCCCAGTTACAGATAGGTAGCCGTGTTGGTCTGCCATAGTCAAAACAAAAAAATTCCTTCCAGTAGCACCTTAAAGACCAACTAAGTTAGTTCTTGGTATGAGCTTTCGTGTGCATGCACACTTCTTCAGATACACTGAAACAGAAGTTGCCAGATCCTTCTATATAGTGAGAAGGTGGGGAGGGGTATTACTCAGAGGGGTGGTGGGAATGGGTGATTGGCAGATAGCTGTGATGAGCCTGTTGACGACTCTTAACGACTGCAGTAGGTCTTACAGGAAAAAGCAAGGGGTGAGAAGGTGAAAAATGGCTTTGTTATGTATAATGAGATAAGAATCCAATGTCTTTGTTCAGGCCAGGTCTCTCCGTGGTTTCAAGTTTGGTAATGAGTTCCAATTCAGCAGCTTCTCTTTCCAGTCTATTTCTGAAATTCCTTTGTAGTAAAACAGCTACTTTGAGATCTTGTATAGAATGTCCTGGGAGATTGAAGTGTTCTCCTACTGGTTTCTCTGTCTTGTGATTCTTGATGCCATACCCCATCATTGACCTCACTGTGTGTGGATGTAAAGGTAAAGGTACCCCTGCCCGTACGGGCCAGTCTTGACAGACTCTAGGGTTGTGCGCCCATCTCACTCAAGAGGCCGAGGGCCAGCGCTGTCCGGAGACACTTCTGGGTCACGTGGCCAGCGTGACATCGCTGCTCTGGCGAGCCAGAACCGCACACGGAAACGCTGTTTACCTTCCCGCTAGTAAGCGGTCCCTATTTATCTACTTGCACCCGGGAGTGCTTTCGAACTGCTAGGTTGGCAGGCGCTGGGACCGAACAACGGGAGCGCACCCCGCCGCGGGGATTCGAACCACCGACCTTTCGATCGGCAAGCCCTAGGCGCTGAGGTTTTACCCACAGCGCCACCCGCATCCCAAAGGTGAAATACATACATGGAAAAAACCTGGCATTTGTATATCTATTTAAATACAATTTTTCATGCAGATTTTCCTCTCAGTTTAGATTAATAAGGAAATGGAACTTATGACTAGAGGAAACAAACATCTATCTGACATCCCGTGTGTGGATGTACAGATTGGCAAAATATTATTTGGGTATAGTTTAGTTTTGTATTGTCTGGTTTTGTTTTAATTAACCTGCAAAGTTGAACTAAGTTTATTAAGAAATGCAATTTTTGATTAAAATATCTTTTTTTAAAAATAAATAAATATTGCAGTATCTCAGCAAGTAAAGTAAAGGTAAAGGGACCCCTGACCATTAGGTCCAGTCGTGACCGACTCTGGGGTTGCGGCGCTCATCTCGCTTTATTGGCCGAGGGAGCCGGCGTACAGCTTCTGGGTCATGTGGCCAGCATGACTAAGCCACTTCTGGTGAACCAGAGCAGCACACGGAAACACCATTTACCTTCCCGCTGGAGCTGTACCTATTAATCTACTTGCACTTTGACGGGCTTTTGAACTGCTAGGTTGGCAGGAGCTGGGACCGAGCAACGGGAGCTCACCCCCTCGCGGGGATTCGAACCGTCAACCTTCTGATCGGCAAGTCCTAGGCTCTGTGGTTTAACCTAATTATTCAGGTCTGTCCTAGGCCAGCCAGACACAGATCTTTGAACATCCTGCATAAGTTTATCTTTGGGAAGGATGTGGATGCTTTCCGATACAGGATCATCGTAGTTGGTCCGTAGATGCTTTACAGTTGGGATTCCTTAATTTGTTATTGCTTTTCTGCAAATTATATTCTAGTGTGACTGTCATGAATGGTTCCTTTTGGAAGCTAATGCTGCTCCTGCAGTGCTGATCCTATTAATACTCTGCAGCGTAGATGGAATTTGGGTGAGTATACATCATGCAGGTCTGAGCTATACCTAATACAAGACATGCAGAGGCTCAGACTTGGACATGGGAGCCCAGCTCCTTAGTTCTAGCTTAAATAGAGCTGGCTATGGTTTCTTTGTAGTGTAGAGAGAGGGAAGCATTCTGCACATGCACAGAGGTACTCCCATTTACATTGTCATGAGAGAGTTAGTGGAGCACAATGGATTTGAACAGGGTGGTCTGCAGGGCCCTTTTTAGCTGCTCTCAGCAACCTTCAAGAAAAAACATCTTAAAGCCTTTTTTTTTAAAAAAAAAGTGTCATGTGTTGTTAACGAAAGTGCATACATTTGTTCGTACATTAAATTTGTTTCGTAATTAGATTGTTTGTTTACTTATATATATTTAATCAAATATATTAATATTAAACATATTGCAAGCATTTTAATGTATGATGTGGAAATTCAGTTGTGTGTGTTGCCTGGGGTTCTGTGTCAAAGTACTCTTGCAGCCTGCCTGCCATGAAAAGTTGGACTGCCCTGGCTTAGAGGCTGCACTGTGAATCAGGAAATGCCTGCTCCAAATCTGACCTCTGCTATAAATACACAGGGTGGCTTTCAGCTTTACACTCAAACCTGTGAACCCCCAAACTGCAATACGAGAGTGGGGTTAATGGTGTAACTTTCAGGATTGTAAGGATTGGTGAAATAAAATATAAGTATTGTTTATTGTAAATATTGGAGGATAATGGACTCTCCTTCATCTGAGGTTTTTAAACAGAGGTTAGATGGCCAACTGTCAGGGGTTTGTTTGCTTGCTTGCTTGTTTCATAAAATTTATACACTGCTTGGTTGTAAAAACCCTCAAAGTGGTTATTCTTTAGTTGTGGTTCCAGCTTTTCAGGGAGTTGGAATAGAGGACCCTTTGGGTCCCTCCCAAATCTGCAATTCTATGATTCTGTGAGTGTTCAAAGTGCTATATACATTTTACGTAGGTCACTATTACTGTTGTTGTTACCTGATCCAAGGGGGGTGGGGTGGGGAGGGAAACAAATTCCAGGATTGTCACTTGGCCAGTCCAGCTCCAGATTAGGTTCTGAGCCTGCTGCCCTTGTGGCAATGCACTTTTGTCTAACTTTCTGATGGGGAAACTTCTACAATAATTGTGGTTTAGGTTGAGTTGGTTTTTTCTTTTATCAGCAGAGTTGTCCAGGATGCTGGTGTCATTTTTATAGGAGTGGGACTCTGGCTGTACAATTGCTGAAGATTTGTACTGACTGGGGACTTTACCTTCACTAAAGGGTAGGCCCATAAACTACAAGTGCAGGCTAAAGACAGGATTTATGGACTGAGCCTTCCTGCCTATTGCAGAACAAACCTGTGCAGCTCATCCCTGTTTTTTTCACTGGCGCAGCTGCTCTGAGCTGGAATCCTGGAAAGAAAGTTCAAGGTTTATAAGTGACTGGTCAGCCCAAGAGATTTTTAATGGAAAATGAATGTCTAGGCTAGGGTTTTTAAAAGGTGTGTGTGTGTGTTGAGGAGGGTTGTTCCTCAACAGCTGATCCACCACACATTCTGGCCAAGAGAGAAATGCATAGCCAACAGATGAGACGACTCTAAAGACAGGTGAGTGGAAGGCTGCCTCTGTTTTTGCCTGCGTGTACGTGTTTGATTGTGTGAACCAACGATCCAGCAAGCGATTCCCGCAGCTGGATGCTGTGCTGGAAAAGCTTTCAGCCCCCCCCCCCCGGCCTCTTTTTTCATCCACTTCTCCAAGGCTTTTTCTTTTCCCAAGGGCCTGATCACTCAAGCACCTCCGCCTCTCCCAGCGTGTGGAAAGTGGGAGGGAGCGGGGTTGCGGGGAGAGAAGGAGGGCCAACTAAAGCGTTAATTGTGCCTTTTTAGCTCATGTTCGGCCGGCAGCAGGAGAAGGCGCTGCTTAAACCTAATCAATAAAGTCTTGTCTATTGATCGTGTAAATTTCATTTGGCAACCGTCACTTACCAGTCTCTCCCACTGAGCCGGGAGAGAGGCAGGGGCAGACTCGTCCCCCGCCCCGCAGTGAGCTGCTTTGGGGGACGGGCCCTGAGTCTTTGGCGCGGCTTTCATGTGTGAATTTGAAAAAAGGGATGCCGTGCCCAAGTGGAAATCCGGAAACCCGCTCTTTCTAAGCCAGGGCCTTTGCAATATGTTCTCCGGCCCGCGATGACCTTGGGTGGGTGGGGGATACGTCTAAGTGCTGTTGGATGAGTGGGCGTGCCTGGACTTGCACTTGCCCCATTCCTAAACGGTCTTGACTGGAACCAGGCGACACTACCTGCGGATTGGGACCATGTCTCTGTGCCCTCCGCCCTGGCCGCCATAGTGGAGAAACACCAAGGGCTGTGCTGAGTAGGGGTGGGTACAAATACCGCAATGGCTGGATCTTGGCCGTCGGATTCCCGCGTCGCTCTCCAGGGTCCTGAAGGTTCCCTAACCCGCCCGCGTCTGACTCCGCGTCGTTCTCCAAGGTGCTGAAGGTCCCCTGACCTGCAGGTTCCTTCAGTCCTTTGCCTATTCCTGGCGGTGGGGAGAGGCTCTCTTTCTCCTCCCTCCTGCCCCGGGGGTCGCCTCTCTCTGTTGGCGGCGCCTCTGACCTCTGCCCGCCCCGTCCAGGTTGATTACTCCATCAGGCCCGTCCGGGTGTGCCAAGGCTGTAAAGAGCCATTACCCGGATTCTTTTATCAATGTCCAGTAATTAAAATGTCACCGTTTAATTTTCAGGCCTTCTCGGAGCAATCTTTTCCTAATAAAGAGTCTAATCGAAAGGCTATTCGCCACCCTCCCACCCGAAAATGGCACCGGCAGGCGGGCTGCTGCGGCGGAGCGAGGCCCCCGCGCGGATCGATAGCGAGAGGGCTGGGATTGATCTGCCGCTAAAATGAAATTTATTGGGGTCATGGTTTTATATGGTGCTGATACAACTGTTAAATGGGGGACATTCGTTTCCAATAGGAGGCGTTTATTAAACTTCCACTGAATTAGACCGCGGTGATTTATGGGGCAATCTCCCGCCTGCGAGCCCCTCCAGGAACGAGAGCGGGGAAGGAAGGGCCTTGGCGGCCTCCTCTTAGAGAGATATTTATAAAGAGATGACACGGGCCTCTGAGTTTTAAGCCGGAGTGGCGAGGAAAGGACTTTCGAGGGACGTGACAAGGAGGCAAAGGATCGGGAGGCAGACGGAGGGTGGGTGGGGGACCTAAAAGGTGAGCCACCCAAGCCCACCAGCGCTAAGTGTAACGGTCTTACCCCCGCTCGAGTTCCCTACCCAGTTCAGGAACTTCCAACAGACTGGACAGAAAGTCTCGAGTAACATGGGTCTCCACGACTGCAAGCCTACCCAGGTTTTCTGCTAGCCGCCCTGAGCACGGTTGGGTGGAAAGGCGGGGTGCAAAGATAACGAGTAAAATAAAAGCAGGAAACAGGGAGTAAGTCCCATTGAAGGCGCTGGGACTTGCCTCCGAATCGATACTGATCTGCTTGTGCGCCCATTACCCAGCCGAAATATTCCAAGACCAGCTCACGGGGTCAACTTTCCTGCCGACTGTCTTTGGTCACGAGACTTTAGGTCATCGGAATCAAAAGCATCCTACAAGGGTGGGCCTTCCCTCGCCGCTTCACTGGTACCTTGTTTTGGCTGAAATACACGGATTAACAGCAGAGCGGAAGAGGAGCTGCTGGATTAACGCATGAACCGCCCAAGGGGTTGCTGTGAAGCCTCCCTTTTAAAACAAAACTTTGGAAACTCCCACCCCAAGCCTTCCAGATAATTTTTTTCCAAATAACACTTGCACCTTTGATTTGCCTCCATCACAGCAGTAGGTGGGACAAGCCATTCCCCCTTTCCTCACTAGCGACTGGCATGATAACACTTTCCCCCCGTTCCTCCAGCTGTCCCATTTTAAAGAAGAACCCCCATCGCCACCCATTCTCCTCCTGCACAAACAGCTTTCTCATTACCCCTTGGGGGCAGGAAGAGGAGAGGAGTATAAAGCGAGGAACAAGAGGTGGGGGTTCTGTTTGGCAATCCAAGTGGGCCGGGCGGGGGGAGCGTCTGCTTTGCACGCAGAAGGTGCCAGGTACAATCCTGGCATCTCTAGGTAGAGCAGGAAGAGATTCCTTGCCTGAAACTCTGGAGAGCCGCAGAATATGGAGCTTAGACTCAATACAAACCCATTTCCTGTGTTCGATATATGGAATGCAGAAGGAAATCGGTCATTCAAGTACACGCTGCGATTTTACTCTGTGAACCGCCCTGAGACCTGCGGGTATAGGGTGGAATAATAATAATAATAATAATAATAATAATAATAATAATAATAATAATAATAGGTAGCCAGAAGCCATCAAGCTCAGGAAATGAAGGGGATGGGCCAAGGAGGATCCACCCTAGCTCTTCAGTACTTCGAGGTTCCCATCTCTGCCGCCACATGCCCCCTCTGTTTGACAGGGCTCAGGCTCTGCTGTGTGTTCTTGTAGTATGGGTGAATGGGTGGCTGTAGATATGGCGGAGATTGCATGGCGGATGCAGGGCTGGATACATGGTTAGAGAGGTTCTTGTTTTTCCCTCTGAGTTTGTTTGTTTGTTTGTTTGTTTGTTTGTGTTATATCCCACCCTTCCTCCCAACGGAGCTCAGGGCAGCAAACACACAATGCTCATCTTGTGGCAGTTAGTTCCTTGGGTCCATTGGACATGTTGTAAGAGAGTGTTTTCCTTGAACACAAGCTTGCTTGTAAACAGCCTAAGGGGCCAGGAGTGTGCCTGCAGATTCTTCTCCACTATAGACCCTCTTGGTCTTTCAAGGTGCTGCGCCCACAACCTCTCCAGCAACCCCTGCTTGGAGGGCCAGCTCCCGCTCATATTTCAAAACAAGGGACAAAAGTAGAGACTCTCAGCCATCTCCTTCACCCACACTCCCTCAGAAAAACAACAACCCGTGTATATCCCCCCAAAACCCCTTGCATTGGGCGATCATTGAGTTTTAATTAAAAATTGTTACAATTAAACCCAACACACACGCACGTGCGCACACATGCCTTAATTACATTTGATTTTTAATTCCAAATCCGTGTTTACACAGTAAGCGAGACGTACCTCCTGATTATCCCCAATACTCTTTATACTGTACTAATTATGTAAATTAAACCTAATTAACTGACAAAAAACTGCAGTTAATTCAACTGTTAAAAGATATGGGATCGCAAGGAGCTTAAGAGAAGCAATGAAAGGATAAGGGGGAGCGGATACCTTCCTGGGGCGGGCCCTCCCCTTCCTGTTTGCACTGGGAGAAGGCAGGTGGGGGTTAGGTATAAACTAGGCACTGGCTGTTAAAGTTTAAAAAGGTCGGTTGTCGTCGTTGGCTTTCCCCGATAAAGATCTGAGACCTCCAGAGCGACACGAGAGGTCAAAAGGAAGATTTTGAACGGCCGCCCCATGGCTCCTTAATCAATGTTCCCACTTCACTTGCTCCCACCCCACCGCTTGCTCCCCTCCCTCCCCTTAATCCCGAAACAGCACTGGAAATAATATTATTTCTGGCTGTGGTATAGTATCTGGGCGAGAAATGCAAGCATGCGCACCCTCCCTAACAATGAGCGGAGAATATTTTGTCGGAGCTGCGCCGAAACTTCAGTCCCTCCAAATTCCCATGTAAGGGGGAGGATTATGAGAGACCTCAAAAGGCAGCTGCTAGCCTTGCTTGTTGCTTTTATGCTCTCTTGGAAAGGTGGGGGGGGGGAGGGAGAAGTTAGAGAGGGGTGCTGCTCCCTGCTAATGTTCTTATAGGGTGGGGGCATGTGGTATAGAGTCCTTCGTCTCACAACTTCCCCGAACGGTGTTATTCGGGCAGCGCCTCCTTTTACAATGGCGCTGTCTCAGGTGCTGAAACCACCGGTGCGGGTCGAATACCTGCAGCAGCCGCAAGTGCGGGCCTCCGGCTAAGGGTCAGTTCAGCACCTGGGACAGCGCAGGGCTAGGCGACGCCCGACGAGACCTTCCTTTTAAACCGATCGCGACAGGAGGAGAAGGCCGATTCGCCTCTGCGACTTTGGAACCGGTCACTTTCGATTCCAATCGCTGCTCTCTCGGAGTTAATGTCTGGGCAGCCCACAGTCCAAATAACGCCCGCCCCCCGCTTTTCACATTAAATCACCAGGACTAGGGTGGGCGAGACAATGCGGTCTTGCCCATTTACAAGCTAAGGCCTGAAGTTTGCATTCCTGAGATTTCACTCCTGAAAGCGCGTCAAAGCCTCTACTCGTAGTTATTTGTAATAACATGGTCTTGGCTATCTCAGGCCTTTGGGACGTGGTGGAATACATACCCAGGTAAATTAATAAATAGCATATCCCGCTTTCCCCAAACTTCCTGGGTGGTTAAGAGACTCATCCTTCTCGACAGGGCTAGACTTGTACCGACGACCTCTTAAACCAGACTCGTTTCCTCCCAGCGCAAAGCAATCAGGGTTGTTAAAATCAGCCAACTTTGGGGACTGCGGCAGGGTCCATCTCGGTTAGCTATTTGTAGGACAAGGTTTCTGGTTAGAAACGAGTCCAGAGCTCTCTGCTCCATCCTCCCAAATTCGTTCCTGGGGTTACACTGCCTTCTTCACTTTTGGAAGAGGAGGGGCCGCCCCGGGATGACGCCGGAGCAAACGATCTGCCACTATTTTAAATTGAGGCATCCCCCCCCCCCCCGCTCGCCAGAAACACTTCGGGGTCCCCTGATGACTCAGTCGTCTGTCGGGAAGCAACTTCCCTCGGTGTGGCAAACTTTACCTCCCTCTGCGCCCCCCCTTCCCAGTTCACCGCCCCCCTTCGGGGTTGCTTTTGCAATTGACACTCTGGGCTAACAGACGGGTCTAATATCAACCGCGCTGCAGAGGTTAAGAGCCCTGGGGCGAAGGGCGGCGGGGCGGGAGGGGGGGCGAAGAGAGAGGGGGAGGAGGGAGGGGGAGGGAAGAGAGATCGGATTAAATACGGCGCTTTGTAAGTATTTAAAATTACATTTAATCTCCGCGTCCCACGTTTGTTTATTTGCTCGGTTTTGTAACAAAACAAAACATAGAGTTTCAACATAAAAGAAGCTCATTAAACCATCACGAACTGTGAATTATTCTAATAAAAATATATATTAAAAAAACCCCGAAGGAAACACCTCCCTTCTTTCAAAACCAAATAAATATGCCACCAAATTAATACTGAAAACCTCACTTTTTCTCTCTCTCTCCCTCTCTCTTTAACCCATATTAAAATAATGCATAAAGCGCCTGTCTCCGCGGGGGGCGGCCTGCGCGCCCCTGCCAGCCTCTCCGGCTGGATCTTATGAAAAGGTTCCATCTTTTTAACTTCCTCGCCAGGGCGGACGGGCCTCGGTTTGCAGCCGGGCGCCTCGGTTGGCGCAGTAATAACGGCTAATAAATATTTAACTACGCATTTGTTGTTGCTTTTTGCGGGGGGGGGGTTAGGCGAGGGGGGGAGGCTTGCAGGGGCTCAGGAGTCGGCTGGGGGTACCAAAAGCTCAAGGACGCCTCTCCCATCGCCAGGGCAAAGTCTAATTAAAGACAAATGCCGGGAGTGGGGGTGGGGGGTGGGGGCAGAGATGTAGTGGAGGGGGGCGTCCTCAGCTCTGACCATCCAGGGCTTCAACATTTATTGGTCACAATGCAGAATTCAGTGTGTGCGCTTTAAATAATTAAAAGGCGAGGAATAATTACCGACTCGCATTGTAATTATGGCGAGCCACCCGCGCTTGGAAACGGGAGCCGCATCGAGGGTGAGTCGAGGTTAGGGTTACCGAGAGGGCCTCTGCCAGGATTTTCCAGCTCACCTTTTGTCTAGCGGAGGCAGCCAGGAGGGACGCTGGACTTGAGAAAGGGGAGCGTGTGTTTGTGTGTTTGTATGTGGCTGTGCTCCTTAAATCCGGAGCACCAATTAAAAAGCCCTTTTTCTTTTTTCTTTGCCCACAACTCCTTCTCCGCGCTCTCCATATCTTCCACCTTTTCGCTGCGAAAAAGAAGTCTCAAAACTCCAAGCCAAAACTCTCTCGAATTACCGTCCCCCGCTCTTTCTCTCTCTCCCCACTCACAAATGTAATGCATTCTGGTCTTCCCCCCCCCCCAAACCCCCCAACACCACCACACCAGACTTTTCTCGCAAGTCTACCCCCGGCGCCCCCCCCCTCTCCTCCGCCACCGCATATTCCTCGCCAGAGATTTATGCCCCCAAATCTGCTTTTCAAGGACAAACTCCGCTTCCTGATACATCAACTCTCAAGTAGGCGCGGGCATTTTCATAACAATGCGCGCTGGAAGATGGAGCCCATATGCCGGGGCGAAGGGCGAAAGCTGTTTTCCTGGCGGAGGGGAGCGCCCGCTCCCCTCAAAGTGCCTGAGGCCGCCAGCCTGGGCCGTTATTAACTTCTGTTTGATTAGTGTAATTGCTCAAATTTGGGGCCGGACAGTATGATTAATTACAGTTTAATTAACGCGTCCATTAAGAGCACTTAATGCCACGATGCTTTTAGAAACAGCCTGAGGAATGGGCGCTCCAGGAAAGAGGAGCGAGGGGAGATTGGAAGCGGCGGCGGCTTAATTTTCATTTTTAACATTTATTTGGTTGGGGGGGCGGGAAATACACCGGGTCAGGTTTCCATAAGAAGGAAGCGGGAAGAGATGGAAGACAAAAAAAGAAGGAGGGAGCCCCCGACAGAGATACGTTTGGGAAGAAATTAAATCCAAGACTAATAATAAAATAAAAAATATTTTCTAATTTCGAAATCTTTCCCTGCATGCTGGATTTAAAAAACAACAACAAAAAAACACCACACGCCTCCTTCCTTCCATCCCTTTCGCGATCGCGAGCAGCCAATCTTGGTCTGAAATTGAGTCTATATCCCACGTTTGAACCCCTTTCTACGGTGGGTTTCAGTAGAAATTGACCACTGAGGCATCTTCAGACCTCATCCCTGGGCACCTGAAGTCCCATTTGACTCTTCCAACAATCCAAGTTGATGATTGGGACGGGTAGTTTATAAGGGATGTGCTAAACAAACTACGAGGGGAAATCGTTTTATCTACCGGATTTATTTGTTTTGGGGAGGATTTTTTTTTAATGAAAGGAACTAGAAAAACCCCTTCCGCTGTTTCCCCCACTCCATTTATGTATAAGAAAATCTGAAATAAATATTTAGCTGCACTTTTATGCAGCAAAATGTTCCTCGGAAATATTTAAATCAATTTAACCTATCCATCACTCATCACCCAGAGAGACAGTCTGTGTCCAAAACAGGTATGTAAATAATTGTACCTGTGTCACGCTAACATGAACTATTTAGGGATCATTTTATAGGGGTAAATTATTTGAGCCGGTCCCGGGCACTCCAAGACGCCTCAACTTTCCCCGTTAAACAGCAGGCTCTCCATTAGGTATGTCGAGACAGGCGTTATTTCCACTTCCTTATTTAAATGTCCTCCCTGCAAACAGAGCCAATGAGGCTATAAATATTGATCAAGGCGTACAGTTTAGGCACCAGCCTCCTCCTCCTTCCCCGCAGTTTTGGGCTCATCGCCTCGTGTTGACGGTGGCCACGATACTGTGTCATGAGACGGCGCGGGGTGGGGGACACACGAGACATGTGTCCCATCTTCAGAAGGGAGGACGGGTTTTGCCCGACAATTCCTGCAAAGCTAAGAACTCACCGGGGTTCCAATGCCCCCCCCCAAGCCCGCCCTGCTGTCTATTGATCGGCTTATGAATAGTTAATTGGGCATCTTTTTCGTTGTATCTCTCCCCCCTCCGCCCCGCCCCCGCCAGAAGATTGCCTGTTAAATCAACGCCTTTGCCTGAGGGGGAGATACGATCTGTCCTCTCTCTCTGGTTGTAGATTTTTCGTGCCCAGACCCTCAGCAAACCTTTGCTTCAGTTCGCATCGTTCCCGCCGTCCGGGAGAGGAACTGTTATTTTGGGAGCGGCGAGGGGTTGCTCAGATTCCATCCACCCGCTTCCCATTTCTGGTTTTCAGTTGTGGTGAAGGAAATAAAAGTGGGACGCCAGAAGAGGGAAAAGAAAAGCGGGAGAGAGGCAGAGAGAGGGGGAGAAATTCGCCTGCGGGACTCTTTCTGTCTTTCTGCACAGTTTGATTGGGGTTGCGGGGCAGAGACCTGAGCCGCCGAGACAGGTGGTAAAAGCTCCAGTGTTTTAGCAGCCTCTCAGCCCAGAAATACCTTCCTTTGCACTCTGTGCCCCGAACATGCTGGAGCCTCCCCATCCACCCCCGAAATTCTATATTAACAGCTCCTGGTGGGGTCGTCCCGCGTTCCGCGAACCTAAGTGGTTCAGCGGCACTGTCGAAGTCCAGGTGGCCGGAGAGGAGGTGGAATGAAGATCGCCTTCCACTCCTTAGCGAAACATCGCCCGCTGCCCCTTTAATACCACCACACCTCAGGCCCCCCAGCCCCTGCCCCCACTCCTCTTTAAGGAAACCAGCCGCCCTGGGGGTTGGGGGGGGTACACAGAGCAGGGAAACCGAGGAGCCCCAGTTGGCGCTGAGCAGGCAACAGTCGCGAGGAGGGGAGCTGAAACGGTTCTTCCTGGCGTGTGGCCTTGAAGGGGGGGGTGTGACCTCTCCAAGCCTCCCTTTCGCTCCCCAGCCCTCCTCGGAAGATACCTGACCCGGGAAAGGTGTGCAAAAAAAGGGGGGGGCAAAGGAACAAGTCCGCGCGCTTACCTTCTCGGCGCCCGCGGCGGCGGCTGCTTCGCACCGAATTTCCTCCTCCTCCCCCCGCAACGCCCCCTTCCCCACCGCCACCCCCCCCAAAGCCGGCAATCTGTTTTTCCTTAAAGAAGCCCCGTCTGCGTTTTGATTGACTGGCGCCGCGGGATGATTGACACGCGCCAGAGTCCCGACGGCACTTCGGGTAAATATGTTGGTGCTGCTAAGTGGGAGTTGCCTTCCTATTATTTTAGCTGTCACTGGATCAATGTACAACGTCTTCAACTAAGGATCAGGATCCTCCTTTCTCCTCTCTCTCTCTCTCTCTCTCTCTCTCTCTCTCCCTCCCTCTCCCCTCCTTCCCTCGCTCCCTCCCTCCCTCCTTCCTTTCCTTTCCTTCCTTCCTTCCTCTTTTTTTTCTCTTCCTTCTTCCCTCTCTCTCTCTCTTCCCGTGAAGCTTAGCCATGTGGTCAGCCTCCTGCTCGCATCTCCAAACCGACGGGCGGAGGCGGAGGGCAGGCGCCCGCCTGGAGCACCAACCCCAATGAAACTCCGCGCCGCGGCCGGAGGCTCCTAGCCCGTCCAGGATTTGGGGCAGAGGAAACCGCCTGTTTGCCGACGGTAAGTCCCTCTCCCCTCTCCGCGCCTGCCTTAACCGAAGCTTGGTTGTTGTGGGGTGTTTTTTTTGGGGGGGGGGAATGGTACCAGAGACCGCTTGGCTTGGCACTCGCAACGGTTGCTTTTGCAAAGACAGCCTGGCCTCGGCTATTCTCCACCTGCCCCTGCAAAAATAAATAAATAACAATCTCGCCTCCCCAGATTCTTCTAATTTTGCAGGTTTGTTTGGGGAGCCTCGCCTGCCTGCCTGCCTTGCGTTGGTTTGTTGGTTCCTCTGATTTCCTGCTTGTTAGATTTTTGTATTCTCTGTGCATATTCGTTTTTAATCTAATATTCAATATTTCCTTCCTGAATTCGGGTTTGGTTTTCTTTTCGCGGCCGCTGCCGGAGATCAGCCACTTTCCCCAGAAACCTCCACTTTAAAAAAGGGGCAAAGACAAATTAAAAAAAAAATCAGGCCCAGCGAGAGGTCTTGCTTTGCGTATTGATGTCCTTTGAAAATGTAATTAATTTTCACGTGAAGGCGCGTTTGATTATTTCGCCTTTCCCCTTTTCTTGTTGTGTTTTAAACAATCTGTCTTCTGGTGGTTGGAGTCTGTTTGTTTGCATGTTCATTTTTATTTTTTGGCGGGGGAAGACGGAGATGTGAGATATGGAAGGGGGGGGGAGGAAGTTTGTATTCACATTTGAGCGAGGCACCAGCGTCTGGACTATTCTGTGTAATTACCACGAAAGCCTCTTACTTAATCCGGGGCGATCCTGTTTGGGTAAGCTCCTTCGCTTGGCTCAGGGTCCCCTTCTGCTGCTCCGCTTCCCCCCACTTCCTTCTTTTTTATTTTCTTTTAACGTGCCGGTGGAGTCTTTAAGTGGCACGGTTAAGTAATCTTCCTTGCTCCTAATCTCCTGTAAAGACATTAGAAAACGGGGGAGGGGGAGGGGGAGGGAGACTTTCCAACGATGCGCAACTACTTTCAAGTCTGTTCCACCAACCCTATTTAGAAATTAGAGACCCATACAGGGAGGGGGGGCAATAAAAGCAACTTGGACTGGCTTCCCCCACCCCATCTCCCCCCTTTTCTGGTTGTTTGGAAGCTCCTGGATCTTTTCCTAATTTTTCATCCCCCGCTTCTGTTTGGCAGCAGGGAAACCCAGAGTTGGTCGTGGGTTTGTTTGCTCTTTTTCTTTTTTGTTAAATACATCTGGCACCATGTTGGGGCCGGATTACTGCTCAGGCTAAGAAAGGCAGCGAGTGTATTTAAACCAGCCTTGATCCTGGCCGTCTAAAGCGGGAGCGAGCCGGGCGCTTTGGCTCCGGATTCGCTGGGTAGCTCCTCTAACGTGTAAATACAATTGCCCGCTGCTCTAATTAAAGCCGCCTCCTTTTCTCCCGTCCCCGGTGGAAGCAATTGCCGTTTTCCTAATAGTGTTGTTGCAGTTGTGGTTGACTATATACCATAACATATGCAGAAGGATTTACAAACAAAACAAACATATCCCCCCTCCCAAAAAAAGAACTAAGTCCTTTTAAAAAGAGAGACAGTGAGTGAATGTGAAGGAAAAACGGAGAAACGCAGAGAAAATACTTTGTTCTGGGAAGACTGTCACACGCTCTCCATTTTTGGGAGGTGTTTGTTTGTTTCACTGTAAACCACCCCTGAAACCCCAGCCAGGGCAGTGTTTAGCCTCAGGCTCCACCATGGTTGTGTGTGTGTGTGTGTCTGTCTTTCTAAAAACAACAAGCAACGTTTGTTTCTTTCCCAATATTTGTGGGGTTTCGAAATGTCTCGTTTGAGGGGTAGCGGCGGTGGAGTTTGATGGGGTTCCCAGGCTCCAACAATTTCCGATAGAGGGTCAAGAAGGAACCCTCATTTCCCTCGCCTAAAAGGAAGGAGGGAGGGAGGGAGGGGCGGATGCAGAGACAAGTGCTCTCCCCCCCCCCCCGCCACCCACCCAAAGGAGTTTTTCGCCCGGCTGGATCGACTGGGCCCGGCTGTCGGTGAACTTGTGTCTGTCCTCATTTCTTTCCGGCGACGGCTCTTGCCTCGACGGCGAGCCTCTGGGCTTCTGGGGGTCGAGTCTCCCCCGCCCAGCCCCCTCCCCAAGCCGCGGCTTCCCCCTCCTCGCCGCCACCCCACCACTTCGTAAGAAAATGTTGGCAGCCTCCTCCCGTCCTGAGTGCTTCTTCTTCTTCTCCTTCTTCCTTCGCAGGAGATCGGCCGTCTGGGGGGGAGATGGAGTCGCTGGCCGCCGCCAGTCAGCTGGGAACTGGGAGAGACTCTGGCTCCTCCTCCTCCTCCTCGCCCCACTCCAAGCAGGAGCTGCAGCCTTACTCGGGCGCCAGCCCCCTGAAGCCCAACCAAGTCGGGGAGACCTCCTTGTATGGCGTGCCCATCGTGTCGCTCGTCATCGACGGGCAGGAGCGCCTGTGCCTGGCGCAGATCTCCAACACGCTGCTCAAGAACTACAGCTACAATGAGATCCACAACCGTCGGGTCGCGCTGGGGATCACCTGCGTGCAGTGCACCCCGGTGCAGCTGGAGATTCTCCGTCGGGCCGGCGCCATGCCCATCTCCTCGCGGCGCTGCGGCATGATCACCAAGCGGGAAGCCGAGCGCCTTTGCAAGTCCTTCCTGGGCGAGCACAAGCCGCCCAAGCTGCCGGAGAACTTCGCCTTCGACGTGGTGCACGAGTGCGCCTGGGGCTCGCGCGGCAGCTTCATCCCGGCCCGCTACAACAGCTCGCGGGCCAAGTGCATCAAGTGCAGCTACTGCAGCATGTACTTCTCGCCCAACAAGTTCATCTTCCACTCCCACCGCACCCCCGAGGCCAAGTACACGCAGCCCGACGCCGCCAACTTCAACTCGTGGCGCCGCCACCTCAAGCTCAGCGACAAGACGGCCACCGACGACCTCAGCCACGCCTGGGAGGACGTCAAGGCCATGTTCAACGGCGGCACTCGCAAGCGGACCTTCTCCTTACACGGGGCGGGTGGCGGCGGCGGCGGAAGCGCCTCCCATGCGGCCAAGAGCGCCCTTCACCCTCCGCCGCCCTCCTCCACGGACATGCCCCCGGTGCACAAGAGCCTGCGCTGCAGCGGCGCCGAGGAGCAGCCCGGGGAGCGCGGCGGGCTGGGCTTGCCCGCGGGGGCGCACGGGCCGGCCGCCGCCGTGCGAAGCTACCCGGTCATCCCGGTGCCCAGCAAGGGCTTCGGGATGCTGCAGAAGCTGCCGCCGCCTCTCTTCCCGCCCCCCTACGGCTTCCCCGCCGCCGCCTTCGGGCTGTGCCCCAAAAAGCAGGACGATTCTCTGGGAGGCGCCGGAGGAGGGGACCAGGTCAAAGCCGGTGCTTTGCCGCAGGGCATGTTTTGGGGGCCGCCGCACCCCCACCCGCCCCAGCCTCAACAGCAGCCGGGGGGCTCGGCTAAGGATAGCGGAGTCTACCCGTCCTTCCCCATGTTCTGGCCGGCCTCCGGGAGCCTCCCGGTGCCGCCCTACCCGGCCCAGAGTCAGGCCAAGGCGGCCGCCACGGCGGTTGTTGTGGCCGCGGCCGCAGCCGCCGCAGCCGCCGCAGTAGAGCCTCTAGGCCTGCGGAGCCACGGCCACGTGGAGCTGGAAGGGTCGGAGCCGTCGGGCAGCGAGCGCAGCAGCGCCACCCCACAGGAAGGCTCGGGCTCTGGTGCCGCCGACGGCGAGCGCTGCTCCAGCGCCCTCTCCAGAGCTGCGGCCGTCGGGGAGGAGGAGCGCTCCGGGGACGAAGCCTTGCTGCCTCCGCTGCCCCTGCCCAGGAAAGGCAGCTACCTGTCGGCCTTCCGCCCCGTCGTGAAAGACGCGGAGAGCATAGCCAAGCTCTACGGGACCCGCGAGGCCTACGGAGGCCCCACCGGCTGCCCGGGCTACCTCTCACCGGACTTCCTCAGCGAAGGTAGCTCCAGCTATCGCTCCCTCTCTCCGGGCAACGACACGGTGGACGAGCCCGAGGTGGATGTCGAATCCAACCGCTTTCCCGAGGACGAGGACGAGGAAGAGGTGCCCGTCGAGGAAGCCGAGGAAGCCTCTCCGCCCCAGCAGCTTCTCTTGACCGAGACCGAGGAGCCTCTTGCAGCCGTTGGCAGCGTCGGCGTCCTGGCGGCCTCGGAGAAGCCTGCGGAGAAGGCCCTGGAGCCCGAAGGGAGCCCCCCGGCCAGGAGCAACAGCAGGGGCGGCTATGAGGTGCGAGGAGGGGTGATATGGGGAAGCGGGGTGGGAACCAAGGGCGGCGATGCCAGTTCCTGCCCCTCCCGTCCTCGCCCCGAATTCCACCACGACGGAGAGAGCGTGAGTCGCTCAGAACTAGGTCTGGGCGGCTCTCCAGCGCCGGAGTGGGAGGTCGCGTGCGCGGCAGGGGGTTTTATTGAGAGACTTTCTCCCAGCCGTGGCCGCCAGATTCAGGTGGGTGGATGGTTTAGGACAGGACCTCGGGCTTGTGGGACCTTCTACTTCGTTATTCTTGCTGATTTTCCATAACCTTTGCGCAAAATAGTTGCTAAGAAGTAGGGAGGCTGGGAGCCCAGGCTTAGCCCAGCAATGCATGTTCCTAACCAGACGGGAGCTTGCAGTCCTGCCCGATAAGGACCCCCTGCCCTCCTCCACCCCGTTACTTGATATAAGCAGGCAGGTGGGAAGACGGATCGTTTGTAGTTTGTTAAACAATTGGGAGTCTGAGTCATCCCTGGTCTAGAAGACCAAGAGTAAGAGGAAAGAGTGACCCTGAGCTCCGAGGTTTTGCTCGCGAGTGCAGCTCTGGATTTCCCAAATAGACACACCTAGCACATGCTTGGGGCACCAGCAAAACAGGGACACGCGCTCACAAACCGATATTTTATTTTTAAGAATTTGACATTTGATGATTTTTTTTTTAAATGCACCGAATTGGTTGTCTGTGGTCGGGGGAAATCATAACTTTGTTAGACTTTCTTTCATCTCACTACGCGCACTTCGCCCGCTTTTAGTATTGTTTTTATTCTGAGTTACATACTAGGCTGGAGGGGTGCATCATAATCTTTTAAATGCTGAGGGCCTCTTAATCTGACCCTGCAGGAGCGCAAGGTTTTACTGAACTCGGATAAAAGAGACTGGGATGCGGGGAGACTCTTCCAAGGGAGAGAGGGAGGAGGTCAGAAACCAATGGTTGGATCCAGCACCAGTCCTCGTCAGAGCAGACCCATGAAAATTAATGAAGACGACTAACATAGGTCCATTCATTTCAACGGGTCTACTCTGAGTAAAACTTAATTGCGTGCGACCGAATGGCTTTCAGTTGCGGATTGAAAAGAAGTCTGAGAGGTTTCAAAGTTTTTTATTATTATCTGCTCAAGTAGATTGTGGAATTATTAATATTTTTTAAAAAGACAGGTCAGGCAAGCAAAGGATGCTGGACCAAGTGCCCCCACTTTAATTGCAAATTACTTCCCACATTTTCAGGAGAAGGGCCGGGCCGTAGCTCAGGGGTAGTCTAAAAGACCTGTTTTGCATGCAGAAGGTCTCAGGTCAAATCCCGGGACCTCCAGGTAAAGCTAGGAGATATCCCTGTTTTTCAACCCTGGGGAGCCGCTGCCAGTCAGTGTAAGTAATACTGAGCTAGATGAGCCAATGACCTGACTTGGTATGAAACAGCTTTCTATGTCCCTGGGCAAACTCAGCACAAGTTAGTGAGACCCTCCTAACTCTGCACTCTTAATAACGCATTGATGGGATATCCGTGGGCGTAGAGGCTTGAGCCAGGCCAGCCCTGAACCACGTGATACGATTCTCCATGACTGTACCTGCCTGGGCTGGGAGAAGGCGGTGGGTTGACCCCGATCGCAGCCGAAGTGTCAAAACCTTTCCAGTTCCGTTAATTTAGGGCTCGGATTTGAAAGTATGCATCCTACCCGTTGCCAAAAGACCTCAAATGCTGCGAAAGCACCGCGCTGCCCTCGCGCTGTCTTCAGCACCGTGGACAGATCCCAGCTCGCAGCGCCGCGAAGGTTGGGAGTTGGGTTAAAGCTGCTTCCGGACATCAGAAGACCGGCTGGTGGGCCCCATCTCTCCCGGAATCGAGGGGCAGATGCCATAGCAGGCATCTAATTAATAAGAAGCCCAGAGGGCTTGCCTCGCCCGCCCCAATTTCTCTATGGCAGAGGCGGTGGCTTTGAACCAGGTTGCTCCGGCAACAGCCAAAGGGGCGCACCAAGGCAGCGTTTGGAAAGACGCTTCGAATCAAAGGGATTTGGGAAGGAACCGCTCTCCCCACAGAGAGTTTTTAAATCATTGTTTATTTATTTACCGAGTTTTTCCTCCAAGGGGCTCCAAGTGTGGTACATGGTTCTCTCCCCCCCCCCCATTTAATTCCAACAACAACCCTGTGAGGTAGACTAGGCTGAGTGAAGGCAGGGACTGGCCCGCTGTTGTATGAACTGACCCAAAGACCCTAAAAGTCGGAGCGCAGTCCTCAGTCAAGAGACGCAGAGTGGATCGGCTATGCGCGTGGAGCGAGGCAACGCAAGTTTCTAGTCCTCATCCCACGCAAAACAGTTGACAAGAGGGAGAGTTATCGACGCTAGGAATAAGCGAGGGGACGCTAATCGAGATAATACAATACGGGTAGGGGTCAAGGGACTGCCACAGCGACGACTCCCCCCCCCCCAGGCCGCTTTCTGTGGGGTGGGAGGAGAGCGGTGTCTCGCTTAGCTGAAAAGGAGAGTTTTCCTTTCAATATTAGGAAGTAGGTCTCTCTCTCCCTCTCCCTCCCCATTTTAACTACCTCCGATGAGACTGGATCACCAGCATGAATCCTCCCTAAATCCACCCCCACCCACCCCCACAGCTTCCTGGGTCCCCACACTCTTTAGACACGAAGTGTTTCAGGCACGACCCCTGGGAACTATAAGGACACGGATTACCTAGGAAGAGTCGTCACTCCCTCCACCCCCGGATCTATTGGCTGAAGCTGATAGAATTAAAGTACTGCTAGATTTGAGGAGCTGAGAAAGGGAAGGTGGGGGGGTGATGCCGGGGGGTGTGCAGGTCAGAGGGGAGAGAAGCTTGCAGGCTTTGAAAAACTCTTGAGTTCCAAGGCTGACTTTGAAGGGGGCTAATTTTCCTCTACCGTCCCCAATAAATATACCTCTAAGAAAATCGCAGCTGAAGTGGCTTTTTCTGTGCTGGACAAGAGACCTTTTACACACAGCCGCCGAAAACCCCCCACTCCTTTCCCTCTCCCCCAATGGACAATTAGTTTTCTGAGTTGAGCAGGAGCGGGGTCTTGTTTTCGGAAAAGCTGGGCGGGGGACAACGAAGAGTTTCCAATTTGGCAGCGTTTGGAACGCTTTTTTGGGGGTGTCTCACTTATTTGCTTTCAGAGAGATTTTCCCACGGCGGCATAACATTAATTAACAAATAGAATAAAAACAACAACAGTGGAGCATGGGAAAAATAATAATAAATGTAACTGTTGCGCTGTTTCTTTCGCAGGTGTATCCGCAAGACAGAGAGGATCGGTCGCAAGCTCTCAAAGCCAGCACCCCTCTGGGCCCCCAGACAACCCCTTACCTCTGCACTCCGGAGAGGAATGGTAAGTATGAACCACGTGCCTAGAGATACTTTGAAGTATCAGGGGCAGGATTTTTGTTTTATTCCAAAAGTCTTAATAATTGCCTGAATTGATGTCAAAACGTTTCCACTTCCTTAAAAAAGTAATATTTGGCCAGACGTTTCAAATAAACCAGGGGTCATTTTTTTAAAAAAACAAAACTTTCACCTGCCAATATTGTTTATCTAATATTGCTATTGGCTTTATTTATTTATTTGTGGGGTGGGGGGGAGGGAGAAAATAGACTGTGCCCTGCAGGCGTTTAATCAAGCATGCTCTTTCCGGGGGTCGCATTGCAATGTTTTCAACTCTCCAAAGGAGAGAATCTGCAAAGCCCACTTCTTTGAAGCGCAGCCGACGCCGCGCGCCCACCCCCACCCCATAGAAGGAGGGCAGCTGGGAACGCTGCTTGAGGAAGGAGTCGATGGAGGGGGGGGTGGTTAGAAAACTGGTGGGATAAAAGCTTCCCAAGGAGCAAGCTCCTTTCCTCGGCAAGGCGATTAGGCTGTCCCCTAAGAAGGCTTTAACGAGGACTTTGTCCTTAATTATGTAATTAAGGATATATCAGGCTCATACTTTCGTTGCCTGTGCTGCAAAATCGGTTTATTCGCTCTAAGAACCAGATAAAGAAGACAATCATTCGACAGCTGAGGATTTGGAGAGCAAGAAATCCTATCAGAACCAAAGGAGCGTCTCTCAGCCCAGCCCAGCCCACACCGACCGAGGTAAAATGATGCGCTGACTTTGGAAAAAGGAGGGTGGGCGGTCCTGAAACCAGCCCTTTCCCAACCTGGTGGCCTCCAGGTTTTGTGGGCTGCATCACCTCCCAACTTCCTACGGCCCTGCTGGCTGGGGCTGATGTGAGTTGCAATCCAAAACAACTGGAGGACACCAGGTTAGCAAAGGTGTTCTTAAAGGCACCTCTTGCCTCGGAGACCTACCCTGCAGAAGTAGCGGAGCATAGGAGGTGGATCAGAGGATTCCAGGCTGTGCCCCCTGCTCTTGGAGGTGCTTAGCCATCCGGCCAGGCCAGTTGTCCCCGTTGGCTAATGGCCAGGTTCACCTTCAACCAAAGGAGGCCTCCTGGTGGCCGAAATTCGCTGGGATGTGCCCTCATTGCCATTCCTTGACCGAGATAAGAATAAATTCCTTCACAACTGGAAGAGAAGGCTTGGTTGATGCTGATAGCGAAAGACTCGGTGCCTAGATTTGCTGCGACTTCTGGAGTTACAGCCCCTAAAACAGCCTTTCTGGGCTTGGTCCTCTCCAGATGTTTTGGACCTCAAGTCCCACCATCCTCAAGCAGTCATGGTGGGACTCTTTGACCGAAACATCTGGCTGCACTAAGACGACCACAAACTTAGGATAAAAGGGAGCGTCAAGACAACCGGGTCTGCTATGAGTCCTGTTCTGGCCAGAGGTTTCACTGAGCCTCTGTACACGGATATGGCCTTTGTAAGTGATAACTTTGCAGTAGTTCCCACTCATATTCTGTTAACGGACTGGGAGAGAAATAGCTGTGAGCGGAAGCATTTTTACTATGTACTCAGTGGCAGTGAAAGGAGTGTTAACTTAGGAGCTGTATTCAACAAAGTCCTACGCACAGCAGAGACACTGAGATGAATGGACCAAAATTAGCCATGCTCATTAATTTCAGTGGGTCAACTCTTGAGTCGAACTGGCATTGGAAACAACCCTTCGTGTCAATAGTGGCTAATATTGACTTCCCAAGTAAATCATGGGGTCCCCCCCCCCGTCTTCTTAACAACTTCAGCTGCTTTGAACTACAATTCCCGCCACCCAGCAGAGCTATATAATGCTGGAACTGATGGGAGTTGTAGTTGAAATCAGTTGAGGGCGGGGGTCGCCAGGTTGGCCAAGGCTGCTTTAGGGCTACTTCGATGGGTATATAACTCCACCCGTCCCAGGGCTTCGGTCTAAAGTTCAATGTGTAACGTAGCACGAATGAAACTTCTCGGAAGTAAACGTGCGTGTGGCGGAGGGGGGAAAGACGTGAGCCAGGATTTATTGGGAGTGGGGCCTTTTTTAAAAAGGGGCAGAACAACAGTTAGTTAAATATTTTTCTTGATTTACTTGATTTGGGGGCGGGCAACTTCCCCCTGCTTAGCTACGCCCATGTGAGCACAGTTCATCTTTTTTCAGAACTGATATATTGGACCGTAGTTAAATAATATAAGGCAGCCCTCCCAGTTTAAAAGAGGAGAAGACACGCCAGGTGTATTGGAGATCTCAATGAGAGGTTTGCTCCCCCCCCCCTCCAATAGATGGTAAATAAATATTTAAAGTTGAAGTTAGGAAGAGAGAGAGAGAACGAAGGAATGGTGACGGTATAGCGAGATGTTACAAATCAAGGCCTCCTTAAACGGGGGAAGGGGGGCTGGGACTCCTCGCTGTCTCCCTTCCCGACACCTTCCACGCTTTTCTGTAATTTCGGTGATAAATTTTCCGCGCAAAGGAGCAGCGGGATTTGGCTGGGAAGAAACCGCTTGGTTTCCATTCAAGGGCGGCGGCTGCTCTGGCCCCCACCCCCAGCCAAAGCGCCCTCTTGAAATTTTCAGTCGGTAGTTAATTCAGGAGGGCGACACGCGGGGCTCTTTCGATGCTTTCTCCTGCCAGAGTCTTTCTCAGCCCCTTTGCAACAACAGCCCGGTTTACTCGAGAGCCAGTCCCGGGACTGTGTGTGGGCTTCCTTGGAAATCGCCCTCCCCCCACCTTAAATGAAAGGTGCCAATGAGTAAGCCATTGGACTCTGGCGGGGCTTACTCTCCGGCTGAGTACACCTTAGGGTCCCACCCCAAGGATCCGGAAACCGCTTAAATTGCGGTCTGGTTGACGTGGGAACGCTGGTCGTTGGCATTGTCTAACCTTAATGTGCAATTAGTAGCACCCAGCGTTTGGCGCAGTATGCAAATCTTCTGGGTGGCGTTTAGGTCTGTGAACGGCCATTCACACGTGTCTATGGTTGGGTGGTGTGTGGGGCTGATGCTAAGCGCAAACTGAGTCTGCAAGGAAGGAGGCGGATGGGATTTCTAAGCCGTATGCCACTTTTGCCTTTTCAAAGCCATCTTTGTTACGTTTGGTCGTGTGACTAGCGGTGTGTGAGAGATGTCGCCATTATGCCCATTTTTTCAGACGAGGACTAAAGTGTCCAGTAAATGTGCTCCCAGTTCTGCTGGGTTTGTGACAGACTTCTAAAATCAGCTGTTACACGCTTTAAGGCTCTATACTATAACATACAGAGTAGGTAAAAAGGAGGTACGACAAGCCTAGCATGGCCAAGGGGAGATGTTAGCGACCGGGTACAAGCGCGGTGTGCCTGGAAGCGATGGCAATGCTAGGAAGGCTGAGTTCACACGTGCGTGAGCATCACTTGACAGCTCCGCTCTTGAATGCCTGAACTGGCTCTGCCTAGTGTCTGAGGCCGTGACAGGTTACGCGAAGCTCTTGCTGTTAGGCCAATTCCGGCCCGTCCACACGTGCATGTCATCGCGTGATATTGCAGGGACGATCGAAGTCTTTTCTTTCAACATGTGCACAAATGTCGAGAAGGACTCAGAGTCTCAGAGTAACTTTGATTATCAAATGTATGATAGTCTCCACCAACTGCATCTCTGCTTTTGTTTCCTCCAAGTTGTCCATTGCTACTGCCCGCCAAGGACTGATGATGGGGGGGGGGGTTCCCCTACACTTGGCTCCTCTCGTGCCCTTGCCAGGGTGTGGGGGCGTTTTGGGGTGTGGGGGCGGAATCAGCTCTCACCCTTTGCCTTTCCTCTTTCCTGGGCACAGGAGACGAGGTGGTCAGCATTGACGTCACTGGGACTCAACTGGGGGAGAAAGATATTGGGAACCTCGCGAGAGGTAAGAGCGCCTTTTTGGTGGTTTTGCTGGACAAGGGAAGGGGGCGGGGAGAGGAGAGGAGCGGGGCCTGCGCAAAGAAGGTCGAGGACAGTGGGAAGCATCTAATAATAACTTTCACAAAGGGCTAATCCACAGCGATTCTCCCTCCCGGACCTCCTCCCCTGTTATCCTCTAGCTCAGTTTCCCCCCACCCTGGTGCCCTCTCGATGTTGTTGGACTACAGCTCCCATCAGCCCCAGCCTGCTGGAGTCCAACCGAAGTGCTTCTTCGCGCAGCGTGCAGTTAAACTGTGGAACTCACTGCCACTGGAGGAAGTGACGGTCACCAACCTAGATGGCTTTAAAGAGGATTGGATAAATTGATGGAGGAGAGGGCTATATTCTTCCTCCACAGTTGGAGGCAGCAATGCTTCTGAATCTCAGTTGCTGGAAACCAGGGGGGGGGGGGGCCCTCTTATGGTTAGATTCTGCTTGTGGGTTTCCATCTGGTTGGCAATTGTGAGATCAGGATACTGGACTAGATGGGCCTGAGACAGCAGACTCCTCTTACATTAACCAACTTTAACCACCAGACCGGGGAGAGACTGTAGCCCTTCTTTTCTTATTAAATACATGCCCTGCTATTCACACAAACTCTCTCTCTCTTCCCGTCGTCTGCCTACATCTAGTCTCTCTTGTCTACACTCCGTAGCCCAAACGTCTCCCTCGCTCTTCAGTCACCAGATGAAGCAAACGCGCTCCCTCCCGCATTTGGATACCCCCCCCCCCCGTTTTTCATTCACGTTTCTAGGTCAGGAGACCCTGTTGGCTCGCCTGCCTGTCTTAATGTAGATTTGAGAGGGACGTATTAGCAGCGATTCCTCGAGATCTGTGGCCCATCGAACCTAATTTCTAGATCTATCTATCCATCTCTGGGGCGGCGGCGGGGGGAGCCCGTTCATAATGCGCATTGACAGCCTCGCTATGGGTTTCTGCTGTGGTATGGAATGGAGAGATTTCAAAGGTCTTTTGTCAGTATCCAAGCAGGAGAGTAAGATCGGTGGTTCCTCACCGGGTCAGGGCGCATCTGGAAGGAGGATCTTTACCTCCCCAGCCCAGATTTGCAGCTTGGGTTCAAGGAAGCCCGCTGACCTAGGAATCAAGGGGCTTACTTCTGAGTAAACAGGCGTTGGATTGCGCTGGTAGTGAAGATGCATTGGTGTATTTGTTTTGATTTTCTTTTCTTTTAAAATAGCAACAACCCGAAATTAATAGAATAGCTTTTTGACGAATTTAAATGCCCTAGCTGTCAATCTCTCCCCCCCCTTTTCTCTCTCTAATAAAATCTCTTATATTAGGGTTGGACTGGATGACCCTTGAGGTTCCTTCCATCTCTACAATTATATGATTCCCCATGGGGAAACGAGAGGATTGGGGTCCACCTACCCCGACTCTCCCTTTGGGCTCAACCCAATATTCTTTTCTTCACAGATGAGTTGCAAAAACTCCTCATGGAGCAAATGGAGCTGAGGAAAAAACTGGAACGGGAATTCCAAAGTCTGAAAGGTATATCCACCGCCTTCCTTAAGTCTCTGTAAAGGGCGGCTGTTTCTACAACGATTGCAAATGAAACATTTTATAAGGGCGAAATTGCATGAAGCAGATTGCAATTAATGGATTATTGACCATACAATTAAAATGTACGCAAAAGGCCAAGGGAGACACGTTGGTCCATAAGGGAAAGCAAAGAAACCTCTAAAATCCACAATAGGGCGATACCTTTATTAGGAACAACGAACATTTTAGGAAAGAGTGCGGAAGCTTTGGAACTCTCCAGAATTCCTCATCAGGCAATCTTGCATTGTACCTGATGAAGTGTTCTGGAGGACACTGAAGCTTACCACTGTTTTGTAACCTTTCGGTCGGTCCTAATAAAATTTAGTTGTGGGTTTTGAAGACTAAATGCGGGCTTCACTTGCGAAGTTTGCATTGGAGTACTTGCCCAAACGGATCTTTGCCTGCCCTTTGCAGTTGAGTGCAACCCTTTCCAAGTCCGGTCCAAATAACACCGAGCTGACCGGCAAGCTCTCAGCATCTTTAGGGGAAATCGGAGTTTAGTTGGAAAGCAGAAATTAAAACCCTTCAGCCAATTGAAGGCGCCAGGAATTGATATCTGATATTCCACGCTCTTGCCGTGGCTGAAGCAGCCGATCGATTATTAATTTGCTAATTTATAGGTTAACTCTTTCGCGCCTTTGCAGAGTTTCTGCTTGGCTCGAATGGTTTTGAGCCGAACTGCTGTATCTGTAAGGTGGATTCTTTGGAGGTACCTGGACTTCCCACCCCGAAAGGCAGGTGGAATTGGAAGAGAGCGAGAGAGAGGAATCTCCTCTTCCATTCATTCCCAGCACACAATCCTCTTTACCTGGGAGTAATTCCCATGAAACGCCCTCAGTGCTAGGAAGGGGGTTCCATGGAAATTAATTTGTCTCACTCCCGAGTAACCGAGATATCGATGTTATTGAAGGGTGTGGGTGTTTAATCTGTAGCGGAACTGGAATTAAATCTTGTCCTGCCCTCTAAAATAGCAGGACCGCTCCTATCCTCATAAATTACGAACGTAAACAATTTCAAACTCGTTATAATTATGAGGTTTAAAATTATTGTAAACCGCTACGATGAAGGGAGGGTAATAATAATAATAATAATAATAATAAATAATAATAATAGGAAAAAGGACTGAAAATCGCTTTTCATGCAGGGGGAGCGCGCATTCCTCCATTCATACATCGCCCCTCAATTATTCTGTTTGAGAGATCTTAAAGATGGAGGAAGTATCACTCAGTCCATGCATTTCTAAGGGTGTTTGATTCGGGTTGCGGACTCCTATAGCGAGGTCGCTGCAAGGCGGGTGCGACTATTAGATACTCCACCCAGACTTTTCTCCAACTTTTCAAGCCTAGCTGGGCGGGGACGGAGAAGGGTCTCGGGCAGAGGAGGGGGTCTGGATTTGGGCCCGGTCTTCAAGGTCCCCGAGACCTCCTTAGCTTTTGTCTTCCCAAGCGCTTTCAAAACTGTTCGCTTGTTTACAAGAGCGGCTGCTCCTCCGCCCCGCTTCACACATTGTCTTTTAAGGGAGGTCAGACGCCAAGATTCCTTTAAAGGACAGCGGGGGAGCGCAGAGCGAGAAAGAACCCGGAATTAGAAGAAAAAGCGCCGCTGAAATGCTTTCTCTGTATTCTTGATTGATTGTGCGAGTAAACCCCATGAGTTAATCCGGATTAATACGGGAGTGTTAAATAAATAAAATAAACGTTGAAATGGGGAGGGGGGATTAAAGGAAAAGAAACCTTTGAAATTGTTTTTCTGATTGCGGGAGAAGCGGGGCGGGACGGGGAAAGGAAACTACCAATTAATCCAGATTAATATAAACCGGAGGTACCACTGTATATGGAAGGGAGGGGGTGCCTTTGCACTTTTAAACGGGAAAAAAGAAGCCAGTTTAAATGAAAACCTATAAACGAAAAAGCATGTCTGAAATTGTTTCTGTGTCTTTTGGATTGCGGCGGGGGTCTGCAGTTAATCCGGATTGATACATTCAGAAGCGCGGGAAAAACGTTTGTATATATTCGCTTCGTCGGATTTCCTTTTTTCGCGGGAGTAACAGATCACTTTTTAAACCCCACAGATAACTTTCAAGACCAGATGAAGAGGGAACTGGCCTACCGCGAAGAAATGGTGCAGCAGCTGCAAATTGTGCGGGGTACGGGGATGATTTTCCCTCCTCCTCCTCCCTCTCGTACCCCATAATTACCCAAGCCAGAGCTCGCCAGTAAAGCCAGACTAGGAGAAGTCACCCTTCCCTTTCTGTTTGCTAAAGGATGACGACGACGATAAATCATAGTGGAACTGTGGCTCAGTGGCAGAGCCTCCCTGTCTGGGACCCTGGAGAGCCAGTGTGGTGTAGTGGTTAAGAGCGGTGGACTCGTAATCTGGGGAACCGGGTTCCCTTCCCGCTCCTCCACATGCAGCTGCTGGGTGACCTTGGGCCGCTAGTCACACTTCTCTGAAGTCTCTCAGCCCCACTCACCTCACAGAGTGTTTCTTGTGGGGGAGGAAAGGAGATTGTTAGCCGCTTGGAGACTCCTTAGGGTAGTGATAAAGCGGGATATCAAATCCAAACTCCTCTTCTTCTTCTTCTTCTTCTTCTTCTTCTTCTTCTTCTTCTTCTTCTTCTTCTTCTTCTTCTTCTTCTTCTTCTGCCAGCTCATGTAGACAATACTGAGCTAGAGGGACCAATGAGTTTAAGACAGTAGGATGCTCCTAATAATATGTGACCACCTAAGTGTTTCTGCTTGTTTCCAAGACTTGCTTCAGATCCCTCCCCCTCCACAGGATTGCTGTGGGTCAGAGACGTGCGCATTCCAACCTTTTCTTTAAGCTCCTAAAACTCATAGGGAGCAGCCTTATGCAGAGTCAGCCCATGGGTCCATCATGATGTAGCTCAGGGATGTTTTTAATATAAATATAGGTTTGTTGATTTCCAATGTATAGCAACAATGAGAAAAAAAAGGCGGGGAGGGAATACAACTAGTTCAGTTTTGCTGACACTGCTTGGTAGTGGCTCTCCAGGTTGATTAGACAGAGGACTTCCTGGTCCTGCCTAGAGATGCCATGGGACCTTTGGCATGCAAGGAGGATGCTCGACTGCTGAGCTAGACCCTTTTCCAGAGCAACATGGCATTGCTTTTGCTGCAGTAAGTTAGAATGTCCAACCCTCCTTGCAAATTGTTTCCTGCTACAGTAAGCCTTAGCAAAGCCTCTCTCCAGCCACCTTAAAAACTTCAACAGTTGTTGCCTTTCACTTTCTTTTGGGGTCACAGAGTGAAAGGCAGGATTCTTGTCCCCTTTGTGGCTGAGCTGTCAAAAGCATATTGTAAGGCAGTGTTTTCCAAACTTGGGTCTGTTTTTGGACTACAGTTCCCATCATCCCTAACCATTGGTCCTGCTAGCTAGGGATGATGGGAGTTGTAGTCCAAAAACTACAGTGTAAAGGAAGGCAGATTATTGGGGCCTTGAGAGATGAAAGGGAGTGTGGCCAGACAGGCTGTGTGTGGATCAAATACCCTTTCATCCCCTCTCCCAAATCTCCACCCACCCACTCTCCTCTTTTCTTTCCAGATACCCTGTGCAATGAGCTGGACCAAGAAAGGAAAGCTCGCTACGCCATTCAGCAGAAGCTAAAAGGTTGGTTGGAAATGCGGGGAAAATTCCCCCTCAAACTGCTGGTTTGGTGGGGCAGTATCATCTGTATTTTATGCATTGTCAGAGTTTCGTGTCTCTGCAAAAACGTTTCACCGGAGGGACTCCCCTCATCAGTATCAATGTAGTTATTCAATAGCAACAGCAGTATCTTGAGTATAAAGGTAAAGGTAAAGGGACCCCTGACCATTGCCGTTTACCTTCCCGCCAGAGCGGTACCTATTTATCTACTTGCACCTTGACATGCTTTCGAACTGCTAGGTGGGCAGGAGCAGGGACCGAGCAACAGGAGCTTACCCCGTTGCGGGGATTCAAACCACCGACCTTCTGATCTGCAAGTCCTAGGCTCTGTGGTTTAACCCACAGCGCCACCTGCATCCCTGATATCTTCAGTATACTGAAATGTATATTAACAGATTGTCAGCATCATCAGATCCATTTAAATTATCTCCCACCTTTGCTCCAAGAAACTGCACAAACAAAAACAACAGCAGCAGCAGCAACAATATTATTCATACCCCGTCCATCTGACTGGGTTTCCCCAGCCACCCTGGGCAGCTTCCAGCATAAGCAGAATATAGTTCTCCTCCCCATTTTATCCTCACAACAATCTTGTAAGGTAAGGTAGGCTGAGAGATGGTGACTGGCCCAAGGTTACTCAGTGACCTACATGGCTGTGTGTGAGGATCTGAACCCTGGTCTCCTATTCCAGGACTCTAACCACTGCACCACACTGGCACAGATTATGCTCAGGGGCTTGTTTGTAGCAGAATAGGTGCAATAGGCATCAATCTTGTGTATGGGACCTTTTCATTAGTCAAAGTGCCTCACAGATTGATGGTCTCTGTCTCCCTTTGAACAGCCCAGAAAGGAACTAATGTTGGATTGGGACCTGGGAGACAGGGGTTCAAATCCCCACTTGGACATGAAGCTCACTGCGTGACCTTGGGTCAGACACTGACTAACCTACCTCACAGGGTTGTTGTGAGGTTTAAATGGGGGGGGGGGACGACCATGTACACCACCTTGAGTTCATTGGAGGAACGGTGGGATATAAAGGCAGCCAATCAGTCAGTCAATCAATCAATCAATCAATCAATCAATCAATCAATAAGGGCGGGTCAGCTTGTTTCTAAGGCTCATTTCATTTGGGCAATAAGCAGCTCCATTCTATGCACAATTACTCGCAAGCAAGTGCCACAGATTTCAGTGACATTTGAAGGCCACGATCTCTTATCCACTTACCTGGAAGTAAAGCCCCACTGAACTCACCAGGGTGTGCATTTGTCCAGGCAAGCAGTCTTTGGCAACCTGGTGCCCTCCAGGTGTTTTGAGCAACAACTCTCATCAGCCCCAGCCTGCTGAGTTGCCGTCAAAAACTCCTGGAGGGCACCAAGTTGGCCCTATACCAACATATAGGATTACCAACTTTTAAGAAAGTATAAGGCATTTGTACCTCTTTTTTCCTCCTCCCAAGTTTCTGTGGTTTCTCGTTCTTTAGTCATGGAGGTGAAGATACAGAGAGGGAGGGTGGTTTGATACATTTTCAAGTCAGGTCATTAATAATAACAATATAAATATAAGTAATATTTTAATAAAACCCAGAGATAAGATTTAAAAGGGATGTATGGTTGTTGACAATGATGAAGATGATAATAATAATAATAATAATAATAATAATAATAATAATAATAATAATAATAATTTATTTATATGCTGCCCATCTGACTGGGTTCCCCCAGTCACTCTGGGCGACTTTCAACAAATTAAAATACAACATCAAACATAAAAAACTTCCCTTAACAGGGCTGCCGTCAAATGTGTTCTAAAAGTCAAATGATTGTTTATCTGTTTGAAATTTGGTGGGAGGGCATTCCACAGGGCAGGAGCCACTACCAAGGAGGCCCTCTGCCTGGTTCCCTGTAACCTCACTTCTCTCAGTGACGGAACTGCCAGAACAGAACCTCAGAGCTAGATCTTAGTGTCTGGGCTGAATGACAAGGGTGGAGCCTCTCCACCTCCAGATTGCATGGACCTCAAGGAGATTAAGCCTCCCTGGCCGTGATCTTGAAGGGCTTGGGGCCCTAAGGGTGTGTGCAATGGGGTTCCTGGATGCTCAGTTGCTTAGGGAGAGCTGGGAAGATAGAGGGTCCTCCACCCCATATTGCATTACCCCTGGCTCTGAGGATGCCTAGTCAATGTGTCAAGATTCCCGCCCCCCCCCCAACAACAACACTCAGCTGTCAAGGAGTTTTAATCTGTGTTTAGCCACATAATCATAGAATCAAACCCACTGAAATGCAGTCTATTGTTGTTTTAACTTTGTGAAACTTTTAAACTGTTAGTTTTTCTTATTGATAATGACATTGTTTTAACCGCTTTCAGGTTTGCTTTTTCAATTAAGCGGCATATAAAGTTTATGAAATAAAGCAGAAAACAAAACATGGATTTTAACATCCCGTTTTCCCCGATGAGAAATTAGTGTTGGAGCGCGGGGGATTGGCGTGTGTGACGACTTATATTGCGTTTGACACTCTCTCTCTCTCTCTCTCTCTCTCTCTCTCTCTCTCTCTCTCTCCTCTGCACCCCGCTCCACAGAGGCCCACGACGCGCTGCACCACTTCTCCTGCAAAATGCTGACTCCCCGCCACTGCACCGGGAACTGTTCCTTCAAGCCTCCTTTGCTGCCCCAGTGAGCGACCCTCCCCACATCCAGCGCCCTCCCTCCCCGCAAAAGTCTGCGGCCGAAGCCGTCGCTGCTAGAGAAGCGTGGAAGCGGGATGGGTGGGGAGGGAAGGGGCGTGCGTGCCACACAAACTCACACTCAAGAAATCCTGGACGGGGAGGACGCCCGCGAGACACTAAGCCATGCCTGAATCGAAAGAAGCAGAGCTGTGTAAATAAGACAGGCGAGGGAATCCGGAGTGACCTGCGCTCCATTCCCCGCCCCCCGCCGTGTAAATAGAGGCTGCGTCGGATTGTTCCGCCGATGGCATCGGGACCACAGGCAGACTGAAAAGACCTCGAAGAGGGTGGAGGGTAAGGAAGGCGGGAGAGGGGGCGGAGGAGAGCTCTTTTGACTTGGGGGGGGGGAGTGTGAGACGGGGAGTCACACCAGCGCCCCGCTCCGCCCAGCCCAGTTCCTTGGCCGGCCTCCTCCTCCCTCTCTCTCTCGCCATCCTCTTCCACTTTTTGGGTCCACGCCTCTCCACCCTGGCACAGACTTGGTCTGGGGAGGGGGGCTTCCAAGTGGCGATGTGCAATGGATAGAAGAAGCGTACTGTGATTTCCCCGACTCCCCCCGTCCAGTATTCGTTACGATTCTTTATTTATTTATTTACTGGTTTATTTATTCTGTATATTTATTTATGTTCCCAGCCCCCTCTACCATCATCTCTTGTAAACTGTTGATGTATAACAGCACTTTAAAGACAGAGGCCGGCGATCGGGACATACGCCTGGCGCCCCCGCCCCCCCCCCAAATAATCGCCAGCGTCGGCCGCTCCCAGAACAGACTCTTTCCCCCCCCCGCCCCCCCTAGTTGTTCCCGGATAAAATTTGTCAGGTGTTCGTTTTTGGGTTTTGTCCCCCCCCCCCGTTTTTGTTTGGTTCTTGTTTAATAAAATTCGACTTTTGAACAAAGCAGCGAACTTCGAAAAGCCACAGGTGATCGGTGATGGATTTATTATTGGGGGCGGGGCGGGAGGAGAGACTTGATCGAAGTTCTGAGCGTCTGAAATGGTCTCTCTCTCTCTCTCTCTCTCTCTCTCTCTCTCTCTCTCTCTGCAAAATATGGGCAACAGTTTTTCATCATCAATTAAGGCTTCCTTGCAGCGGTGGAGCTGTGAGGTCATTTTAGATGTTGGAATCATAGGAGTCAGTTCCTAGGGACCTAGGGGTTTTCGGGCCCCCAATGAAATATTTGGGGGGGCCAGGTCCCCCCCAAAGTTGATGGGCCTTCCCATTCAAATACTGTGCGTCATGTGATCGATTGTGTGGGGTGGGGCTTACCTGCCCTCCCCCAATATTTTATTCAAGTTGGCACCCCTGGCTGGACTTGGTGAATTTACGCGGAACCCCTCTTTTGAGGCAGGAGGGTTCCCCATCACTTCCTTGTGGCATTTCGGGGCCCTTCAGCTCATGTCGCCGGAAACTCCTCCAAAGTCTTGCCTTGACAGCACCCCTGCTTGAAGCCTGACGTTTCAAGCCGAATACTGAGCCAGACCAATGGTCCATCAAGCTCAGTAGAGTCCACACTGACAGGCAGCAGCTCTCTCTAGAGTTTCAGACAGGAGTCTCTCCCAGTCCTCCCTGGAAATCTTGCCAGGGATTGAATCTGGGGCCTAATCCTGCCCTGAGCTGAGGTCCTTCCTTAAGCTGTGATCCCTGCATTGCAGGAGGTTGGACTTGATGATGAGGGGCCTTTCCAAGTCTACAATTCTATGATTCCTGTAAAGATCAAATAGGATTTCAGCCCTCCTATCAAGGGCAGGTTTAAACAGGAATAGAGGAGTCTTCTTTAGACTGAGTTAGCACACATCCAGCTCAATAGATGTGGGTTAAACCACAGAGCCTAGGGCTTGCTAATCAGAAGGTTGGCGGTTCGAATCCCCACGACGGGGTGTGCTCCCATTGCTCGGTCCCTGCTCCTGCCAACCTAGCAGTTCAAAAGCACGAAGTGCAAGTAGATAAATAGGTACCGCTCCAGCGGGAAGGTAAACAGCATTTCTGTGCGCATGCTGGCCACATAGCTGTATGCCGGCTCCCTCAGCCAATAAAGCGAGATGAGCGCCGCAACTCCAGAGTCAGTCACGACTGGACCTAATGGTCAAGGGTCCCTTTACCTTTACAGCTCAATATTGCCCACATTGGCTGACAAAGGCTTTCCAGGTTTTCAGGCCGCAGAACTTTGCAGCTTTACCTGGAGATACAGAAGATTGGGCCTGCGACGTTCTGCATGCAGAACAGGTGCTCTACCACTGAGCTATGGCCCTTAGGTGCTGGCTGGTTTGCAGGAATCTCCAGTTTGACCAGCTAGTAAGCCAAGTCCGCAGCTCTTGTCTGAGCTGCGTCTGGGCGAGCAGCTGCCGGGGGGAGGTCATGGGAAACGCCTGCAGCTCAGTGCTGAGCGTCTGCTTTGCCCCAAGTTCAATCGACCTCATCTCCGGGTAAGGCTTGGAGTGTTACTTGTCTGAAAATCCTTGACAGCAGCTGCCAGTCCGTGTAGACAATGCTGAGCTAGATGGACCAGTGATCTGTGTTGCATTCTCCTGGGCCAAACCGGATAAGCTGCCTCAGACGATCCTAAACTACTTTATTTCTTTCCTTCCACCTTTGCTTGTTCGCAGCTCCTGGGGAACAAATATAAGAGATCTCCTGCCTGGAGCCCTGTGCTCATATCTGCCTCCTTGCAATCTCCTCCTTTTCTGCAGCATCGGATTGCTGCCCCTCCCCAAACCTCCCTGTTAGACACGAATTAAAAGAAACATGAGAACAGCCGCCTTTCCTGCTTAGAGCAATTCCTCAAGCGCTCGCGATTCTTCCTTTGGCCAGCAGAGGGCGCCAGAATCGGATCCCCTGGGTGAGATTAATACTAGTAGTGGTAGTAGTGGTAGTAGTAGTAGTAGTAGTAGTAGTAGTAGTAGTAATAAATAATAAATAATAATAATACCACCTTGTGTGTTTCCCTAGCCACTCTGGCCGGCTTCCAGCAAAATATAAAAAATAAAAAAATATCAAACATTAAAAAACTTCCCTATTCAGGCCTGCCTTCAGGTGTCTTCTAAAAGTTGCGTAGTTCTTTATCTCCTTGACATCTGATGGGAGGGCAAAAGTGAAAAGACCCCATTGCGGATTGAACCAGGGATGTTCAGATAGAAGGCAGTTGCTCCCCCACTGAGCCACCGCTTCTCTTTTGTTCTCGCTACTTACTTCCTAGTCTTCCTCTCACAGCTTAATTTGAACCAAGCCGCAGCATATTTTAAGGCCTGGGCCCCTTGGCGAAAGCTGGGCTTGCTGCAGGGATGTGTGATGGAAAGAGCCTTTGAGCATGTGCAGAGTTCATTTTTCTAATTTCTGAACAGCCATGGCCTGACACTCTCTCTCTTCATTGCAAAACCTCTAAAATTAGAAAAAAGGCAGAATATTGTAGTGGGGAGAAACCCCCAGAAGTTGTCCTTGGAGAGATCAAACACAGGAAGAGTTGGGTGGGTAATGGCCATCTAGGGACCACCCATAATTCTAGCCCTGGAAATAAATCTGTGCTGGAAATAAATCTGTCCAATAAGTTAGATAGAGGCTTCTGTGGTGGTTCAACAGATGCTTAATAACATCATTAGTTTTGATACTGGACTCACAGCTGTCCATGGAGGCACAGGTCAAATCTGAGTCCAGGGCAGCTGTTTACCAGCTCCATCTGGTACGTAGGCTGAGACCCTATCTGCCTGCGGACTGTCTCACCAGAGTGGTGCATGCTCTGGTTATCTCCTGCTTGGACTACTGCAATGCGCTCTACGTGGGGCTACCTTTGAAGGTGACTCGGAAACTACAACTAATCCAGAATGAGGCAGCTAGACTGGTGACTGGGGACGGCCGCCAACACCATATAACACCGGTCTTGAAAGACCTACATTGGCTCCCAGTATGTTTCCGAGCACAATTCAAAGTGTTGGTGCTGACCTTTAAAGCCCTAAACGGCCTCGGTCCAGTATACCTGAAGGAGCGTCTCCACCCCCATCTTTCTGCCCGGACGCTGAGGTCCAGCGCCGAGGGCCTTCTGGCGGTTCCCTCATTGCGAGAAGCAAAGCTACAGGGAACCAGGCAGAGGGCCTTCTCGGTAGTGGCACCCGCCCTGTGGAACACCCTCCCATCAGATGTCAAAGAGATAAACAACTACCTGACATTCAGAAGACATCTTAAGGCAGCCCTGTTCAGGGAAGTTTTTAACGTGTGATATTTTAGTGTATTTTTGGTTTCTATGGAAGCTGCCCAGAGTGGCTGGGGAGGCCCAGCCAGATGGGCGGGGTATAAATAATAAATTATTATTATTATTATTATTATTATTATTATTATTATTATTATTATTACTGTCACCAGAAAATAGAGTGGGTGGGTGTGCCTTTTAATGGCCTAACTCCCTGTCTAAAGGGCTCAGCGTCCCCCAAGTTTGTTATCGGTCAGAGACGAATGAGCTGAGGCAGGGTCCAGAGAAAGGAAGGCTGATATTTAATTTTTGTTGCAACAGAGTCCGCCCTGCCCTTGCAAGGAGGTGAGGGACCAAGAACAAAGTGTGACATCTCCTTTTAAAGGTTAGAAATGTTGGTGTGGAGATGAAGGGCACCCTCTTTAAAACTCAGTGTCACAAGGGCAAAATGTCAGAAATACACGTAAGGTGGGGTTCCAATGGCTCAGGCAGGTCAAGGTGAGACATTCCTGAGGGTTAACAAGTTTTACATAGTTCCAGACAGAGTTTACACAAAACCTTAACATTGGAAATAGGATTTCCTGAGGTTCCTTTGATATGACAACCAGGGTGCCCAGCAGGACCAGGAGATCCTTTCAGGTGACACAGCTGGGCAAACAGTACAATATTTCAAGACAATTGACACATATAAACTAAAAGGTGGGGAGGAAAATCCCTCAGGTACTTCCTGCATGGTGTAGTGGTTAAGAGTGGTGGACTCGTAATCTGGTGAACTGGGTTCGATTCCCTGCTCCTCCACATGCAGCTGCTGGGTGACCTTGGGCCAGTCACACTTCTCTGAAGTCTCAGCCTCACTCACCTCACAGAGTGTTTGTTGTGGGGGAGGAAGGGAAAGGAGATTGTTAACCACTTTGAGACTCCTTAAGGGGAGTGAAAGGCAGGATATCAAGTCTAAATTCCTCCTCCTCCTCCTCCTCCTCCTCCTCCTCCTCCTCCTCCTCCTCCTCCTCCTCCTCTTCTTCCTCTGGCAGGCAGCAGCCTTACAAGATCAGGCAAGGGGAATTATGGAGGGTGTAGGGCCTCCGACAATGCAAAGAGGCATACATGACCAACAAGATCCAAAAGCAAGAATTACACATTTATAAACAATTTTACACATTGTTCCATAGAGAAATTCAAGTTCCCCTTGTTTTAACAAGCTAGATGTATCTGACTTAAACGGTGAAGAAAGGTGAGACCACGTGTCGTGTGGTGCTTTGGGGTGACATAAAGGCGCACTTATTTTATGTGTATCCTGGGGACATGTGGTGAGGCACATGGAGGAACACAACAGAGGTATAGAGAAAAGAATAGTGGGGTATGCAGTGGGCATTTTTCTGGTAACACATGCAGCAGGCAGGCTGCAAGAACGGCAGACAGGCTGCAACTGGTTTGGTGGGTCACAAGGGGTTAATCACCTCTGGCTTCTATCCCTGTGCTGCAGGCCATTGCACAACCAATCCTTGATAGGTGCTGGTCCAGCCTTGTTTGGACGCCTTCAAGGCAGGAAAGAGATTCCACAGGTTCTATAGTTGGCTTTTTTTATATACAGTGGTACCTCGGGTTACAGACGCTTCAGGTTACATACACTTCAGGTTACAGACTCCGCTAACCCAGAAATAGTATCTCGGGTTAAGAACTTTGCTTCAGGATGAGAACAGAAATCATGCTCCGGTGGCGCGGCAGCAGCAGGAGTATCCATTAGCTAAAGTGGTGCTTCAGGTTAAGAACAGTTTCAGGTTCAGAACGGACCTCCACAATCAATTAAGTACTTAACCCGAGGTATCACTGTACATGCAGTTCTGGTCAGGAAAGCCTTCTCGGCCTTTGACCTAAAGACTGAGTGTTTAAAATAATTGCTTCTTGTTGTGTAGCCAGTGCTCATGTCCTCCCTCTCCTTCCTGAATTGTAGCGAAGTATTTCAGAACTGGTGAGGGCAGCAGCAATACAGATCCTTCCTTAATCTGCTGGTTGATTGATTGGAGGCTGGACCGACTGACTGGAGGCTCACTATTTCCCTCCAAGGCCCCCTTTCAACTGCATCTTTCTAAGATGCTCTGTCCCCGCCCCCCGCCCCCCCCCCCCCGATTTATTTATAGGCCATTGGCGGATGGTAGAGGAGATGGAGTGCTGGTCTCCAGAAATAAAATGCTTTCCTCTCTCTCTAGTAACTGTAAGCATTGCATGCACCAAAGGGCTCTGCTAATCTGTTGATATTTTAAAATTAAAATTGCTTCTTATCCTGCATCTTTGGAAAGAGAGGAGTGTGTGAGTGTGAGAGAGAGAACTCTACACAAACAAACCCAAGTGCCAACTGTTTCACACAATCATGTTCATTAGTGACACTTTTAAGTTACAGTGGTACCTCTGGTTACGTACTTAATTCGTTCCGGAGGTCTGTTCTTAACCTGAAACTGTTCTTAACCTGAAGCACCACTTTAGCTAATGGGGTAATGGGGCCTCCTGCTGCTGCCGCGCCACCTGAGCACAATTTCTGTTCTCATCCTGAAGAAAAGTTCTTAACCCAAGGTACTATTTCTGGGTTAGTGGAGTCTGTAACCTGAAGCGTATGTAACCCGAGGTACGACTGTATTATGTGCTTGCTTGAGCATGCTAACACGTTTCTCATGTCTCAGCTGATAGTGAAGAGGTTGCATTCTTACCCCAGGAAGCTTGTGGGGCTTCCCACTGAGACATCTGGTTGGCCACTGTCAGAACAGGATGCTGAGCTTGATCTGCCCTTGGCCTGATCCAGCTGCAGGGCTCTTATTAGGTTCTTATGAGCATCAGACAAATTCATGGAGGTAAGGGCTACCCATGCCTCCTAGCCATGAGGGCTGTGCTACCACTGTAGCAGGTAGGTTGCCTCTGAAAACCAGTTGCTGGAGAACACAAGTGGTTGTGTTGTTTTCGGTCCTGCTTGTGAGCTTCCTGTTGGGGCAGGATGCAAGGCCTTGGCTGGTTCCAGCAGGGATCCTCTTACATCCTTCTGCTGTATCTGTGGAGGACTTTATCAGGTGTGTGGAATGGACATCCCAGGTATGCTTGGGTGTGCTTGAGCGTTGCACAAGATCATGCTTATATACCTAAGTGCAACAGACCAAGTTAAATGGGAAGGGTCAGGCCTCCAGAGGTCAAGCCAGGGATGGCCCCCGTTACTAGAATGGACAACGTCTGGTAGAAGGCTGAAGAAAGGCTGGCGTACTGATCCTGGCCAATCAGAAATAACAGCGCATGGGCTGCAGACATAATCAGAACATCTACCAGGCCCCAAACACAAGGCCCACAATCTGGAGAAGACTGAATCTGGTCTCACCCAGGGCTGGATTTAGGTTTGACGAGGCCCTAAGCTACTGAAGGTAATGGGGCCCTTTATATGTCCAGCTGTCCATTGTCAACAGCAAATTGTCACTGTTTTTGTGTGTTGAATATATGCTATATGGTAATTTATGGACCTAATAGGTATCTAAAGCCATTTGCACATGTAGAATGTAGGCACCCTATATATAGAAATGAGCAAACCAGTGATATTTTAGGGAGCAGGCTAGCAGGTGGGACCCATTACTTACATCATAGGAGCCAACACAACACAACACAACACAACACAACACAACACAACACAACACAACACAACACAACACACTGTTGCTGTATGTAGGTTTTATTTTATTTGTTTTTTTTAATCTTAGATTTTGGAAATGTACATCCAGTTTTTTTCCTTTAATTTTTTGGGGGGCTCCCAAGAGAGTGGGGCCCTAAGCTATAGCTTGTTTAGCTTATACATAAATCCGGCACTGGTCTCACCACGAAAGGTAGTTCATAATATGGTAGGAAAGGTGTAAATACCTGCAGTCTTTCCCTGATCTAGGATTAGCTTTTGTTACTTTGTCATGTGATGGCATTTATTTATATGTTTATCCATTGCATTTATATCCCACTTTTTTCTCTTCAAAGAGCTCAAGGTGGCATACATAGTTCTCCCCCCCCCTTCATTTAATCCTCACAACAAGGTAGGTAGATTGGGCTGAGAGAGGCAGTGTCCGACCCAGTGAACTTCATGACTGTGTGATGATTTGAACCCTGGTCTCCCAAGCCCTAGCCCTGCACCACACTGGCTCTCTAGAAACGAGAAACATACAGTACAGCCAGAATGCAAGGCTCTGTTATTTGAGTCTCTCTCGGCTTTGCTGAGCGACAGCTTCTTTCAAGAATTCTTTTCCCCTGTCAAATGTGAAAGCTGCTATGTCCTGCAAGAGTAAGACCAATGTCAACCTTTTTTCACTCAGACAAACCCCACTGCTAATGTCTCAGGTGGTGGTGAGGACAGTTGTGCTCATTCAAGCCTTCACTATTGAGAATGTCATGTTTCATACAGATACAGTGGTACCCCGGGTTAAGAACTTAATTCGTTCTGGAGGTCCGTTCTTAAACTGAAACTGTTCTTAACCTGAAGCAACACTTTAGCTAATGGGGCCTCCTGCTACCGCCGTGCTGCCGGAGCACAATTTCTGTTCTCATCCTGAAGCAAAGTTCTTAACCCAAAGTACTATTTCTGGGTTAGCGGAGTCTGTAACCTGAAGCGTCTGTAACCCGAGGTACCACTGTAAAATGTGGCAATAGGACTGCAAACTGCTACCTGGTTATGGGTCTTTCACATTTCCGCTTACTGGCTGTATAAACCACCCTTTGCCAATCTGGTGCCCTCCAGACATTTTGGATTCCAGCTTCCATCAAATGCAGCAATGACACTGCTCTAGGGGGCTGGATCCGGTGGGAGTTATAGTTCAAAACCTCTGGAGGCAGAGCATAGCCATTGTGGCGTGTGACCATGGAGAGCCTTCTCCTCCTCCAGAATCTGCCCTGTCCTCTTTTAAAGCCATCCAGGTTGGTCACCACCACTGTCTCCTGAGGAAGGGAGTTCCGTAGTTTAACAGCATGCTGTGTGAAGAGAGTTGCAGTCCAGCAACCAAAGCTTCCCCATGTCTGGTGTAGGCTGTTTGCTGAGCTAGATGACCTGACTCAGGTTGAAGCAGCCTAATATGGGTGTAGCCAGGATTTTTGTTAGGGGCTGTTGTTGTTTAGACATTTAGTTGTGTCCGACTCTTCGTGACCCCATGGACCAGAGCATGCCAGGCACTTCTGTCTTCCACTGCCTCCCACAGTTTGGTCAAACTCATGCTGGTAGCTTCAAGAACACTGTCCAACCATCTCATCCTCTGTCGTCCCCTTCTCCTTGTGCCCTCAATCTTTCCCAACATCAGGGTCTTTTCCAGGGAGTCTTCTCTTCTCATGAGGTGGCCAAAGTATTGGAGCCTCAGCTTCAGGATCTGCCCTTCCAGTGAGCACTCAGGGCTGATTTCCTTCAGAATGGAGAGGTTTGATCTTCTTGCAGTCCATGGGACTCTCAAGAGTCTCCTCCAGCACCATTTGTTAGGGGAGGGGCAGGCTTTTGTTGTGGGGGGGGGGCAGAACCTCAGATCTGTATTGAGCTTAATTGACTTGGGGGGCGGTTTCCCCCTTGGCCCCCTCGGCTCCGTCCATGCAGCCTCCTAGGCTTTTGGTAAGGAGGACCACAGCCTATCAGTCTGGAAGCCCCGTTGTTCTCACACTGCTGTAATGTCACCTCGCTGAGGCATTAACCACCCAACTATTGGAATGTGCATAATTATTGATAATTATACAATTTGTTGCTGATTGTGGTTTCTGGTATATATTTTAATTAGCTTCTGAAATTCTCATTAAGTAAAATGAAACATTAATAGGAAAAATATGGTGCCATTAAAAACCCGGAACGAACAACTGTGCCCATCGGATGGTGAATTAATTTAGTTTCGCATCGCAAGCCTGCCATCTAGTGGGCGCAAGCGACAATTGCGGGCTCCCGCGGTATGGGAAGGCTCTCCCTAATCCCTCCTTGCACGTTTCTCGAACTCACCTCCCCCCCCCCCCCAACAGGGCTTAATTTTACTAGATGCAATGGAATTTTTGCTCAGGGAAGGAAAATGTAGCCAAACATCGTTTGTCTGATGCTTCTCGGGGGTCTGGATTAGAGCTAGTGCAGACTGAAAATGGGTTTCGGGGCTGAAATTAAACCCTGGTCAAGGGTTGTGGCTTCTATGCGGGTTTTTCTGCAGCCAAGCGCTGGGGAAGGGCTGTAGTTCAATGGCAGAGCACCATTCTATGCAGGAGGCCCGAAATTCAACCCCCGGCTTCCCCAAGGGCTGCCAGCCTGAGTAGGTAACAGTGTAACCTGAGCCAGTAGACAGTCTCTGAAGAAGGCAGCTTCCTCTGCTGCTATATAACCCCAGTCTTGCATATGAGCCATTCCGAGAGCTCTCTGTTAAGGGAGAGGTCCTGATGCTACAGTTGCCAATTGCTCGGAAAAAGCAACCCCATTTGCTCTTGTGCTTTTAGCGGAAGCTTCATCTGCAGAGTTCAGCAAATCCATCTTTTCATGGCATCGCAATCAGCCTTGTCAGCTGCAAATCATGTGTGCAGACCAAGCTGCTACTTAAAGGCACAGGAGCAGGGGCTGGTAAATACGTTGGCAACCCCCCCGCAGCAGTTTGACAAATGCGTTAACAAAGCACCCATTTATTTGAATTTTATTTCAACATAACCACCTGCTCAAACGATAATTCTGCGCAGGGTGCCAAAGCTTATAAAAATATGAGAGTTCAAATTAAAATTTTCAAAAAAGCAAAAATGAAACACCAACCCAACTGTTATGTGGGATTAGTATTTTCACACCACTTAGCTCTCATTAAAATGCACTTTGCTGACTGTAAGATGCGGTTTGAAATGACACAACATATTAAGTGCTTAATATACTAGAAATTATGAAACTGATCTACTCTGTGCAATATGAAATAATTAGAGGGAATGAGACGTCAGCGGCTGAATGAAGGAAGACCGGCACTGCCAAGCGCCTTCAAACAGCTGGAGGGAGATGGCAGACCCTGGAAAAGAAATGAAAGGAAGAGCTAGCAGGAGAGGGGACTCTCAAATCATTGTCCTGACACCAACGTAAAAAGCACTTGAGTCGGACTGGCCTGTCTCTGAAGTTGTAATAAATTCAAGATCTAGGGTAAGGATGAGGGAAAGCGAGGGTGTCTATGGATCAATTGCTACTAGCATAAGAACATAAGAAGAGCCTGCAGGATCAGGCCAATGGCCAGTCCAACATCCTGGTCTCACAGTGGCCAACCAGATGCCTCTGGGATGCAGGACCTGAACACAGGAGCACGCTCTCCTCTTGTGGCTTCTAGTAACTGGTAGGCAGAAACACTTAGACAAACTCAGCCCTCCAGATGTTTTGGGACTACAGCTCCCATTATCCCTAACTAACAGGACCAGTGGTCAGGGGTGATGGGAATTGTAGTCTCAAAACATCTGGAGGGCCGAGTTTGCCTATGCAGAGCCAGTGTGGTGTAGTGGTTAAGAGTGGTAGACTCGTAATCTGGTGAACTGGGTTCGCGTCTCCGCTCCTCCACATGCAGCTGCTGGGTGACCTTGGGCTAGTCACACTTCTCTGAAGTCTCTCAGCCCCACTCACCTCACAGAGTGTTTGTTGTGGGGGAGGAAGGGAAAGGAGAATGTTAGCCGCTTTGAGACTCCTTCGGGTAGTGATAAAGCGGGATATCAAATCCAAACTCTTCTTCTTCTCTTCTATGCCTGCACTTGGGTCTCCAGTGTCAGGAGTGTGTGCAGGAGCCAGGCCCTGTGACTGGTAGGGCCTTGCAGGACTAGTGCGTTCCTGAGTTTGGTCTGGAAGGGCAAGGTGCGGCCACATAGGTGAGGCTTGACAGAAGACTCGGAGCACCTGGTGGCAAGGGCCAGGAGGGGTATATAAGGCCAGCATTTCTCTCTGGCTCTTTGCCTCAACAACATGCTACACACCTAGCTGTGCTTTGGCTTCCTGACTCTTGGACTCATGGCTTCCTGATCCCTGGACTGCTGACCCTGGACTGCTGATTCCTGCTTCCCGACCTCCACCCCGGTCCCGATGTACTGAGCCAGGACTCCGACTGCCTGTAACCCAGACCGTGACATCCAGTTGCTTTTGGACTACAACTCCCATCATTCCAAGATAGCAAGACCAGAGCAGATGGGCAGCTAAAAGAAGTCTGGATGATTCAGGTGAGAGTCAAGTGGCCACATTTCTTGGCAGAAGGCCAAGCCTATCCCCCTTCTCTGCCGCCAGCCCCAGCGTTACTGGCCAATTGCCACGTATGGCAGTCGGTTGGATCCTGAGCATGATTCACCCCACCCACTGAGCTTCTCCAGGAAATACTTGTGTAGGTATCCCTAGTCCTGGTAATGCACCCTTCTCCCTGCAGCTAGCATGTGCAATGTTCACAAAACAGCATCCAGCACAGAGAGGTGTGCGAAGGGGCTCTGGGTGTCCCTGAACTGCAACTCCCATCAGCCTGAGCAATCAAGACCAATGGCCAGGGTTGATGGAAGCTGTAGTCCAGAAACATCTGGAGGCAGAAGAGCCAACTCCTGGGGGCCAAGGTCCCTTTGCCCCCCCATAAAATATTTTAAGGGTGCCGGGTGACCCCAAGGTTGGTGGGCATTACCATTCAAATGGCCCCATGTCATGTGATTTATGTGGGGGCAGGACTTACCTGCCCCCTCCAATATTTTATTCAGTTTGGCACCCCTGCCTGGAGGTTTCCCACACCTGCTTTATTTATTATTTTTATATGTGTTTTTATTAAATATCTTCTTGATTTACAAAGGTATGTGCAATCTCTCTCTCTTGTATCCCCCCCCATAACATTTTTTTCCTTTTTTACAAATCGGTTTCATTTGTTGAGACATTAGGAAGAATAGGGGGAAAGAGGTGGGGGGAAAGATGAGTGGGGGTGGGGTCGGGTGGTGATGTTTCTATTTTACTTAATATATGTGGGGTTTTGTGTCAGCGTTGCTTGTGCAGGTTCTCTGCTGTTCACTTGTGTTCCTTTGGTGGTGAGAGAGGTTGGGGTTGGCCTAGGGTGTGGCTGTTCATTTGTGGTTGGCTGTGGTGGTCTTTGTTTTCATGTGTGAGTGGGGGTGGGTGCCCCTCACCTGCTTTATGTAATAATAACAGCTGGGGCAGCCTAGTTGTTAGCACCACCTGTGCAAGAATATGCTGCTGTAATAATAATAATAATAATAATAATAATAATAATAATAATAATAATAATTTTTAAATTCATAGCCCACCCATCTGGCAGGGTTTCCCCAGCCACTCAGGGCAGCTTACAACATATATCAAAACACAACAAAGCATCAAACATTAAACAAAATATCCTATACAAGCAACAAACAAACCAATAAATCAATAGAAACCAATATAACAATAATAACAATTTACAGTTATATTTACAGTTACCCAAATTAAAATAACCACAACCTCAACTAAACATTTAACCAACACCAATCTGACAAAAACAAAAGAGGAACCCAAATTAGAACTGTTTATAACATTTTAGCCAGTTGCCCCAACTCTAGAGTTGTTCCAGCATTGTCCCTCCGGCCTACCAGGAGCCTCTTTTAGCTGTTCAAGGTGAGTCTGAGCCCCGTCCCCTAGGCCAGTGAAAATGGGCCTTGCAGCAGGGAGCAGGTCTTCCTTCCAGCACTCATGGCAGCAGCCATGCTGCAGGGATGATGCATTGCAGGTGGTTGGACTAGATGCCCCCTTGGGGTCCCTTCTAACTCTACAGTTCTATGATTCTGTGAAAAGGGCCCAGACTTCTATAGGAATCTCCTACTGCAAGGGAGTCAAGAAGCCTCAGGTCTTCCAGAGTTGTTTGCAGCAGAGCCCCCCCAAGTCAGATGATGGCAGCACCACGTCCTTGGGCTGGGAGGGAGGGAGGGAGGGGGGCCCTGGTTTCACAGGTTCCTCGAGGAGCAGTGGCCTTGAGTACTCGTAATCTGGGGAACCGGGTTCGCTTCCCCGCTCCTCCACATGCAGCTGCTGGGTGACCTTGGGCCAGTCACACTTCTGTGAAGTCTCTCAGCCTCACTCACCTCACAGAGTGTTTGTTGTGGGGGAGGAAGGGAAAGGAGAATGTTAGCTGCTTTGAGACTCCTGAAGGGGAGTGATAAAGTGGGATATCAAATCCAAACTCCTCCTCTTCCTCCTCCTCCTTCTCTTCAGCTTCAGAGTTCTCACCTCCAGCCTCAGGTGAGGAGGAATTTGGTTCCTGTTCCCAGGTAACTAGCACCTCGCCCTCTGCACTTGGCTGGCACACCATCCTCATGGGGTAAACATTATTTACTTGAATTGTTTGTCACAGTAATTGGGTGTTTCAAACTTTTATTTATTTATTAACTTTATATCCCACAAAGGTGCTCAAGGTGGCAGGCACAAAGTTTTAGGAGACTATTTTTTTAATTTTATTTTTAAATCAAGCTGGAAGTGGTTTTTGATCTCTGCTCTGTGTTCTCTGTTGCCTGATGGCAACAGTATTTGCTCCTCGGGTTTTTATTAAGCTTCAGTTTGTGGGAGCTTTGTTTTAGAGAGAAAGGTGGCACATTGATGTATCAAATTAGACAGATTCCTGAATAAGTAAATAAATTTGGCTATGCTGTCTGGAGTTGCACCCCAGAATACTGGGTTGTCAGAGACTGCTATAGGCATGAGTTGGGGGTCAAAATAAATTCAGGAGGGTAAGGCCTGATGGGACAGGGCTGCTGCTCAGTGACAGAACATCTGCCTTGCATGCTGAGCGTCCTGGGTTCAATCCCTGCTGGCATTTCCAGATAAAGTTGGGAGAGACTCTGAAACCTACAGAGCTGCTGCCAGTCAGTGTAGACAATACTGGGGTTGATGGCCCAACAGCTCAATAGAAGGCGGCTTCTATTTTCAGAAAGGAAGCACTGCATCCTTGTAGTTGCCCACTAGGGGGCGCTGCACCCTAAACGAATGAGCAGAAGCAGTGAAGCTGAATAGGAATGGTGATATTTTCCACTGGCCAGCTTGACCCACAAGTCAGTAAGTGTGGATTAAGATGGAGTGGTTTAAGCCTGGAATCTTCTGCATGCATGCAACAGGGGGGTTCTGGCCCTGAGCTAAGACCCTCTCCAAAGCACCAGGCCAGAGCTGGCACACGAAGGCATAAGGAGCAGTGTCGTTCCAAGAAGACTGCTCTCAGAGTGCTGATAAGAGCAACCTAGGGCATAGCCAGAGAGCAGTTGCAGCCAGGCCCTGAAGGGTAAGGAATTAAGGTGCAGTTAGTAAGCTGCACAGGTGGGCGGTCCATCTGAAGGAGGCTGACTGATCTCTGGTTTTCAACATTTTGATATATATCACCAGCTGAACATCTTGATATATCACAATGTCTGAAATAAGCTATGGAGTAGCTATGTAGAAGCATTGGCCAGCTTCAGGGTTTCCCCCTCATTGTGAGTTCTCCATAGCACACACACACATCATGATTTGCGATATACTGCTAGGTCAGAAATTAAGAAACCAATGTTACGATATGGACTTCAAACCGGTTTTGGACAATATATCAATATATCACCCAGCCCTAGCTGGGAGTGCACTCCTACCTAGACTGTGGATTCTTAACTAGCTCCTACCAATCTCTTGATCTCTTATCTATCTCTTTTTTAAAAAAATCATTTTTATTGATTTTCCAATAAAAAACATCCAATTACCGGTAAATATCCAATCATAATACTTCAATTAAAATATTAACTAAAATAAAAATATCAAATTATAGTCCCAATTGTATTTATTAATTTCTTGGGGCTCCCCACAGTCTGGATCTCTGGAGCATATCTCCACATCTTAGTCCTGCTGATCTCTTATCTATCTCTTGTTCTTTTATCTCTTATAACACAACTGCACAGTTAAAGAAGCACAAACTTTGCTATTGTCAACTGACTCCACAATAGTCAGTCCAGCCCAATAATTCATTTGCCTTTTCTCACCCAACTAATTTCTCTATCAGTTTGTGTCTGATTCTCCAAAGGGTCCTCATCTTTATAATCCCATCATTGTCAAAGGTTTGCAAATGATCAAATAACAGAAGCTGAGGATGTGACTACTGCCTTTGGCTACAGAGTTGGTAGGTCTCTTGCTCTTTCAAAACATACTGTACCTTTCCCTCAGAGAAAAAGTAAACAGACAAACAGAAAGCATCATCTAATCACTGTGCATGAGAAGCTTATTGTCGATGACCATTTATAAGATTCCTGAGTTTAGTGGGTGCCCTCATGCACCACCAGGTTCTGGAGTCTGGGGGTATGAATCACCTGGAGAGCACCCAGTTGAAGAGTCATGTAGCGGAGGAGAGCACCCTGTGCTGGCGTTGGGTGACTCAGCTTGCTAGATCAGCCAGTCTCATCTTCCAGGGCTGGAAGCATTAACTGTGAATTCATGAAGGCTTTCATCAGCACAGCTGGGGCCTGGAGACATTCCTGGAGTTATGTCTTCTCACTCAGAAGGGAGGGAGGGGAGAGAGAAATTCAAAAGCAGGCAATAGTTCAGCCTTCCCAAGTAAAAATTCCAACCTTGCAACTCTTGCCAAGTTTCCCATAGGAGTCCAAATTACCAGCTGCCTTCAAAATTTCTGGCTGGGAGGTGGAGTCTTTTGATCAAGGAAGGGTCATGCTGGACATTTTCCAAAGGCCTCGCTATCTCACCCCAAACAAAAAAACTCAATTTCCAGTTGGTTAATTGGCTGCTGTGGTTTGGAATTCCAGCAGGGCTGAGTTTTTAAAAAGGGAGGCCCACCACAACCCTCAGATGCCGGAGGAAAGAAGGGTTGTAGTGAGGACACGGCACTTTGTTCATGCTCAGATAAAAGCACAGTCCAAAAGCACTGATGAGCGCAGCTCACAGTCCCTGCAGCGTCTAGCAGAAAATCGCCCGGGTCCCCCACATGATGTCAGAGCTGCCTCATGGGACAATTAGAGGTGGCAGGTGGCGCTGTGGGTTAAACCACAGAGCCTAGGACTTGCTGATCAGAAGGTCGGCGGTTCGAATCCTCACAACGGGGTGAGCTCGCGTTGCTCGGTCCCTGCTCCTGCCAACCTAGCAGTTTGAAAGCATGTCAGAGTGCAAGTAGATAAATAGGTACCGCTCCGGCGGGAAGGTAAACAGTGTTTCTGTGTGCTGCTCTGGTTCGCCTTAGTCCTGCTGGCCACATGACCCTGAAGCTGTACGCCGGCTCCCTCGGCCAATAAGGCGAGATGAGCACCGCAACCCCAGAGTCATCCGCGACTGGACCTGACTGTCAGGGATCCCTTTACCTTTACCATAAGGAAGCCATCACACGAGCAACAGCACCTCCAGCAAAGCCCTCCCTAAACCAGCTGTTAAATATGAATTTTATTGAACCAGGAAGCTTGGCAACCAGGTGGTAGTGCCTTTACTGCCTATTTGGGGCTTCCGGATTCCACCTTCATTTTGCCAGTCATGATACCACCTTGGCTATGTTTAACCTGCTCTTCTGTGAGCCTTGGATATCCATAGCGTAGTGGCAAATTCAGCAGTGCAGGGGTCGCTTCGTGATAGTCCCAGCCACGCCCCTTCTTATACAATAATCTGATAAATATGCAATAGTAATAATTAGAGATATACTGCAATGGTCAATGCAGATCTCCATGCGTTACATTTCAGCTGGATCTAGCTATTTTCTCAGCATGTACCTGGGCAAATGACTTGGAGCGCTCCAATATCTTCCTTTGGAGCGACATAAGTCATGTTTTTCTTGAAGTTCCACTGCACATAACAGAAACTGAAAGCACCTTGTGTTTTCATTGTTCCTGAATGCTTAGCTTTGGAGCATACAGAACATCTCCCCCTGTTGATCTTCCTGCGCATTTTCTCCAGAGCGAAGTGGCTGACTCACCTCCTTTCACTCCAATCCGCACCAAGGGTGAGAAGACTTCTCCGCGGCTAAGAAGCTCCCTTTCATGCTGATTGGGTGGCTCTCGGACCCTGGAGACTAGGACCCTGAGGAGAACCTGCTGCAGAAAGAGTAAGCAGATCTTTGAACCCCCATGACCGCTACACCCCTGGCTCTCCCTCATTCCTGCTGCGTATTCTTGACCTCTCCCCTTCTCTCTCTCCCCACCCCATGAGTCACCCAGCATTTTCTTTTCACAGAACACAAAGAAACGTCCATCAGCCTGGTGTCCTCCTAGCTCTTATACTGCTGTTCTCAGTGGCCTTCATAGAAACCTGGATTTCAATCAGTTTGTCTTGTAAAACATTGAATGATGGAGCAATTGTTAGCCAAATGAAATAGAAAAAGTCTTGCTGCAAATGCAATTTTCCACTGACCCACAGTGTGCTCTCTTGTTTCACAGTTACTTCTATACTGAAACAGCAACAATAATACGGTCACTGAGCTACTGGGCCCATTTCTGGCATATAAAGCCTTAAATGAGCTTTCTCCAATTCCAACCATCTCTGACCCTACAATGGCAGACGAGGCCTTGTTGGTGCCGTCACCGAAGGCTGTTTGCGCTGACTTGCGACAGGGCCTTTCTGGTGGTAGTCCCCTGGTTGTGAAATGCCCTCCCTATTGAGGTCCCTGTCTCCATCATTATTGTTACACAACACCTCAATCTCTGCTAGCAAGATTCCAGGGGTTTCGGGCACTCACTCAGGGCCATGTTTCTGTTGTGAATTCAGGGCATGGCAGAGGCTGTAGTTTTTAAAAAAGATATATGGTTTGTTTTACAGCTATATACACCTGGATCTACATGGAGAGGAAGAGAGCTCACAGCATTACATCTCCAGAGATGTCTCTTCTCCCATAGCTTCAGCCAGCTTGAGTCCAGAGCACCCAGCCACGCTCTCCAGTCTCTGGCTTGCAACCTCTCCAGTCAGCAGGGCAAGCGTGCTCCCGAGGGGGGGGGGGCCATGGCAGACATTTGGCGCACCACCCACAACTCCCAAGCCTCCCCCAAACTGTCAAAACGAAGGGGGGAATGCGGTGCAGCTCCCCCCCTTTCAGGAGTTCAGCCTACACTCGAGTAGGACCCTGGCAGAGACACATACCCGACTGGCATGTTCTCTCCCTTCTGGTTGTTCGTTCGGGAGCTTCATAAGCTTTCTTCAGCCCGAATATCACAGTGACCGATGCCAACCGACACCAGCACACTTAGGGATCCGCAGAGTTTGCGCATCATGTGTGACAGACCTCAGCAACTCAGCATTTTTGCTAATCTACTTTATTTACATATAAACACACATGGAGCACTGCAACATGGCTCCCTCTCTCTCTAGCATCAGACAGCAAAGAGGAAAAGAACAAAGGACAATAGTCCCACTTCACGGAACACAGTAACACAAACATCCTGTCTCCGTCACTTCCCACTCTGTGGAGTCAAAACATATACCGTCATGTGATAGACAAAAACCCCATGACTGCAATCACGGAGCAGGAATTCTAACACCCCTTACCCCGATGGCTCGTGGTAGGCTTGGGAGTCGCGGATGGGCGGCACGCCAAATGTCACCCCCCCCCTCAGTGAGGGCACCCGTGGCAGTCCACCCCCCTTCTTATGCCCCGTCTCAGTATCCCTTGTCCCATGCAAAATGGCACTCTTTTTTCCTGTCACCTCTCACCCCACCTTCACCTTGGTAAACAGCCAATTCTCGTGTCTCAATCCCCTCCTCAGAGCTGGAGAAAGGACGGTTCTTCTGCATTGCCAATGGCTCTTAATGGCTAAGCATTGTTTCTTTAGGGCTCTACACTTGGCTAGCTTGCCCAGACTGGTTTGCATGAGCCGGCCCAGGGACCCCTTGCCTGGAAGAGCTGCAGCTTCCTATCCTAATTTCCCCTTCCTATTCCAATTATTAGCTAGATTCTGACATTCATTAATTTATTGGGTTTAGCGGGGGTCTCTCCTCCCCTCGCAAATTTATAACACCATTAACTTGCAAGAGGAATCTGAAAACATTCCCGTTTAACCGGGCGATTGCTAGCTGAAGAATACTGCTCTTGGCAGCCTCCAGATCATTGAATTCTTTTTAAAAATGCAATTGTTTTTAGAAGGTTTTAGGGACGCGGGTGGCGCTCTGGGTTAAACCACAGAGCCTAGGACTTGCCAATCAGAATGTTGGTGGTTCGAATCCCCGTGACGGGGTGAGCTCCCATTGCTCAGTCCCTGCTTCTGCCAACCTAGCAGTTTGAAAGCACGTCAAAGTGCAAGTAGATAAATAGGTACCGCTCCGGCGGCAAGGTAAACGGCGTTTCCGTGTGCTGCTCTGGTTCGCCAGAAGTGGCTTAGTCATGCTGGCCACATGACCCGGAAGCTGTACGCCGGCTCCCTCGGCCAATAAAGTGAGATGAGCGCCGCAACCCCAGAGTCGGCCACGACTGGACCTAATGGACAGGGGTCCCTTTACCTTTACCTAGTTGGTTTTAGAATGTTTTTGCTTTGTTTTTGTTTTTAAATTGAATATGTGTTCACCTCCCTGGGCTCCTTAGAACGGTGAGATATATAAATTCAATAACTAAATAATAAGCAAGAATTCTCTTGCTTGTAGCCAGAGCCAGTGAGTGCAGCCCCTTAGGGCATAGACCTCAGAGGGGCAGAGTGGTGACTTTTGAGGGGCACAGTTTTATACATACTAGCTTTTTTTATCTTATGCATTCCAGATAATATTTTACTTCTGTTTTATATTTTGAAGAATTTAATCATTTTTAGAAGGCATCTGTTTTTGAAAATTAGCATTTTATTTTACTTTTGCAGGGGTACAAGAGGTTAAGTCTTGTCTACGGTACAAAATAGCCTGGCATCAGCAATGCTTGAAGCTCATGACCCCACGGGCCAGTCTTCCCCAATCTGGTGATCTCTAGAAATGGTTTGACTCTCAATGTGCATAAGCTCTGACCACTGGTCATGCTGGCTGGGGCTGATGGGAGTCGTAGTCCAAAGCAGTAAATTGGGGAAGGCAGACCTAAACTTTCAGAAGTAATAATGCTTTGCTAAATAAAATTAAAAATATAAAAAAAAATGCTTTGCAACCCGTTGGAGATTGCACTCTTTTTTTTTTTTTTTTTAAATAGTTTTTATTGTATTTTTTCAAACATAGACAGAAGAAAAAAGAAAAAAGACAAAAAAGACAAAAAGAAGATAAAAGGAATCATAACCCTTCAACAACTTATTTCAACTTTCTATCGAACTTCCCCACATCTCCCGCACAATGCATTCTTAACAATAAATTTATCAGCAAGTTATAACCTTGTTTCATGTGTTTCTTTTATACTTTCAATTGAAGTTTAAGTTTAAATCCCTTATTGCCCATTTACTCTAAAAACAAAACATATTATCATTTTTAACATTTAAACTTTGATTCTTTCAGTAATGTTATCCAATTTCATAAATGTTACACACTCATTGCTGGGGCTAGCATTTCAAATTATGCGTCATTTTATAGTTCATATAACTTATAAAATTTTTGCAGATAGTTCTTAAATTTTTTCCAGTCCTCCTCCATTGCTTCTTCTCCCAGGTCTCGGATTCTGGCAGTCATTTCGGCCAACTCCATGTAGTCAATCAGTTGCGTTTGCCACTCTTCCAGTGTGGGCAAATCTTGAGTCTTCCAATATTTGGCGATCAAAATTCTTGCTGCCGTGGTGGCATACATAAAAAACGTTCTGTCCTTCTTTAACACCCTTTGGCCGACAATACCCAAGAGGAAGGCCTCCGGTTTTTTAGGAAAGGTGTACTTAAACACCTTTTTTAACTCGTTGTAGATCATTTCCCAGAAGGCCTTCACTCTTGGGCAAGTCCACCAAAGGTGAAAGAATGTTCCTTCAGCCTCCTTGCACTTCCAACATTTGTTATCAGACAAATGGTATATCTTAGCAAGCTTGACTGGGGTCATGTACCACCTGTATATCATTTTCATGATATTTTCTTTCAAGGCATTACATGCCGTAAATTTCATACCGGTGGTCCATAACCTTTCCCAGTCTTCAAACATGATATTGTAACCAATGTCTTGAGCCCACTTTATCATGGCTGATTTAACTGTCTCATCCTGTGTATTCCATTTAAGCAGCAAGTTATACATTCTCGATAAAACCTTGGTCTTTGGTTCTAACAGCTCTGTCTCAAGTTTCGATTTTTCCACCTGGAATCCTGTTTTTTTGTCTAACTTAACAACCTCGTTAATTTGGGCATAGTGAAACCAATCTTGCACCTTATCTTTTAAGTTTTCAAAGCTCCGCAACCTCCAATTGTCACCAATTTTTTCTATTAGTTCCCAATATTTCGGCCAACCGGCCTCCATATTGGGTTTTTTCCACGCCTTGGCCTCCACTGGTGATAACCACCTCGGAGTCTTACTTTCAAGTAAGTCTTTGTATTTCATCCAGACCATAAAGATTGCTTTCCTGACAATATGGTTTTTGAACATTCCATGTGTTTTTGCCTTGCCGTACCACAGATACGCATGCCATCCTAACGAATTGTTAAAACCTTCCAGGTCTAGGACATCTGTATTCTCTAATAAGATCCAATCTTTCAACCAGCAGAAGGCTGCCGCCTCGTAGTATAACCTTAAGTCCGGCAGGGCAAACCCCCCTCTTTCTTTTGCATCAGTTAGTATTTTAAACTTTATTCGGGGCTTTTTGCCCTGCCAGACAAACTTTGATATGTCCCTCTGCCACTTTCCAAAACATTCCACTCTGTCCACGACCTGCAAGGTTTGAAATAAGAACAACATTTTTGGCAAGACATTCATCTTAACAGCAGCAATTCGGCCCAGCAAGGAAAGCTTCAGTCTCGACCAAGTTTCCAAATCTTTCTTAACTTCTGACCAGCATTTCTCATAATTGTCCTTAAACAAATTCAAATTTTTAGGCGTCAAGTTTACCCCCAGGTATTTCACTTTCTTAACCACAGTTAACTCTGTTTCCTTCTGAAACCCCTCTATTTCTAAAGGCGTCAAGTTTTTCCCCAAAACTTTAGTTTTTTGTTTGTTCAACTTAAATCCTGCCACCCGACCAAACTCTTGTATCAATTCCAGAACTCTTTTTGTACTAGATTCTGGCTCCTGTAGTGTTATTACTAAGTCATCTGCGAATGCTTTCAATTTATATTGTTTCACTCCAACCGTAATCCCCTGTATTTGCCGGTCCCTCCTAATCATGTTCAGCAAAACCTCCAGGACTGATATAAATAATAGTGGGGATAGGGGGCACCCCTGGCGTGTTCCTTTTTCAATATGGAACTCCTCTGTCACCACATTGTTCACTATCAACTTAGCTTTTTGTTCTGAATAAATTGCTTCTATACCATTTTCAAACCCCCGTCCCACTCCCATCCCTTCCAAGTTTTTCTTCATAAATTTCCAAGAAATGTTGTCAAAGGACTTCCGGAGGCGGCGCGAAACGGCAATGGCGGTCCTCTTTAGTCTCTAAAGAGGGGCTCCGCAGAAAAGGATCGTTCGCTACGGCTCAGCGACGATCCATCAAGAAAAACCACGAGCAGAGTGAGCTCGTGGCCGTGGGACTCAGCGGGCACCTGGAGCGACCCCCGAAACGAAGAAGGGACCCCGTAAGGGGTTTCGGAAGCGCAGAGGGGAAGCGGTGCTGAGAGTTCATCGCTCTTTCTGCGGGAGCGAAGCCGCGCGGCTGCTGCCGATGAGCGCCGACCTTTCTTCCTCAACCATTGGATATTAAATTATCTACTCGCGAGTAAGTGTTACTCTATTTTGGATTTACAAATTCAGAAATTCGGCTGAAAGCGGGAGACGAAAAAGAGGAAGTCCGTCTCCCGGCAAAGCTTACAGATCAAAGGCAGAGGAACTGACAGGCTGGAAGCAGTAGAAAAGGACTTTAAAAGTGGAAGTAATATGCGTCTGACAGAACTGAGGTTTGAAATGAAAGGCAAGTTTTCTTTTTAATTTAATTTATTCTACAGTGTGGAAGTAATTAGGGAACCTTCTCCTTTGGTGGACTTTAAAGTTTAAAACCCAGCCTCGGGATGGCAGGGGAAAAGAATGTCTTTTGCGGATACAATCTATAAAATTGAAATAGATACATAGAGGCAACTCTGGACTACATAACTAAGTAACTGTATCCTGCGCCTAGAGAGGTGATATTTGTGGCAATTTTGGAAGGGCTCTGCTTGTGGAAAAAAGTTTTAAGGACTATTGGCAAACTATTTAGCTGCAGGAACTTTAATGGCGACCAAAACTTTTTTCCTTCTCTCCTGAACTCCAACTGTACTCCCTCTAACTGTACTCCCTCTAGTGGAGACTGGGATTTACAACTTCTTGGGAACTAACTTTGTTTTGTCTCTCCGCTGTTGTTATCTACACTGAGGTCTGTCCTTCCCATGGAACATTGGATAGCTTGACCTTGACTCATAGACAGGTGGGGAATGAGTGGCCAACCGAAAACAAGATCTGCAAAAGCGAAAGCAGCAAAAGGCCAGCTTCTGCAAACAACTTTGACTTCTCAGTCACGTAGATCATCAGTTCCTGCTGTACTGAAGGGAATTGAACTTCCAACAGTAGCTGAATTGAAGGGAACTGAACCTTCAACAACAGCTGAACTAAAGGAAGCTGAACAACCAGCAATAGAGGATATGGCTGCAGGTGGATCTGATGTACTTCTGAAGGAAATGCTACAACAATTTGCAATTTTAAATAAGAAGGTTGATGACCAAACAGCAAAAATTGACTTAGCCACATCCTCCATTACAAAGCTATCTGAACAAGTGGCACAGCACTCACAAGCAATTGGGAATCTAAAAGAAGCTACTTCTGAGAATCGGAAATTGGCCGAAGCTGCGAACAAAAAAGCTGACCAAGCAATTCAAAAAGTGGACGAATTGAAAGGAGAGGTAAGGCCACTACATAAGCACATCAGTGACCAGCAGGCCTACCTGTCTATGGTGGAATTGAGAAACCGGGAAAATAATTTAAGATTACGCTCTATCCCAGAGCTTGAAAAGGAAGATTTGATTGGTTTTCTGACAGTAGAATTCTCCAAATTCTGGGGAATAAAGGAAGACGAAGACTTTAAAATAACAACGGCATTTAGATTGGGAAGTGTCACCAGGAAGGACAGACCCAGAGACTGCCTGATTATCCTAAGGACCAAACAGGAGAGAGACAAAATACTTGACCTTCATTTTAATAAATCACTTGAGATCCAGGATAGAAGAGCGGAAATTTACAAGGATATACCAAAACAATTACTGGATCTCAGAGCTATTTATACTGACCTAGCAAGACTTTTGAGAGGCAACGGAATACCTTATAGGTGGGAGTTCCCACAAGGCCTATCTTTTAAATACAAAGGAAAGAAGGTTAGAATTAAGACAAAAGAGGACAACCAGAAGTTCCTGCACGACCACGGAGAGGATCTCCAGAAGGGAATAGCAGTTCCTTGGCCTCCGTCACAGCCTGGACTGGAACCAACACCATCTCCCTCGGACCCGGACAAAAAGGAGGACACCCCATAAAGAGCAACAACAGATTGATACAGGATGTCTCTGCAGCTGTACAGCTGGAATATTAATGGCGCAAATTCCCCGGAAAAACGAAAAAGGATCTTTCATATTTTGAAAAAGGAAAATTTGGATGTAATTTGCCTGCAAGAAACGCACGTGACTAGGCTCCACAGGAAAGTACTAATTAACAAAAGACTAGGCCAAGAATTTGTTTCATCAGACAAAGTAAAAAAGAGAGGCCTGGTGATCTACGTAAAGGAGAACCTAGCACCGAAATTTTTGTTTAAAGATGAGCAAGGGAGAATCTTGGCAATTGAAATACAATCTCAAGGAGAAAAAGTTTTGATATTAGGAATTTATGCACCAAATGAGGGGAAAGCAGAATTCTACAAGAAGCTACATGAGACATTACTGGACTATCTGGACTATTCGAACATCATTATGATGGGAGACATGAATGGGGTGGTCTCCACTTGGATGGATAAGTCACAGAGCCAAAATTTAACTAAGGACGGCAGACTACCGAAAACTTTTTTTGAACTGACAGACAATATGGATTTGATTGACATTTGGCGGACAAGGAACCCCCTAGGTAGAGAGGGGACTTTCTTTTCTGAGGCCCACTCATCATGGACGAGAATCGACCAAATCTGGACAACTAGAGGGCTGGCACCGAAGACTATAAGAGTGGAAATCTGCCCAAAGACTTGCTCCGACCATAACGCCCTGAAAATGGAATTGAGACTTACTCCAGCCGGAGCCTTCAGATGGAAAATGAATGACACCCTCTTTAGAGATCAAGAGATTGTAAAGAAGGCCCAAAAAACATTAAAGGACTATTTTGAAATCAACCTGAACACTTCAGTGGAAAAAAGAACAATCTGGGACGCTAGTAAAGCTGTAATGAGGGGGTTTCTGATACAACAAAACACAATTAAGAAAAAACTCTGGAATGGGAAAAAGGATAAAATATTAGAGAAGATAAGAGATGGAGAGAAAAGATTGAGATCTAAACCAAAATCCAAAGAGATCTTGCGAGAAATCAAATTCTATCAGGCACAATATTTGAAATTGATAAACCAAGAAGTGGAATGGAAAATTAAACAAATGAGACAAAGATCCTTTGAGTCAGCAAATAAATGTGGAAAACTGCTGGCATGGCAGTTGAAAAGAAGACAGAAATTTAACTACGTTACCAATCTAGAGGTGGAAGGGAAAAATATCCAGAAACCAGGTGAAATCAGAAAGTGTTTCCAGAAATACTTCAAAAAGTTGTATACACAAGGGCCTGAGGAAGTGTCTGAGATGGAACGATTTTTGAAACTCAACGGCTTACCAGAACTATCTCAGGAGAAGAGATCAATATTGAACTGTAAAATAACACAACAGGAAATTGAGGATGCCATTCAGAATATGCAGTTGGGCAAATCTCCAGGCCCAGATGGGCTCACCTCCAAGTACTATAAGATACTAAAAGACTACTTGATTCTTCCATTAATGGAGGTTTGCAATCAGATTATGGGGGGAGGAAGGGCACCGGAAACGTGGAAAGAAGCTTTCATCACATTGATACCCAAAGTGGAAACTGAAAAGAATCAACTTAGGAACTACCGTCCCATCTCACTCCTAAATGTGGATTACAAAATATTTGCAGACATTTTGGCAAGTAGATTGAAAAAGGTTTTAAATGAAGTAATTCATAAGGACCAAGCAGGCTTTCTTCCTGGTAGGCATTTGTTTGACAATACTAGGAATATTATCGATATTCTGGAACTTTTACAAACAAATATTAACACTAAAGCAGTGTTAATTTTTATTGATGCGGAGATTGCACTCTTATTGCATTCTGCCTGCTTCCCTCTGCCTTCTGACAACCACAGAAAGTGTTAATTAGTGGGTGTTTTTAACAGTGCTCTGGAGACAAAGCTCTCAAAATACGATCATGTGCCCTGGCTCTGTTGCTACACCACGTTTCTTTCACTCACTGCCAAAGGATTGTCCATTTTATTTTATTTTTGGAACCAGCTTGTTATTTCTGCCCATCCTTAAACAGATCCTCAGGACAAACGGGCAGATGGAGGCGGGTGTGTGTGTGAGAGAGTGGTGGTTAGAAGTCTTAGGTTTGTAACAGTAAAACAATTCACAATGTCTGAGGCCATAATAGGGTTCCGCATCCCACCTTCCTCCTGGAAAAAAAAAAAGAGTTCACGGAGGAGGCTGAGATAGTGCACATTATATTGGATGATACATGTTTGAATTTTGGCAACTTGTGTGGAAAAAGGGACCCATGCTGGCAAGGCTGTAATCTTACGTACTGACCTCACTGAGGATAATAATAATAAATTCTACCTCACTTTTCCATCATTCTTTCTGCAAGCCTTTCTTGTCTCATCCCCAGGTCAACTTTACCTCTCTGTCCCTTCTTATCTCAGCATGCTCTTCTCCTTGATTCTCTGTCTCTGTTTTTTTGCTCCCTCCTTCCTCCAGCTCCCTTTCTCCTCTACCAGCACTCTCCTGGGGTCAGGCTGACTTTCTTCATGGGATGAGGATGGGGAATTCAGAGTAGGGGAAGGGATGATCCACAGGGCCAGTCCCAGAAGCAACCTAACCAACTAGGAACCCTTCCCTAAGAAGAGCCTGTGGAGCCATCTCAGAAGCTCTAGGGCAGAGCCAGTGTGGTGTAGTGGTTAAGAGTGGTAGTCTCGTAATCTGGTGAACCGGGTTTGCGTCCCCGCTCCTCCACATGCAGCTGCTGGGTGACCTTGGGCTAGTCACACTTCTCTGAAGTCTCTCAGCCCCACTCACCTCACAGAGTGCTTGTTGTGGGGGAGGAAGGGAAAGGAGAATGTTAGCCGCTTTGAGACTCCTTCGGGTAGTGATAAAGCAGGATATCAAATCCAAACTCTTCTTCTTCTCTTCAAACTGTGATCCACGGACCCCCACGGTCCACGTGCTTCATTTAGGTAATCTGCCATGCACCTGTGGATTTGTGGTTGAAGATGGAAGGCAACACAGCCATTGAATTATATATTCATCTTGGTTTGAAAATAATGTTTTTATTGCTCCCTTTATTTCTTATTGTAATACAATTTAACTTCCATAGAATTCAAATTGTCATACAATGTGAGGAATAAAAGAAGCAATAAAAATAAAAATAAAATTAACAAAGTGAATTACAATTCCTACAACAGGCAGAAAAAAATCATTAAGTGGTCCAACAAAACTCTCAGCAAATTTTGAAGTCATCTGTGGAGGGGAACGTTGGGGAACCTGTGCTATACTGCTACCACTGTGAGCAGAGTAAATTACTGCTGGAGCAGATTTTAAATGAAGAGGCTGCTTTCATGGAAGGCAGAGCTAGCAAGTGAGTTGGGGCTGAAGCCCCTCCTTAAAGCTCAGTCTGAGGGTGGCTGGTGCTGAAGCAACATTCAAGTTCTGCTCTTATGGAGTCTCCAGCCTGAGACCTGCATGGAGCTGTCCAGGGTGCTCTTGCCTCGTGTGAGGTCAGTGAAAGCGGGCCTTCTGACATCACACAAATGTGCAAAAGGCAGAGAGCTTAAAAGCTCTTTTTGTACAGGGTTGTTCCCAGTGCAGAAAGAGCTCTAAAGCTCTCTGCCTTGCTTACCAGATTCTGGGATGTTCTGGTGCAGGCTCTGGGATGCTCTCGTGAGATCTCATAGCATCTTGGATAGCCCCACAAGATCTCGTGAGAGCATCCCAGAGCTCAGTAAACAAGACCCGCTTGGCGCATGGCTCTAGAAAGGTAAGGATGTTCATATGGGGCTGGTTCCAAGGGGCTGGTTTAAGTAAATGTGTTTTTGTGTACTGTTGTACCTCGGGTTACAGACACTTCAGGTTACAGCCTCCACTAACCCAGAAATAGTACCTTGGGTTAAGAACTTTGCTTCAGGATGAGATCAGAAATCATGCTCCGGCGGCATGGTGGCAGCGGGAGGCCCCATTAGCTAAAGTGGTACCTCAGGTTAAGAACAGTTTCTGGTTAAGAAAGGACCTCCAGAACGAATTAAGTTCTTAACCTGAGGTACCACTGTATACGTATAAGCCATCCCTGGAACATAACCTTCACACAGGAAGTGATTATACTGTATTCTAGGTGTACCTCTCAGCTTGTAATTATTTGGTTGTTTAGGAGCATGGGAAGGTGCCTCATACTGAGTCAAACTGTTGGCCCATCTAGCTCAGTATTGTAACTGCTGATTGGCAGCAGCTCTCCAGGCAAGGGGACACCCCCAGCTTTACCTGGAGATGCAGGACTTGAACCTGGGACCTGGGAACCTGCATGCAAAGCAGATACTTCCCTCCTAATGGCACTGCCACCCCAAAAAATCTGTGTGCTGCCATGCCAGCAGTAATCCTCACTTCCTTGCCCCCCCTCTTCCCATGCACCTCCCTCCTCCCATGATTCTTCATTTTTTACACAAATAGAAAATTTAGGAAGTAAAAGTAAAGGATCCAACGAGGAAAGAAAAATGCTCACCTACCTGGATTTCATTACAAAGGAACACGAGGAGTTTCATTCAGTGTTAGTCATACTCAGAGTAGGCCCATTGAAATTAATGACCGTGACTGGCTTAGGTCAATTAATTTTAATGGGTCTACTCTGAGTAGGTCTTGGCTAGACACAACCCATTACAGGCAAGGCATGCCCCCTGCTTGAGTTACTGGTGGTATAAATTCATGTCTGCGTTTCAACTTGAGATGTTTTGCGGCTTCCAAGGACCAAATGAATCCAGGTTTGCTTAGGGATAACCTATTTTCCCATGGTTCTCTCTCTCTCTCTCTCTCTCTCTCTCTCTCTCTCTCTGTGTGTGTGTGTGTGTGTGTGTGTATATATATATATATATATATATATATATATATATATATATAGTGCATAACTGTATGTTCTGTAACAGCAGAGTGCTGATAAGAGAAGCAGACTGTAATTAACTGACATACTGTAATTAACTGACAAGCTATTTACTCCTATTTGTTTGTGGGACAGACTGTCCTGAACACACTGGCATGCTTAAATCAAAACCCAAAGCATTAGATCATGCAAGAGTCTTAGACTGCTGTTGCGCATGAAAGGAGAAATGGGTTGTTCTAGCCTTTTGGGCTTCCAGTTCATTCCAATTTGTCACCCCACCCCCACCCCCAGCAACGAATTGCCAGATGCCGTTGAGCTTCCCATTGCTTTGCAGTTTCTGGGATGGTCTCCCGCAAACTTCATTTTTGCACCACTTTTCAAGATTGTTCATTGGAAAATCACCTTCAAGTCAGGGAGGAGTTTCATTAATGACTCACCATGTGGGTTCAGATGTGCTTCCGACACCCCAGCCGCAATCTGAGATAGTCTGTGGCTTGTGACATCTGAGGACGGAATGTTTCTGGTGGGGTACCAGTCCACTCTCCAATAGCATAGCCAGATTTCTGGCTACTTCACCAATTCTTACAGCACAGAGGAGGAACTAAAATGTCTGTTTTCAGCAGTACACTTCCAGCCTCTGTTTAGGTTCAGGACCTAAGCATATGTTAAATTGGAGGCAGACTGACCATTGTGTAATAATAGCAGTAGTTGTATGCATTAGATCAATGCCTTTTATTGTAAAAAAAGAAAGGAAAGATACTGTAATTTAAAAAGAAATACAATTTCATCCATATACGTAAACAGGAAACATAAATATTATTTCATATTATCATGTATCCTTCATATACAAAATTATTCGATGTCCTTTGTTAATTGACAAAAAGGGTCAGTTAAAGAGTGCTACATACACTGACTTTGTTTCTTTGGTTACTATTACATTTTAATGTCAGATTATACGAGTGAAAATAATATATAAGGTTCAACAGTATATTGGAATTTTAGTTTCCAACAATTAACCAAGGGGCAGAATGTTTTTAAAAGAATTGAGAGAAGCACAGGGTTTGGCAGTTTCTTGCCTGAAGTGTACAGACCAATTTCTTTCACCCCATTGTTTTTCCTACATTGGTATCCTACCATTCTTCCATCTTGGAGCCCAAGGGGGTGTCTGTATCCAGTTCTGGGCACCTCGATTTAAGAAGGATATTCATTTTCTCTCTCATGATGAGAAGATGAGCTTGGCTTGTGTTTTCTTCCAAGCAAATTCTGTAATCGGGTATGGAAAAACATCAGTGCTGGTTTGAAAAAGGATCAGTGTTTATACATTGTTATAGGGGTTTTTGGGGGGGGGGGGAGTGTCAGTCAACGGTCCCTTCCAAGTCTGTGATCCTGTGTATATGAGGTTTGAGGCAGACTGTCAGACCAGTTTCTTTGGAAGATAATGGCCTTAGCTGGCCAGTTAAGTACTGCCATTTACATCTCCAAAGACGTTGCCCTGTTGCCATAGAAACAAACAATGGGTAGGCCCTTCTTCAACTCACCTGCCTGGATGCCATGGCATCTTGGGAAGAATAACAACAGGCCAAGGGGGCCTGTGTGTGTGTGTGTGTGTGTGTGTGTGAGAGAGAGAGAGAGAGAGAGAGAGAGAGAGAGAGTGTGTGTGTGTGTGTGTGTGTGTGTGTGTGTGTGTGTGTGTTTTGGCTGAGCCTGAAAGTTGGAGACACAGAAACCTGTCTTGCTCTGGATTCAAAGCTGTGACTTAGGGCTTTCTTAGAAACATAATAGGAAGGCAAGTTCTATTGAGGTGTTAATGCTGTGAGCCCCTCTATCCTATGTTCAGGTTTTACAGATGTGTAAGTAAAACAAAAAATCCTAAAGAAATCACAGTCTCCATTGACCTTCCTTCCAAGGAATCCGAACTCTGGGTAAGTGCTGGAACCCCTGTAGTTTCTCACTGCTCAGAGGTTGGGGTACATGCAACAATAAAAAGGTAAAGGTTCCCCTGCCCGTACGGGCCAGTCTTGCCAGACTCTAGGGTTGTGCGCTCATCTCACTCTATAGGCCGGGAGCCAGCGCTGTCCGCAGACACTTCCGGGTCACGTGGCCAGCGTGACAAGCTGCATCTGGCGAGCCAGCGCAGCACACGGAACGCCGTTTACCTTCCCGCTGGTAAGCGGTCCCTATTTATCTACTTGCACCCGGGGGTGCTTTCGAACTGCTAGGTTGGCAGGCGCTGGGACTGAGCAACGGGAACGCACCCCGCCGCGGGGATTCGAACCGCCGACCTTTCGATCGGCAAGTCCTAGGCGCTGAGGCTTTTACCCACAGTGCCACCCGCGTCCCAACATGCAACAATATGTTACATTTAAAACTGGGCATAGTTCTTCCTTTTACAATCTCAGGTAGGTAGCATAGAATTTGATACCAGGCGCATAATTTAACATCTTGAGAATCACAGGTCTCGTCATTTTTAAAAATAAGTTTCTAGGCCTTATGTTTATTTGTGCATTTAAAGCATTTCCACCCTGTGTTCTCCCCAGCAGGGGTACCAAAAAAATCAACAGGAGAAATGGCCATAAAACCAAATTCAAATAAACCAAACATTACAAAGGAAATTAAAAACAAAAAAAGACATTCAGAGGAGCCATTATTAATTAACTAAGAGAAATAAAAAGAGAGAGCAAGCATCCTCTGAGAAGCTAAGCAATAACAAAACAATAAAGGCAGAGTGTACAGCCAAAAATATTAATAATGATGAAGATGCTCTTGAAATCGTGGAGGGCCAAAATCCGTAGGGGGGTGGGGCGTGTTAGAAAGAAGCCAGAATCTGAGCAAGCCTCCTCCTTATTTTCCAGAAGGCGATGAGTAAATGCAATGAAAGAAAATAGACCCGATTTGCCAAAAGCAAAAGTGAACAGAGCAACGGTTGCTGTTGTGCTCACTTTGGTACCATACACTCCATTTGAAGGGGCTACCTTTGAAGGTGACCTGGAAATTACAACTATTCCAGAATGCGGCAGCTAGACTGGTGACTGGGAGCGGCCACTGAGACCACATAACACTGGTCTTGAAAGACCTACATTGGCTACCAGTATGTTTCTGAGCGCAATTCAAAGAGTTGGTGTTGACCTTTAAAGCCCTAAACAGCCTCGGCCCAGTATACCTGAAGGAGCGTCTCCACCCCCATCGTTCTGCCCAGATGCTGAGGTCCAGCTCTGAGGGCCTTCTGGCGGTTCTCTCATTGCAAGAAGCAAAGCTACAGGGAACCAGGCAGAGAGCCTTCTCGGTAGTGGCACCCGCCCTGTGGAACACCCTCCCATCAGATGTCAGAGAGATAAACAACTACCTGACATTTAGAAGACATCTGAAGGCAGCACTGTTCAGGGAAGTTTTTAATGTGTGACATTTAATGTATTTTTAATCTTTGTTGGAAGCCGCCCAGAGTGGCTGGGGAAACCCAGCCAGATGGGCGGGGTACAAATACTAAATTATTATTATTATTATTATTATTATTATTATTATTATTATTATTTATTTCAGCCACGTAAAAGTCATGGGTTTCTACCTAAATTGACACACACCCCTCTCTGTTTGACATTCAGGCAAGCAAGTGGCGTTAACACAGTTCAAGGGGAATATTCCATCTAGGCAAAAGCATTCAAAAAGGACGTGGAGCAGGGTCATTGAGAGGTGGAGCCTAGAGAGGCACCATGGCCCGGGGAGTCCTGAGGGCCAGACAGAGAGGCCTGGAGGGCCACATTCAGCTTGCCCAAGGTTCTCCACTGTCTCTCGTACAAGTGACGGAATGGAATGTTAGCAGATTATTGATAGCTATAAGAATTTTCTATAATGACATCAGATATTGATTTTAGTGTAGTGCCTAAAATTTTTAACCTTAATCTTAACCTTTTCTTATGAATGGCTAATATCTGTCCCTATGAGTTGTGATCTGTGTTATACTACTTGTGGCTTGCACGAGTCCGCTGTTTTTATTTGATTTGTTTTGTTGTGTTGTGTTTCATGATGGGCGTAAAGCCGAATAAACATTTTGATTGAGTGGAGCCTAGAGAGGCACCATGGCCCGGAGGGGGGGGAGAGTCCTGAGGGCCAGACAGAGAGGCCTGGAGGGCCACATTCAGCTTGCCCAAGGTTCCCCACTGTTGAAATGCATCACTATGACTTGGGATATATATTCTGTATTTCTCTTGCTTCTCTCTCTCGCTTCCTTCGCCATTTTGAAAGGGAAGTCTCACCCCAAGAGAGAGTTAATTTATTTTCAAAGCAACAAACTGTGCCAAGGGTCTTGCAGAACGTCACCTTTGCCCCAGGATTCCTGCTGGGCACTATCCAACCACTCATTTCTATTAACAAGTCACCTTGAAAACATCTGGTCAAAGAATGGATCCCTTCCCCCCCCCCCCCAAAAAAAGGGGGGTGTAAATTTTTGTGTGCTTGGAACCAAAGGGATTGACAAAAAGTTCTTTGTGAGGGGAATTAGAGATAGCAAACATGGGGGAACTCGCTGAGCTTGGGAAGAAGCTGTTGGCTGATGATTTCTATGGCACGTTGTCCAACAATGCCTTGGCTAAGAGCAATGCTTAGAATTCATATTGACCTCAAACCGCTGTATTGCATATAATAAGAATAGTAGTAGTAGTAATAAAAAGTTTAAAATACAGTGTGTCTGACCCATGGCTAGGCCCTGTTAAAACCAGTTCAAAAGTCATAATTGCTAAGGCTATCAATAGCTACTGGGACGCGGGTGGCGCTGTGGGTAAAAGCCTCAGCGCCTAGGGCTTGCCGATCAAAAGGTCGGTGGTTCGAATCCCCGCGGCAGGGTGCGCTCCCGTTGTTCGGTCCCGGCGCCTGCCAACCTAGCAGTTCGAAAGCACCCTCGGGTGCAAGTAGATAAATAGGGACCGCTTACTAGCGGGAAGGTAAAAACGGCGTTTCCGTGTGCGGCTCTGGCTCGCCAGAGCAGCGATGTCACGCTGGCCACGTGACCCGGAAGTGTCTCCGGACAGCGCTGGCCCCCGGCCTCTTGAGTGAGATGGGCGCACAACCCTAGAGTCTGTCAAGACTGGCCCGTACGGGCAGGGGTACCTTTACCTTTAACACCGCTATGCTCTGCCTTCATAGTCAGTAGCAGAAGCCACAGAAATCACTAGAAGCTGAGGGAGCAGACAGGGCTCTTGTGCTCAGGTCCTGCTTGAAGGCTTCCCAGAAGAGTCTTCTGGTTGGCCACTGGGAGAAGAGGACACTGGCACAGATGGGCCATTGGCCAGATCCAGCAGGGTTGGTCTTATTACATCATATCCTTACCTCATTGCTTTTGGTAGAACTTAGTCACTCACGACTAGCCAGGGCAGATGTGAGCAGAGTGGTTGGTGGCATATGCCGTGTGGTTGAGTCCCAGAGGAAATGCTTTGCAAAGCAACAAGAGCTACTGCTGGATCCGTAAGCCGACTGGGCACCTAGTCTCATTTCTACTTGCACTGCGAAATGGTTCCAAGATGGTGGTGTAGACCAGGCATAGGCAAACTCGGCCCTCCAGATGTTTTGGGACTACAACTCCCATGATCCCTAGCTAACAAGACCAGTGGTCAGGGATGATGGGAATTGTAGTCCCAAAACATCTGGAGGGCCAAGTTTGCCTATGCCTGGTGTAGACGCTGCTGCCATGGGTCTTGGTCATGTGACCCCCATGGGTCCAGAGAAGGCACCATGTCCTCCCGCATGGTCAAGCACTTCACTCTGAAACGTTTCTCCAGTGTGGACATTCTCTAGGACAATATGATCAAGAAGACTGAAATTGCCAAGATATATTGATAAAGAGTGAGTGGTTCCTGGTGACATTAGAACACAGATGATACTAAGTGAGCTGAAAACTCTAGAGCAGAACAGTGTGTGGCTGAATGGCTTCCCTAGCCTGAAGCTCTGGATAAAGTGTGTCCAACACAGAGCCGTCTTTCTCATAGGGCTTAGTGGTATGTCACGCCAGGCTCTCAGGGGCACCCCAGCAAGTGGGGGAGCTGCGTGGCTTTGCCAGTGGCCTCCCCTTTCCCTGCATGCCCGACAGCTGCGCCCCACCAACCATAAGGCTGGTGGGCATGCAACTTCCCTTCCAAGCTTCTGCAGGGATCGCTCTCCCACAGTGGCATGGGGGAGAGTTGCACCCCCCCCCCAGATGGCAGTGGGGCTATGGCCACCCCAACACTATCCATGGTAATTTTGGGGTGCTGGGTGGATATTTGCACCCCGGTGCCACATCTGCTAAAGACCAATGGATACTGTGATGGACTTGACTGTGCCTTTTGGGACTATCAGACAATGCCCAACTGCCCGTTGGATGCATCCTGCCAATGGCATAATCTGCAACCTTGAATTCAACATTCCCAAAGTCCTTGGCTGTGATGATATTACTGGAGAGCCTCTTTTTCAATGGGATGATAACAAACCAGAAACTTATGAAGAGGCTGAAATCTTACGAAAATGAAACCAAACCTGCCCTTGAATATTATTGTCGAAAAGGAACAGAGACCGACAATTCATAGTTTCCTTCAAACCAAGCTGCCTGATATGAGCTAGAAGGAATCTTCTATGAGCAGATGAAGGAAGATCTATCACTGTATTGAAAATAGAGAAGCTAGTGGCCTAATGGCTAAGCTGCAACCCATAATAATAATTATTTTTTTTGCTGGGATTTCTTTAGACATAGTGTGCTGTAGAGAATGTCTGGGTTCAAAATGCCCATTGCTTTGAACAGGACTTCGTAGGCACTGCTGATTAATGATGCAAATTCCCCTCTTAACTGAGCCACATCTTTGCTGCTCCACACATGATGTCAGGTCTAGGGGAGGTGGGCAGGGTTTGGCCCAAATGGCTTAGTGGGCCAAATGGGGGAGGCCTGACCTGCCTAATTAGGCCAGAAATTCTCCATTTCTGATATAGGACTCAGACCTAAGGCGAAGCGATTGAAGTGTCTATCAGTAGGTTAAGGGCATTTGGAGGAGCTCAGACTTGGGTCATTTATCCTTGATGGGGCACCTGCATGCTTCCTAATTTCTTTCTTCATAAAAACCCTCAAAGCAGTTTATAAAAAGATAAAACAATAAGAAAAAATAGCAACAATAATTTAAGACTTGAAAAGTTAAAATAACTGGGAGTGACGCGGTGGCTTGAACACCTGCAGGCTCTGTGCTGCCCCCAAAAGTCTGCCCACTGCCTCCTCCTTGGCTGTACGGTGACTGAGTGGGAGGAGGCAGGCAGACAGCTCACATACCCCATGGTGCCATTGGGCACCAGGATCCATGGGGTCAGCAGATCCCGATGTAGATCTTTATTCCCTCCTGTTTCTGATTTCGACATTCACTTACACCTTCTTCATCAGTAGAGAGGAGGGTGCCATTTTGTGGCTTGCCTCAGGTGCCAAAATGTCTTTGGTAGGCCATGCCAGCCAGATAAGAAACACTTTAGGCAGGCACAGCCTAGGGCAGAATCTCAAGGGCCAGCTAGAGAGGCCTGGAAGGCCGCCTCTGGAGCTGTGAGGTTCCGCACCCTTGACCTAGATGCTTGATGTGCCAAACCCCTTGAATTGCCTCATCTTCTTGACTTTCAAATGTGTTCATTCCCTCTCTCCCACTCTCTATGTTTGGCATGGAGCCAAGTTACAGTAGGAAGAAGCAGCACTGACTGATCTCAAGCAGGGCATATATAAAACCAGCGCTGCTAATTATTTTGCAGTAATTACCTGGAAATTATATGTATGTTGTTTGTGCAATAGTGGGTGCTGCTATTTTTGAACTCGCATTGTTATCCTTACTTGGTGGAGTCACACACTCTCAGAATCCATATTCATCACTGGACATGGTTGTTCCCCACCTCCCCATCCCAGCAGTTGGTGAGAAAAGTGTAATTATCAGCTTGCACTAATCCAAACACCTTTGCTCCTTCATTCTTTACACACCCCTTCCTTTCCCTTTCACCTCCATATTCACTCAAACCCAACTCATTTGCTTAAAAGCATTTAGCATGAATCAGGATAAGATGCCTGAACCTCTGGCTAGGTTCTAGAAATAGCTCCCAGTAGATCATTGCTGCTGCTGCTTCTTTTTAAAAAGAACAAACTTTATACGTGCTTTAATTATTATCTTCATTTAATTGCCCCCTTTCCCCACAGCTGTTTTGTGATCTAGAAATGTTGCACAACTCTCTTGGCACTTCAAAGGGAAAAATGAACAACCAACAAGCGAAGACAGTGGGCACTTAATGGCTTTGGCCAAACTTGTTTGCAATCACTGTCCCTAATCAGACCATTACAACAGTCTCCCTTCCTCCTCTTCCGAGTGTCTGGGTGCGGTGTCTCCTTGCCAGACAGAACAAAAACATCTGAAAAATGTCTTATATTCAGATGAAGGCGTTCAATACCAAATCTCTCCATCCAGGAAAGCAATGGTCTGTTAGTGAGTGTTTGATTTCGACATCCTGGGCCCAATTCAAGGACCCACAATGATGCATAAAAATCCTAAGTGACTAAGGACCCAAATATCTGAAAGACCATCTCCATCCCTACCTGCTAAGATGTCCATAGGGGACTCAGAGGTTCTACCACCCTCAGAAATGCAGGAAATAGCAGTCTGGCAGATGGCCTTCTTTAAACTGTGGAACTCCCTGCCCACAGAATTGTGTCTAGCATCTTCTAAATGTGCATTTTATATTTGATTTCCTTTAGTTTCCTTTTAATTACATTGCTTTGAACTTATACCTTACGTTTTACTTTCTTCAGTAACGTTTTATTTTGGATTGCTTCATTTGATGTATTAATTTGTTATAAACTACTTTGAGATTTTTTTCCTTAAACATATAAAGTGGTATAGAAATGAAAGAAATTATAATGATTTTTATAATACAGTTAAATGATTCTGTGAAAACTTAATAACCCCGTCTTCAGAAGAGCTACACTAAATATGAAGGACTTCCGACAGGCTAAATAATATGCTGGACTTCCAAGGAGCAGAATAAGAGGAACCCCAGTGATCAGGCCAAAGGTCCACTTTATCCAACTTCCTGCTTTTTACAGTGGCCAGCCAGGGAACGTAAGAGCTCGGCTGGATCAGGGCAAAGGTCCATCTAGCCCAGCATTCTGTTCTCAAATTAAATGTAAACTCCAGAAGGCTAGAGATGCTCATGTGAGATCTTGTGGGAACTAGGACGGGCTCTGTGAGATTTTGCGAAAGCATCCCAGAACATACGCACTGAGAGAGCCTTGCCTTGCACCCCCCGCCCCCAAAGACCAGGGCAGAGAGCTTAAAAGCTCTTTTAGAGCTGGGTCTTAATTGGAGTTCCTGGTGTGAAAAGAGCTTATAAGTGCTCTGCTTTGCGGGGGGCGGGGGCAAGGCTCTTTCAGTGCGGTGGCTCCAGAAGGCTAGGGATGGTCGCATAGGGGTGGTTCCAAGAGGGGAGGTTGACTATGCACATCTTTGCATATACAGTGGTACCTCGGGTTAAGTACTTAATTCGTTCCAGAGGTCCATTCTTAACCCGAAACTGTTCTTAACCTGAAGCACCACTTTAGCTAATGGGGCCTCCTGCTGCTGCCGTGCTGCCAGAGCACGATTTCTGTTCTCATCCTGAAGCAAAGTTCTTAACCTGAGGTACTATTTCTGGGTTAGCGGAGTCTGTAACCTGAAGCGTATGTAACCTGAAGCGTATGTAACCCGAGGTACCAATGTACAGTCGTTCCTTGGAAGTTGAACGGAATCCGTTCCGGAAGTCTGTTTGACTTCCGAAATGTTTGAAAACCAAAGCGCGGCTTCTGATTGGCTGCAGGAAGCTCCTGAAGCCAATGGGAAGCTGCAGAAGCCCCATCAGACATTTGGCTTACAGTCACTTCCAGGGTTGCAGGGTTTGGGAGCCAAAATGTTCGGGAACTAAACTGTTCAAAAACCAAGGTATGATTGTACGTGCACTCCCTGGAAAGTAACCCCCGTATAAGATGCAGTCATCCTGTATTATGTGGATGTTTTGATGATTAATATTTAGAATGCAAACAAGAGACTGATCTTAGCTTTTTAAGGCTACTGTTGTTTTCTTTTGGAAGTAGGTGAACCATTCGTATTCTCCCAGTTCCCATATGGTGTATGCCTATGCCTGTGCATGTGTTCATGCGAGTGAGACAAATTGCTCATATTCTAGCTTGGTCCCCTTTGATGCCATCTTTGAGTTTAAGTTGTCAAGATGAAAGGACACACAGGAAGGATTTTTACTCATCTAGAGCATGTGATGATTAAATGCATTGTAGTAATTAGTGTTTACTACTAACAGAATTGGCATTCATATTCCAAGCATTAATTAACAGGGGAGGAAATAGAAATAGATCATATTTACACATCACAATTATTCCTCTAAAGTCTAAGTGGCTCCAAAGCAGAAGAATTTATTAAAAGCGAAAGCAGACTGAGGTATGTCCCAAAGGGCAACACCATCCATGGAGGATCGACTTTGAACAGAGAATGTGTGGATTACACAGTAATCCTGCACATGCCTACTTGAAAGTAAGTCCCACTTAATTCAATGGAGCAAGTGGGTATAGGATTGCAGCCATATTCTCTTAGATGAATGCACACTGATCCTGATTGCTGTAATGAAACATGACTGCAAGGACATTTACTGCAGCTACGATGAGGTGCTTCAGTGTTATCCATGGGACAAATTCTTCCCCTTCATCTGAGGGCAACATGCTAACTCGGGAAGCACAGGTTAGGCCAAATGGCGCACGTGCAGTTCTGTCCTTCAACCTGCAACCCAGCATCTACCACCTGAGGCAACTGCTTCACTGTGTCCAGTGGTAGGGACACCCTGACATCACATGGATTTTGTTAGTCATAGGAACCAGGAAGGAATGACACATGTATGGGCTGTGGTGTTCAGAAGCAGCGCTTAAACAGTGCTCCTTATCCTTGGAATTAGAGCGGCCTGGTTGTGCCAGATTCCTCCTCCCACATGGGTGGTGAGAAACTTTTGCTAATCATGTATATGGGATAAGTGTGTGCAATTACCATGGTTGAGTGCAGCATGGTCTACCCAAAATAGCTGACACCATACATTTCAATGATCAGGTTAGGCTAGGGAACTTTCACTTTAAAACACCTAGAACTCTTACAGCACATTTTTGCCAGTTTTATTCTTTTTCTCTTCTGTACTGTTAGCTTCTCAGCTCTCAGTAATAAGAATTCACCTTGGAGCAAGTCATTTGCTTTTTAAAAAAAATAAAAAGAAGAATCTACACAGTACAAGACACAAAAACCTACAAATTCCTTGTGAGTTGGCATGGTTAAAGAGAAAACCTGTAGGGATGAAGTCATGTGACTTGCCAGGAGGGAATTTCAACTTTAGAGACACTCCCCCCCCCCCCATTTCTTTTATCACTGAACATTCTGGTATTCTACCTATGGAAATTGCTTCATGCACATATTTTGAGATATAGCTCTTCAGTTTATTGATGTAATCTGAGCAAGGTCTGCAAGGGATTCCCACATGGAAGGGTTAATGTTGTCAGCCTTTGTGTCACACTTGCAGACATCTTTTTAATGCAGAATTGGTCTGCCAACAGGCCTAGTGCCTGAAGTCAGCTGGATCCGGAAGCACCTTGTCCACATCAGCCGACTGCATAAAGCCAAAGGGGTCCCTCCTCACACTAACCTCTGGACCACCCAAAATAACCCTGTTGGCTGGCTACTAGAGGACACAATGCGAGCTGCAAAATGAGCATTCTTTGCAGCTTACACTGCTACACGGTAGGCACGATTGTGTTTTCTTACCAGTGTTTGGTCAGCTTCAATGTGAAACATGAGCCATTTGTGCTATAGTCTTCGTCTGTTCTGTTTCACAGTCCAGAGCTCCTCATAGTACCAAGGAGCTGCTCAGGCTCCAAAGCACCCAGTAAGACACTCAGGAGCATTTGTGTCAACCTTGCCATTCCATAGCGAGACTTGGGCTTCAGGAGGATCACCAACTTTCACCACTGGAAACCCCCCACCTGAGCATTTAGGAATACATTATGTTCCCTCTGTCTCCGAGGGTGGGCTATCAGAGCAGGCCCACCACCCTTACAGGGAGAATTGCCATTGTCAGTTCAAAATTAACCAAATTATGATCTAACCATGACAAGGGAGTGCACTGCATCCCCCTGTCTTCTATAATTTGGGGCTAATATCACATTAAGGGTGTGCCCCTCCTGAAGCGTTGGGCCAATGACAATCTGAGAGAGACCCACAGTTGTCATGAAGGCCATGAACAACAGGATCGACGTGGATATTGATGCCACCCAGGATTATCATTTTAGGGTCCTCCAACAATACCCTTGGTTAGCCAGATCAGGGATACTGCTGGGCAACAGGGTGGTCAGTAAACCAGCAGCATCCCCAATCTGTTTTAGGAATAAACTACTATCTGACGTTTAGAAGACATCTGAAAGCAGCCCTGTTTAGGGAAGTTTTTATGACTGATATTTTATTTTATTGTATTTTTATTCTCCTGTTGGAAGCCGCCCAGATGGGCAGGGTATAAGTAATAAATCATCATCATCATCGTCATCATCATCCCTGGCCCAACATCAGGTGCCAACCATGTAAGTCCATCCCAAGATTAAGCGTCAAGTAGATGGTGCTCTTATGGACAACAGCAACACCCCCTAGTCCAGTGTTTCCCAACCGGTGTTCCGCGGCACACTAGTGTGCCGCGAGACGTTGCCTGGTGTGCCGCGAGATGTTGCCTGGAGGGAGGCGGGCGAATCGGGCGGCGAGAGGTGGGGCGGCGGCGGCGAGGAGAGGCCGCCCAGCGCGGGGCTCTCGCCGTCTGCCTGCCTGGCTGCCTGCGTGGCGCTGACGTCACGGGGCTGTAACGTGCCCCACATAGGCACACGCGGGGCGGCGAGCGAGCTCCCTCCCACATCCCATCGCCGCTCGCTTCGGCCGGCCTACTGGGCTGTCGCAGGCGGAAGGCCTGCGCATGCGCGAGGTTTTCGCGCCTTCGGGATTCCCTTCACGCCTTCCTCCTCCCGGGTCCTTGAGAGCGCGGGAAGCGGCAGCGCGAGACCGGCGTTGAGCCTGGTAGGTATTGCGCTTGCCAAGGCAGTCATTTGGGAAATGAAAACTTGCAAAGCAAGCAACCAGTTCAATCTGAAGTACGTGTATGCTTAATATCCTGTATCTGAAACCTGTTCTGCCCACTCCCCCACACTTGGTGCCATTTTCATCTACACATGCAGCAGAGTAAGTTGACCCAGAATAGTACCAATTCAGATGGCAGATGGGAGAATGACAGTGCTGAATGCTTTCCCATGTAGAACAGTCCCTGCAAATAAAAACCTAGCATATTTGGAAGAGGGATGCTAGCCTAACCATTACCTTCTATGCTGTTACTATTTTTTTTTTTTTTTTTTTTTACATAAGTAAAAAGTGACCTTTCCCCATCTGGCATGGTGGTGTGCCTCGAGATTTTTTTCATGAAACAAGTGTGCCTTTGCCCAAAAAAGGTTGGGAAACACTGCCCTAGTCTAGCCTGGTGCAGTACAGGCAACGATGGATTTAGTTGCATCTGAATGACATGTGATCTCGCATGCATGGCACTGAACTTGGAAGTACAGTGGTACCTCAGGTTAAGTACTTAATTTGTTCCAGAGGTCCGTACTTAACCTGAAACTGTTCTTAACCTGAAGCACTTTAGCTAATGGGGCCTCCTGCTGCTGCCATGTCGCTGGAGCACGATTTCTGTTCTCATCCTGAAGCAAAGTTCTTAACCTGAAGCACTATTTCTGGGTTAGCGGAGTCTGTAACCTGAAGTGTATGTAACCTGAAGCGTTTGTAACCTGAGGTACCACTGTAGCCCCAAAATGTTGTAACTGCCCTGAGATTGATGGGTACTGTATAGGGCAATATACAAATTTAATAAATAACAACAAATAAGTCACGAAAATTATGAGGAATGGGTATGGAACGGGGCAGAGCAGGCTTATGCATGCTCCGCCAACATGCATGGGGGCCTGGAGTGTATCCCCCCACCCCACACAAAACAAGGATTGCCTTTACTGAAAACCCAGGTGAGCACAGCAGTGTAAAGTTGGGCCTATCCAGCTAGCTCACCCAAGTCTCAGTAATGCAAACCACATCTTCCAGCTCATGCACAATCAGATTGTGCACAAATATGTTTTTGTTATTTATTTATTGTTATTATTTTTATTATGGACTGGTCTAGCATTCAGAATCAGCACCACCAGACCAGAGGACTCAGCAGATATTCTGCCAGCAGATATTCGAATTGGTGGAGTGAGAGGACTGGAACAAGAAACAGACCAAACGCTTAGGCCTCCAAGCACTAATAATAATAATAATAATAATAATAATAATAATAATAATAATAATAATATCATCCAAAGAAATAAGTAATGCTCAAAGTAGGTAGACTTGAAATGCCTCATGCCCCACTGATTTCAATGGCTCCCCACACTCTACATCCCCACGCTAATAACGAGAAGTGACATTAATACAATACGTCTGTTAATATCCGAGGGTGGCACAACGAGAGGTCCCCTCCCCTCTCTCGTCCCGCCCTGAGGAGGGACCAACAAAATGGCGGCGGCGGCGCGCCGTTGATTCAAACGCAGCGCGCGGGGCGGCGGTGGTGGGAGGCGGCCTCCCGGCGGGGTTCACTGCGCCTGCGCCCCGCGATTCAAGATGGCGGACAGTGCGGAACTAAAGGTAAAGGCGCAGTTTCAAGCCGCCCCCCCTCCTCTCTTCCTCCCCCCCCCCCCCCGCCTCACCGCCGCGGCTCTTCTCTACTCCCGGGCCCCCCTCCTCCTCCCCGCAGCAGGCCTGGCCCGGCGGCCGGGCGACCCAGTGGAGGAGCGCAAAGAGGGAGGGAGGGAAGGCTGGCTGGCTGGCTGGCGGCGATCCGGGGGTGTGTAAGAGGAGAGGGAAGAGAGGCGCTGAGGGAGGGACGGAGGAAGAAGTGAGGTGTGGGGGGGAGCGCCTTTTGGCTCACCCATTGAACTGAGTTTGCCTCCCCCCGTATGGCCTCCCTTGCTTTTCTCATCAGCCGCCACCCTAGGAAGCGAGTCCGCTCGAGTCTACTTTCCCTCCGAGGTGCTTTTCTCTCAACCCCCCGCCCTGCGAGGTTGGCCAGGGCTGAGGAGGAGAGGAGACCTCGTTCTGCTGCCCAAGTTGTGGGCGACTCTTCTCTCTCCCCACACCTGCATCAGATCAGCCTGCCTCTCCCTCCCTCTCTCTCTCTTCTTTGCTCCTCCACCTTGAGCTGGCTCAGTGGGTCCTCGCCCCCTTGAAGGCCACGAATTTGAGGAGTGCAGAGTAGGTTATGTGCGTCTCCTCCCTCCCCATCTCAAGAGGAATAATCTAAAAAGGGGGTCCCGCACAAAGCTGCCCCTTCTTCTTTGACAAAGATGATCGTCCTATTCGCTTACGTGGAACGGAGTTTGTCCAGAATCTGGCTTCTTTCACCTACCCAGCTTTTGCCCCCCTCTTTTCTGCCCCTCTTCCATACGTTTCTTCAACAGTGCAAGGGGCAGAGAACAAGGAGGAAAATGTGTCTTTCCCTAATCCTCTTATCCCGAAGTTTTGACAGCTCTCCCTGACTTTTAAATGCTTAGTATTTGCCAGTGGCAGAGAAGGGTGCCTGAAAGGAGTGGAAACTGAGAGACCCTCCTCCCCAAACTTTCACTTTCAAAGGGTGGAAACTGGTTTTGTAGTAGATCCTTTTGATGTTGGTGTTCGTTCAAATTTCCTTTTTTTGTAATCCTTGACCTGGATTGCAAAGGTTTTATTACTCCATCCAAAGATGCTAGTGCAGTAGGCAGGGAACCCAAATTATGGGTGTGTGAGCAACAGCTGCCTTTCAGAGGAAGTAAATAAAACTATAAGCCATGTGTGCATGCATTTTTTCTACTTCCCAAGAGGTTTGTTAAACCTACATTTTATTTGAAATCGTAGATGAAATGATCAAGGGCTTATTTTAATGGGAGTAAGAAACTGAATAGAAACTTTGGCTGTATTTAGATCCTTAAGCTCATGTGATGGAAAAGGCTTTTTAGCTCATTTCCTGAGAAGAAATTCTCTCATGTTGAAATCTAAAGCGCTCTGAACTCTCTAGAGGGATAGCAGATAGGAGGAAACTCCCACCACCTTGGTTTCCTGTTTTAAAGTGAGAGGAAACCAAAAGTGCTGAATCTCACTTGCTCTTCCCTCTTATACACTGCTATTTTCTTAGTATAGCCTCCATGCATGACAGCTAGAGAAAAAAGAGTGAGTTTAAAAATATCTGAGATGATTTTGCAGCCAATCCTTCATCCGAATAAAGTGTGTGTGTGTGTGTGTGTGTGTGTGGTAGTATATATATTAAAAGCCTTTTCTGAGAGTCTTGAAATGCCCTACTCGCTAAATGAGTGAGGTTTGATATGGCTGCTACAATTCTAGTTGCTTGCTGTGATTCCCCAGGGGGTATCATAGTAATAGATCATAATTTCCTTTTTTTAGTCCTCAACATACCCACCCTTGGTAAACACAAAGGATTGTTTTTTAAATAAAAAGTATTTAGTATATTTCTTAATCTGTTTTGAAGACTTGACTGTTTACATACTATAAAATTCAACAATGATTACAATAGTCACATGTTAAATATTGAATAACAAAATGTGTCTAGTAGGTTGAGAGGGGGTGTTTATTTTCCCTACATACTGTAGACTTTTATAATCACGATGTCTTTGAAAGCAAAATAGAAACCACATGTTTAATACCTTTTTATAGATAATATGTCAAAATGCATGTCAAATGCTTTCCAGTTAAAATTCATTTACCAAGGGATTATTTTGTTTACAGTGTCTCTCAATGTCTTAATGCTTTTGGAAATCACACATGTTGCTTTTATGGCTTTTTTATCCTGGCTTTTCAGAAAGGTTCTTTGCTCCTTTGGGACATGTGTACACAGTGATGGCAGCTCTCTTTGTGAGGTGAAGATGAATGGATCCTGTTTATAACCTCCATTGCCTTTTGTGTTTGGGGTGTGTGTGTGTGGAATCTTGCTGCAGTAGGAGACTTAAGGAAGCCTAGTGCCCATTTCTGCAGGCAGCTTGTTGTAAAGCATAAAAAGGTTTATCTGTTTTCCTTCACACTTGGGGTTGCTTCATTAATCTTAGTGCAGTAAATACAGCAAGGTATTGGTAACAGACTCTTATTGGCTAGGATGCTACATTTATTAGGTAGTTGTTTTAAGCTTGGTTGATCCGGGTGGCAAAAGATTTCCACCTCAATCTTTTACCTCTTCCTTCAATGCCTCTCTGGAGAGAGGGAATACATATATGTGTGTGCAATTCCTCCTCATGAGAGCTTGATAAAATTACTTGATGAATTACTAGATTGTGTTTTTTAAATAGATGCCATTGTCGGAGGCAGCATGCCTCTAAATATCATCTCCTGGTAATCGCTAACAGGGAGAGTCCTGATGCTCTCAGCTTCCCATAGTCATCTGGATAGCCACTGTGGGAACAAGCTGCTCCGCTAGATGGGCCTTTGGCCTGATACAGCAGGGCTCTTCCTATGTTTCTTTTTAAAAACTGGAATTTTATGTTGGTCTACTTCTACTGCCCTCTATCTAACCCCCAGTTCCTATCTGAGTAGGCAAGTTTTTGTCCCCTCCCTCTAATATCTTTTCAATGCATATGCTAACTTTCCTTTCTCCCGATAATGCTTAACTTTACTGCTTATTACCCTTGCTTTCCCAAAAATCAGCATAAGGAAACTGATATAGTTCTTCTCAATTTTCTGTCCTTACTGGTTTGTAGCCAGAAATGTGAAACTGACTTCTTTCATCAATCTTATTCATTGGTTTCTTTTGGAGAGGTGGGCAGGGATGACCCGCAGGCATGGCATAATGAAGGTTGCAGGCTTAAAAAAATGCCTTCTGTTTTGTTATCGAGGACAATCCTTTGTTTAGATAAAGCAACTTTTATTTACTTAAGAGATTCTTTGTAAGTTAGCAGTCAAATTGCTGGGGAAAATATTTTGCCTTTTGAAATTTATATTAAGTTTTCCTGCTTACCTGTGTTTGACATATTCTCAACCAAAAATTGAAGTTCTGTGACACAGAAAATGTCCAGTCCTTCTGCTTCCTGAGTTATGGGAAGAGTAAATGTTAGTTTGTAGATCTTGTGAAAAACCCTACTTCAAGTGTCAGGTGGGGCAAATGCTTTATTGAGGGATGGCAAGAAAGGGTTACAGCTCACTGTAAATTGTCATAGAACCATGACCACAGTTTCAAGTAATGAATATTTTCAAGGATGCTCCCAAAGAAAGTAGGCAGGGGAGACTTTCCATCTTTTATGGCTTTCCAAGCCCTGTTGGATCGCTTTGATACCAAGCAAATATCCCCTACTGTAACTTGAATAATTATTTCTGCTAACATTTGTGTGCAGTCTAAACTGAAATATTTTGTCAGCCTCCTGTTAGTATTCTTAACAAGTAAGATAAATACAGGCATTAAAAGAAATAATCCTGGCTTGGATTCAGAGTAAGTTGGTTGCACTTAGTACTCATTGAAAGCAGTGGGATTTAAATGGCAGCATAACTAACTTGTCCCATTGATTTCAGTGGAACCTAAGTTCAGCTAACTTCAGTGTGGATCCAGCCCATTGTGTGTAAAACTGTCACTAAAAGCTGTTAAATTACAGGGAGATGTGTTCTTCCGTTTTGCTTTGTATTTTCTTAGTAAACATCAGAGCTGCCTCTTTTTAAATGTTGTATTCAAACGAAAACATTCTGAGACATTAAATAGCTTGAGTGCCAGATAGTCAGAATTTTTCTTCTGCCATTGAAAATTTCCTGTGTCCTAATATATCATCTAGTTACTTTTTAAAATCAAACAGGTTCTGAAAACATTGGTTCCTTACCCAGCATTGTTCTTTTTAGAGGGTTGTGAATTCCCCAGTTCCTTATTCTTATTCACCTATGAGATTTTGTGTGTGTGATGATATAATAGCTCATATTAAGAACATAAAATGAGCCTGCTAGATCAGGCTGGTGGCCCATCTGTACCACACTGGCCACAGGATGCCTGTGGGAATCTTCAAGCAGGACCTGATCACAGGAGCACCCTGGTTTTCAGAAGCACACCATCTTGGCTGTTAGCCATTGATAGTCTTCTCCTCCATGAATTTGTCCAATCCTTTTTTTAAAGCTTTACAGATGAGTGGCCATCATTGCTTCCCAAGGGAGTGAGTCCCGCAGTTTATGCACTATGTCAGAGCTTTCCAAATTTTTCATGTTGGTTACACACTTTTTAGACATGCATCATTTTGCGACTCAGTAATTAAGTTTTACTATCAAACTGGATGTTAAACTCACCCCTTTCCAGCCCCGGGAGGAGCACGGGGAGCTTTCGTGTGACACCTACACACTGCAGCCAACACAGTAACATGTCGTGACACACAGTTTGGAAAGCTCTGCGCTAAGTGATGGGGAAGCGTATAAATAAACAGCTAGTTGTGGAGTAGTACGTTGTGTGATCTTTGTGTGAATGTCTTCATTACTTCAGTTCTAGGTTTTCGTAACATTTACATATAGATCAGAGTTTAATTATTTCTAAAACTGTCATTGTTGATGCTGTCTTCTGAACGGATGTCAAAAGTGCATATTGAGAGGCTTCTGTCTTTACACTCTCATTTTAAAGGAGTGCCGTTGGGAAGTGGAAAGATCCTTGAAGTGTTTCTTGTTAGTTATGTTTCCTGATTTTAAGGAGTGATGGTGATGGAAACTAAAGAAAGATTTTGAATTAAAATATCTAGTCATGTGTTCTTCTGTACAGGTGAATTTATGAATGTAAATCTCTCAGTTAAAATCAAATACTAGGCTTGTTGGATGTGAGGAAACTGCTAACAAGCAAGGTACTTAGTATTTTTAGATGATAGTAATAATGAAGATTAGGCCTCCAAGGATGGAGAAACTTCATAATAGCACTAGCAAAATAGCCAAATAAGCAGAAGCCACCATTTTCAGCTTTTAGTTATAATTTTGCTCAAACCATTTCCATTGAAGATCTATCTAAATCTCAGTGTTGGATACAAGCAGAATAATTTCACAATTCAAATTGTTTTAATGAGCAGCCCTTACCATGCACCTTCCTATTTACAGTTTTTCTTCTTGTATAATCCACAGTGTTTCTTCAGTGCGCTTTGAGAAGTCATCTTTACATTTTTATTTCTTCATGCTGAAGCTGCAAAGATCAAATAAGCAGCTGTGCATCACTGTAAAAATAATAATCCAGCCCATAGTACTTAAGTATGTTTGCCAATAAAAATTAGATTGCAAATTTCATGCACACATAAATATGAATAGTGTATGCATACTTGTTTGTGAAGGGTTTTATACTTCATTAGGAGTTCTCATCAATTATATTTACAGGGATATGGGGTGGAATTTTTATTCATGGATACACTAGTAACTATTGTCTAGTAAAGACTGGAAATTCTTTTTTAAAGTAACTTTATTGGCTTAAAGGTATTGCATATAGACAGAAAATGTCAGTGGTGGTTGCTGAAGGAGGCATGAGTCATTTGTAACCATTAGGTTGGTATTATTTTAACATTTATTTAAAGCAATTTTCAGATGTGGTGCAGAACAGAAATAAGCACTCTCAGTCCTAAATGCATTGCATGAAGTAAGCTGTATGGATGTCAATTGTGCTTGTTTCTGGGCAATGCCTTTAGGATTAGGGCATATTTTGGATAGATGGAAGGTGATGGGAGATGATGGGGTTTGATAAAAGCACAGAGAGAATAGTAGAAACTGCAGAACAGATGAAACTGGTAGTCTTGGAAAGACGAGGAAGTGATGGATTGGTTGAAAGGGATTGTGTTGGAAAAGGAAAATGGAGGGGCAGATTTCATGGAGAGGAGGTACTGCAAAGCGGATGGACGAAGAATGAGAAGGTTTGGTTCAAGTACAGAGCATAGCAGTCTAAACAAGGATGATTGAGAGGTTGGAAGTCACACGGTAATCAACTGGGAGCCAGTGAAGATACTTTGGGTACATGTGCGGTTGAGAGTGAGTCAGTCTTAATGAGTTTCCAAAAGTAATCTTAGGCTTTATACTTTTTAAATTACAAACTTTATTGAAATTTTTAAAAACAATTACCAAGCATAAAGTCGAAACAAAATAAAAAAGTTCCTTCTAGTAACACCTTAGAGACCAAGTTTGTTACTGGTATGAGCATTCGTGTGCATGCACACTTCTTCAGATACCTGAATGCATGCACATGAAAGCTCATACCAATAAACTTAGTTGGTCTCTAAGGTGCTACTGGAAGGAACTTTTTTTTTAATTTTTACTACGGCAGACCAGCATGGCTACCTACCTGTAACTAAAGCATAAAGTGTTATCTTCCAGGATAAATGCATGTACAGGTGTTAAATCTTGTGTGCAGTCATCTGCATGGCATCAGAACACTTGGGAAATGTTTTACATTACAGATTAAGCTCACACCCACAGGGTATACTTCAATCTAGAGCATTAAAATAATTTCTCCATAGTGCCTACTATGACAAGAGATGGGAGATTACTGTACTATAGTTAATATAAATAGAGACCATATGGAGTTAAACCCATCTTTCTTTGCTATTCCTCTTATCACCCTCTGATGGTGAGTTAAGTGCTCCATTATACTTACGATCATGCTTAGATTCTCACAGAATCACAATTCCCAGAATCCTGTACAAATGTGTAAAACACAGGAATGTAGGTAGACCTTCTTGGCTGTGAGTCCTGGAGGACCTGTTCCCTGCCTTGCATGCCTTTTCTACCTGGCCTGGGAGGGTGGGGCCCTGACTGACTCCAGTTACGAAAGCTGAAGGATGTCCAGAGCACTGTCTAGTCCTGTTGTGTTGGATGAGTTTCATTTAATAAGGCTCAAGGGTGTGGACAATGTGTTTGGATCAGTCAGGGCGACCACTTGCATTCTGGATCCTTGTCTCTCTTGGCTGCTAAAAACTTGCAGGGAGGGGACAGGTGACTGGACCAGGGAGGTGATTAATAACTCAAAACCTTGCTCGCTGTTTTGTGACATTTTGTAGTTGGTCCTAATAAAATTGGGTTTTTAATATTTGCATGCTACAAACATGCTGTGCCAGAGGAGTGACAGGAGAGGGTTCTAGAGGCATTTTGAATCAATTGAAGAGCACTGACCAAGTAGGAAGGCTTCCTGTACAACAAGAGATGTAAAATTTATGAAAATCTTGAAGCTATGGGGAAAATTGTAAATTTATGGAAAAAATAAAAAATGCAATACTTTTTTAAAGTCCTCTTTACATATTGGAAATCACAAGTTTTCATTACAAATGAAGCTACAAACTGCTGAATTGTAAGGAACCTAGCATATCTTTGGTTTTGCCAGTTTATGAGGAGCAGGCAAAAACAGTAAAAACAGAAATCAACATTATAGTATAGTAAAACAAATGATAATTTATTCCGAAAATTATTTGTATTCTCTAGTCCTCTACAGTATCAAGCAGACATAATGCACTTATTTCCATAAAAAGATCTGAAAAAAGAGGAGGGTGAACAGAACTACATGAAATTTAATCAGGCTCTTTCTTAGCTGTCACTATCTGTTTCTGTTTCTCTGTATTTGTCACCATATTTATCATGGACCTCTAGAAACTGAAGATTTACACAGATTGAAGCAAGCTTATACCCTTTCACATGCCAATTTAGTTCTTGATTTCCTGTGAGTATTTCTGACCACAGACAAGTTATTGGAGGAATCTGAAGTAGGTAAGTATAGTGGCAAAGCCCTTGTCACCATATTGCAGAAACAATATGCTTGGCAGAATCTCAGATTGCATTCCTTGGCCAAATACCTGAACATGTTCTATACTCTGCAACTTTTGAAAGGAAGGACTAAAATATGCCACAGTGCCAGTCTTCAAGTTAAGGGCCAAAAGCCTGGAGAAAAAGAAAAGCCTTTTTCTATCAGTGGCACCAAAACACCAATAGTATGTGCCTCCCTGGGGAGAGCAGTGCACAAATGGGGGGCCACAACTGAAAGGACCTGATCTCATGTTTCCAGCCTCCTGTTGGAAAGACTTTGGATAATAACCACAGGGTTCTGGTCCACAAAAAAGGCATCATTTGACTGGATGTCAGTTCCTCCCCTTCCTTTGAGGGAAGTTCATTTGTCCTGCTTGAGATTGTGAATGTTCAATCATACTGATTTATGATTATTTTTTGTTGCATTTGGATACTTACTTTATCTTTGCACAATTTTTGGTAGTAGGATTTCGTTTTTGCTGGCGGGGGAATGACAAAACACCTAAAGCTGAAATATTTAATTGACTTGTCTTCTGAGAGAGCAGTCCAGTTCCTGTCCCGATAAGCATCTCTTGTAATCCCCATTGACTGAGCACCATCAGTGTACTTTATTGTGTATTTTGCACTCTTGCTAGGAAACAATACTTAGCATTTTTCTTTTTGGAAAAGAAAGAACAAGTGCAAGTTTCAAGAGCATCAGGCTCCCAGGCAAAGGTTTCTAGGTGGGAGCAGATTACGTTTGTCTCCTCCTCAATATTAGCTGCTAGGTTTATTTTCTTTGTCAGATTCTTTACTATTCACCTTTGAAGAAGTGCTGCATTGCTTTCTAGGCCTTTGGCTGCACTGAGATTTGTTAGAAGGCTCCAGGGCATGTGGATGTATAGAACAGAATTCTTTCCAGATGACGAAGGCTTTAATGGGTTATAGGCGTCACATAGATAAGGAAGAGCCTAAACGTATTACAAGGGGCTCATGTAATGTCCAGCCAGATGTTGGACAATGCATACTCCTTTTGTGAAGGGTTGTATTAAATCTTTGCAGGGCAATTGTTTCTGAAGAGAGGTAAAGGTACAGAAAAAAGCGAACCTCAAAATGAGGTTTCATAACAGTAGGGAGGGGAGTAATCTTAACTGCCAACAAAACCTACAGCCTAGCATTGTCGGGCAAGTTCAGGTCACAGAATTTAAATTTTGTCATAACTGACAGTTTCCCTTTAAACAGTTACAATGCTTGTGAACATTCTGTGGCATTAAACCAGCTCATCCAGTTGAAAATGGGGTGAGAGATGGTTGGCAACCTATTAAGAGTGATTTTCCCTATACAGTCTAGCAAAAATTGGGTCAAGAACTTGTCAGTATGCTTCTGGAAACTTAGCTGGGACTTTGTCAATCCTTGAGTAATATTTTTTTTAGCTGTCCACATCATCAGTCAGATTAGAAAGTGAAAAAATTCTCATCCACAAATGGAGGTAGGTTATGTAATAATGCAACATTTGTTATGTAGCAGACTAATCAATCTATTGACCAGTATAATAAGTTGCAATGTATGTTGTTAGGCTTCTGTTTCTCTGAAGAGGCAAGCACCTTCACTGAGATAGATTTACTTGATAGCAAGTTCCACTCAAACAAAATGAAATTCCACAAAGTGTGTGTAGAACTGCAGTGATGATTGCAGTAGTAAGCTGGCCTTCCAATCTTCCTGATGGGTGTAAACTCACTGTAGCTTGAATGTCCATATGCATTTGCACCAACAGAAGTTGATCCAAATGAAAACAACATTTTAATTTGTAGTGGTTCTTGATCTGATGTTTTGAGGGACACCAAGGCAACAGCTGTTTGTTCATCTGTCACATACTATTTTCCTAAACGTCAGGCGTATCCCTTACTTCTAAGTTGTATTTTTAAACTATGGATACGAGATTAAAATATTGTGAGGGGTACAGTATATTGATGACCACTACAAAGGACCATCGCTGCATGTTAGAAAGGGTGCATGCTGGATAATGAGGCTGGAAAGAAATATTGATGAGCTGTTTCACTGAAATACCTTTTATCAGTTATACTGAATGAGATTGGAGTCTGGCAGGGGAGGCTAGGGAATGTATAATTCAGCCACCTATAAGCAGTTTTTTTGAAGGTTGCTTGTGCGTTCCCCCTTTATTTCCTGCTCCAGATGCATTGCTCAAAACCATACAAGGCTATTCATTTCCCCTCCTCAAGAAAACTGGACCAAATCTCTGTAGGGTAACATTTTAAAGTGTTTTGCACTCATTTCAGAAGCACTAATTAGCACTGCTATAGTTGCAGTAATGGTGATAACCTGTTGTGTGCTGCTTGTACTTAAAATCAAGACATTTTATGTTGCAACTGAAAAGGCCTTCTAGCCAAAGACCTAATGATGGTAGAAAGCCAGCAGATGCTTACTGGGGTGTGTGGGTGTATGTACGTTCACTGTCCAGTGTTTATCCTGCTGAGCAGAGTCACAGGTATTTTTTATTTTATTTATTAAATTGGTATACTATCCTTCACCTGAAGATCTCAGGGCAGTTCTCAGTATGTGGTCAGTGCAAAGAGCTTCTGACTTTTCATGTTGAGGCCAAGATGGCTAACTTGGATAATTTGAGAGGTAAAGAGAGAGATAATGAGACTTTCAGGGGTGTGGTGGTGTTCATTTGATGCGGGGTCTTGGGACAGATGGGATCATAATGAGGAAAAGAGCACAGATGTCTAAAAAATGAGCATCCCTCTGGTGATGAACTGATATCCTCTCATAACAAGGATGTGCCTCTGAGGGTAATGCCATGGGGACTTCCCATAGGCATATGGTTAGCCACTGTGAAAATAAGATGCTGTACTGGGTGAGCCACTGGCCTGATGCATCAGGTTCTTCTTATGTTCTTAATTTTAGATTATTTACTTAGGGACCTAGATTTGTAATGGGCATACTAACTGCAAAGTTACTTGTCTGCCTGATGCAAAGGTCTCAGTTGTCAAAAGTATTGGGGGGGGGGATTTGTACCTCTGCATGGATAGTGACTGCATTGTTGCAGTCCTGGAAGGGAAAAAACAAGTTGTTAGATAGGATGGTAAAATTCAGATGATCTAAAACAGCCAGTTTAGTGTAGTGGTTAAGAGCGGTAGACTCATAATCTGGTAAACCGGGTTCGCGTCTCCGCTCCTCCACATGCAGCTGCTGGGTGACCTTGGGCTAGTCACACTTCTCTGAAGTCTCTCAGCCCCACAGTCTCACCTCAGAGAGTGTTTGTTGTGGGGGAGGAAGGGAAAGGAGAATGTTAGCCGCTTTGAGACTCCTTTGGGTAGTGATAAAGCGGGATATCAAATCCAAACTCTTCTGCTTCTTCTTTTGAAGAAATGATATCTGTTCTGCATGCAAAGTTAGCTAGGCAGGCAAAGCTGGAGATTTAAGTGTGTGAATAAGGGAAGGACGTTTGGAAGAGGGGTTTAGGCTTGTAAGGCATGGGAACATTTTGAGACAGGTCAACCTTGTATAGAAAATGCTCTACTTGTGTGTCTAAACTGTTATTGTATGCCATCAAAAAAAAGAAAAAGGCTTCCATCAGATCACTGATGGGATCTGCACTGATGTTGGCTCACCATGGAAGAAATCCTAAGATGATGCTCAATAGCTCAATGAACAATTTGAGGCAGAGTGTTGTGGCAGATAAAAATGCAATCTTCAATACTTATGCAACTTCCTGTTGCTGCTTTTGCATTCTACTTGCTTCCCCAACACACCTCAAGGCCCAAATAATTTTTCTCCAGACAGAGGCATGCTTTTGCTAAGGGATGAAATGATGCAAATCTCAGAGTGTTCTCAAGAAGTATTGAAAGCAGAGTTAAACTCTACTCCAGATTATTGTAGTCATAATGTTTTCCAGTTAAAGCCGAGGGTAGAATGTCTTCAGCATTGGGCTCTTATTTGTAGATGACAAAAAACTGTGAACTCTTTATGGGCATAAAATGATCCTTGATTATGAAGAAGAGAGTTGTTTTCAGGGTCAGTGTAAAGGCGTTGTTAGCAGTTGTGAGATTAAGGCCTTTAAAAGTATTTTGTATCCTTTCCAATGATGCATTGCCTTCCCACCAATACCTGCTTAACATCACTCTGTCTGTAGGGCCTCCTCCATATCCTTTCTCTTGCCCCTTTGCTCCCCAGTTGTGTCTTTCCCCTCCACCCCCATTGCCTTGATTCTGTTGTTGCCAGCTTTATTTCTTGTCCTCCCATCTCCCTCCTTATAGTTCCATCTGCCCTCCTAATCCTTAGTGCTGGCTCACATCCTCTGTATGCTTCCTGTGCTCTTGCTTAAGAGCAGCTTTGAATATCTTTGGCAGAAGTCTGTGTCTGTCACCACTCTTGAGTTCCCCCTGCGTGTAGCTCCGCTACCTTCTTGCCAGCAAAGCTACTTGCCATCTGGTAGTCTCACAACCCCTGCCCTGGACTTCTCCATCTTCCTTCCATAAGAGCTGTTTCCTTCTAGGGAGAATCCACCTCCCTCTCTGACCCAGGCCCTAACAGTCACCATAGTCCTCGCCCCACCCTCTTTTCTGCACACCATCAGTTTCTGTTCCTTAAATTCTTTTCCTCAGAACAATCTCTTCCCTTCCACCCAATAACATTTCTGTTTCTTTACTTCCCCTTTCCCTCCAGTGTACTTGAACAAGCAGTTTCTGTTCACTGTCCTGATTATCAATCTTCAAATTTACTGGGCGCATCCAGGTAACTTTTTGGATCCTGGCCAATGCATGGCTACAGGTAGCCTCGTGGGCAAGATGGAGGCCAGACTAGAAATGCTAAATGTAAATATTGACTTTATTCTCAAAGAATTACACTGCCTCGCAAGGTGGTACACACTTACAATGCATTAAGTACATACTTATTGAAAAAAATCTATCAAACCTTAAAGAGCATTGCCACTGAGAACTTCACCTATATTTGTGTTTCCTTCTTCCATTTCTCTCTGTAATGAAGTACAGGTTGTTGGTTTTCAACTAGTAAAGGGACAGCTTTCATAGTGTTTATAACCTACAAAGAAAACTATATTAAGATAGCTACCTAATGGCACTGGACATCTTGGAAAAATAAATAGTGTGGGAAATGGGAAATTGTCATTGTTGGCTTTTGTCAATACAGTAATCTTTTCCCCCTATCATATGTGGTAGAAATGCCTCAATGTGGAAAGTTTCTGGTGTTTGCTAACTGAGGTGATACTTGCATTATTTTTAATTTGGAATAATTATGGAATAATAATTATAGTTATGTTAAGTATTAGTACAGTGGTACCTCAGGTTAAGAACTTAATTTGTTCTGGAGGTCCGTTCTTAACCTGAAACTGTTCTTAACCTGAGGTACCACTTTAGCTAATGGGGCCTCCCGCTGCCGCCGCGCTGCCGCCACACGATTTCTGTTCTCATCCTGAAGCAAAGTTCTTAACCTGAGGTACTATTTCTGGGTTAGCGGAGTCTGTAACCTGAAGCGTCTGTAACCTGAAGCGTCTGTAACACGAGGTACCACTGTATACCAAAAGACACGGGTGTTGTGCATATTTTCGTCATAACACGGTTAGTGCATGCCAGATGGTAGAAGGATAGGTGAAAACCAAATAAAGTTGAGCAGATTAGAAAGTAATGGGAACAACCAGGGATAATTAAAGTGATGGTGATGATGATAAAAAGGAGTATAAGGAAGTGCTTAAGTGGTTGGGGTCTTGTGGTCAAATACATCAAGGAACAGTCAGGAGTTGTATTTAATGTGAAGGCATGGTGTATAATAAAAAAGCAGAATTATGATAGAAGTGAAGTTGGAGCGAGTGGGGAGTGTTTGTATTAGCTTAAACTGTTTGTAAAAGTGATATATTAAGTGTTACTATAATATTAGACAAGGTCAAGACTAGTATTTTCCTTTATACTTGCTTGCATTTCCTTTTTTGTACACTTCAGTAATAAAATAATTAAAAAATTAAGTAATTTAAATAACCTGGGTGTCTGTGTCTCTAGATACAAAGAAAGAGCCATTAATGTGCATCTCATCTCATGTGGGAATTGGAGAATGGGGGAAATCAATGTTGAAACTGGCTCTTTCAAATTACTTATGGACTAGTAGACTCCAGTGATGGTTGCCAAAGTAATGACAACATTTCTCCAGCTGAATGGAAGGGAATTTGGGAGCAATCTCTTTTTTAAATAACAAAAGGAAGATTAATCTGACAACCCCTTCTTGACTCCCTTGAAATATGTCATCTTTATTTTTTGCCTTTTGTCTTGATTCTTGCAAGCACTTTTAATTCTCCTCTAGACACTCCACGGTATACACTAAGACAGTGTCTAATGCTAATGTATTTTTCTGCAATTACTTGTCTTTAAACTAGGCTAACAAATAGCAATGTAAAACAGCTCCCATCTGCATGACTAAACACAACACTGGTAATAAAGATGGAAAATGCCAGCAAAGATGACTTTATTTTTCTAGCACTGAAATAAAGAATACTGTTAAAACCCACAGCCTTGTTTAATACAAAAAATAACAATAAAATTCTGACAGAAAATAGATCTCAAGCATCTTTCACTATCATTACTTCCTTTCATTTCAATGGGGCTTTCCCCATGCCTATAAGACGTGAGGATATACAGTGGTACCTCGGGTTACAGACACCTCAGGTTACAGACTCCGCTAACCCAGAAATAGTATCTTGGGTTAAGAACTTTGCTTCAGGATGAGAACAGAAATCGTGCGGCGGCAGTGGGAGGCCCCATTAGCTAGAGTGGTACCTCAGGTTAAGAACAGTTTCATTTTAAGAATGGACCTCCAGAATGAATTAAGTTCTTAACCCGAGGTACCACTGTACATCCTCATGTCTTATAGGCATGGGGAAAGCCCCATTGAAATGAAGTAATGCTGTGCAATTCATATGTTCCATTAATTTTAAATGAAGCTTAAAGCAGAAGTGTTGGTGGGTAGATTTTACTAAAAAGACTGGCCTGATCCTGAGGCATACTGAAGACTCTGTCTTGGTTGCGGAATTTGGGGTACAAGTTTTGGAGACATGTATTTGGGCAACGTGCATCAGCTCATTGACTCCAGTCTCTTGGGCTGATGGCACAAAAGAAAACCATCAGTTAAAATCAATTTCAGCATATTTACAAGTGAGCATATAGGTCACATACCTGTTTGAATAAGAAATGTCTTTGTTTGCTGGCAGGAAGTCATTGGAAACAAGACTAGTTGGGCCTACCTTGGCAAGGAGTTCCCAATCTTGGGAGCACTCACTGAGAAGGACCTTCCTTGAGTTCCTGCTAAATTTGTTCCAGTGTTGGAACAAGAAAGAAGGACCTTCCCAAGAATCTCAGAAAGTGGTCCTTCAGATAACTTAGCCCCATGTTGTATAATGCTCCTGTAAGCTGTATAACAAGATAGTTGCATGATTCCTGTAATCCATCATCAGTCAGTTATCTGATTGCTGTATTCAGAACCCACTGAAGTTGTTTCTGTTTTGTTTTGTAGGAGTTAGTGCTCAATCAATCTAGATTTTGGTCTCTGAATTTTGCTTACAATTGCTTTGCTGGAGTTTTAGCTTATATTGTCATTTGTTTTCCTGATTTACCCGTGGGCTGATGTTGGACTTTGGTGCTCTGTTTTGGATCTCCTGCGTGTATGTTGTTAAAATCCTTCTCTTACACCTCCTTCCTGCCTCCTTCCCTGCGTCATCCTTGATATGTGAGCTATGAACTAAGACTAGGAGAGAACCAGCCAAAGCTCTGAACAGATTGGCCTGTTCTGTTCTAGCTTTTATAACTGCAGGCACACTTCATTGGATGGAGGAAGATGATGTTCTTTGGAAAGGAAGAAAAATGTGAATGCTCTGTATCCCAGCCATGGTGATTTGGGGTGGGGGTGGGGCATTCTCATTCTGTATACAAAATCTGAAAGGAAGAGTCCTTTCCTTTCAGCTACCTGAATAGTACTTAAAGGTGAAGCTATGTGATACATTTGTTTATATATTCCCTCCTCCCTCACATTAGAACAACCCTTGGCTTTTAGCATTCCAAAACCATAAGGTAAAATGAAGTAAGTTACTGCCTGTCTGTCAAGGACCTGAGTGTCCATGAATTTTTTTCTCTCCTGCTTTCCTTTTGCAGTTCTGCAGCAGTTGGATGATGATAGTCTTATAATCCCTTCCTAATGGGATGCTTAGGTTATAATCTTATAACTGGAATTTAAGGCAAGCCCATATATAATAGCCCAGGATCTCTATTATCCTTCATGAACCATTTACTGCTATTCTCAGTGGTCTTAATATGAATCTTAATTTCCACCAGTTTGTCTTCTAAAACAATGAATGATGGAGCAAATGTTAGTCAAATTGGGGGGGAAACAAGTCTTGCTGCAAGTAGGATTTCTATTGCATTGCCTCATGATGTTCTCTCTTCATTCACAGTTGTTGTTGTTGTTGTTTAGTCGTTTAGTCGTGTCCGACTCTTTGTGACCCCATGGACCAGAGCACTCCAGGCACTTCTGTCTTCCACTGCCTCCCGCAGTTTAGTCAAACTCATGTTGGTAGCTTCGAGAACGCTGTCCAACCATCTTGTCCTCTGTCGTCCCCTTCTCCTTGTGCCCTCAGTCTTTCCCAACATCAGGGTCTTTTCCAGGGAGTCTTCTCTTCTCATGAGGTGGCCAAAGTATTGGAGCCTCAGCTTCAGGATCTGTCCTTCCAGTGAGCACTCAGGGCTGATTTCCTTAAGAATGGATAGGTTTGATCTTCTTGCAGTCCGCGGGACACTCAAGAGTCTCCTCCAGCACCATAATTCAAAAGCATCAATTCTTCGGCGATCAGCCTTCTTTATGGTCCAGCTCTCACTTCCATACATCACTACTGGGAAAACCATAGCTTTTACTATACGTACCTTTGTTGGCAAGGTGATGTCTCTGCTTTTTAAGATGCTGTCTAGGTTTGTCATTGCTTTTCTCCCAAGAAGCAGGCGTCTTTTAATTTTGTGGCTGCTGTCACCATCTGCAGTGATCATGGAGCCCAAGAAAGTAAAATCTCACTGCCTCCATTTCTTCCCCTTCTATTCTATCTAACTCCTATCATACCAGACCATTATTTTTTTTGTTGGCTGTCTCTGATAGGAACATCAGTAGGGCATCAGATCGAGGAAAATGTTGGGTATTTCAGCGCAGGAAGTTATTTCCCTTCTCTTTATTCCTTGATTAACCCCCTTACATACCATTTGCCATGCTGGCTGGGACTGATGGGAGTTGGAGTTCAACATCTGGAGAGCTGCAAGTTCTTAGCCTCTAGCCATGAACAAGTTGGAGGGAGTGCTGTGCTGCTTACTCAAAGTTGCACTGCACTGATCCCAAAATAATATCAATCTCATCATAGGCATTGTGCTCCTTTGTTCTTATATGGGCAGCATTACACATGTCCTCCTTCCAGACCAAACAGCTAGCAAGGGCGGAATATTCCTTATCTGTATACGACAGTTCACTGGCAGCATCCTGGACACCACATGCTCTGCTTTTCTAAGATTGTTCTTTGTGGTTTGGATAGAGCTATATCAGAATGATGACATCTGCTGTAACCTCCCTATCTTGACTGCAACACGTGTTCAAGGCTTTGCAGTGCACTATGGGCAAGACTCAATCAGTTTGGGTGTGGGGTAGCCTTCTGATAAGGTTTTTTAGGTGTTCCTTCTTCTCTCTACATTGAAAAATCTGGATGGAAGGCTTGTCCTTCTAGCTATGTTGCAGAATTTGACAGTTTTAACAAAGTAGTGCCTGTTGATGGAAACTTTTTGATGACACAGTGCAACAATTTATTGCGCAAGATGGAAGTTCATTTTCTCCAAAACAACATTACACACCTGTGAAGATTGGCACTGCTCAGTTGGAATACAGTTCCCTTTCCATGCCCAATTCTTAGAGATACAGGAGGAATAAGAGAACTGAATATTTCCCAATCCAGATACAGTGGTACCTCGATTTATGAAGTTAAAACTTAATCCGTTCTGGAAGTCTGTTCTTAAACCAAAACCATTATTAAACCGAGGCACGCTTTCTCTAATGAGGCCTCCCGCTGCCGGTGCCCTTCTACCATTCAGATTCCGTTCTTAGACTGAGGTAAAGTTCTCAAGCCAAGACACTATTTCCAGTTTTGCAGAGTTTGTAAACCAAATTGTTCTTAAACTGGACTGTTCTTAAACCGAGGTACCACTGTACTTCTTTTATTTCCGTGAGCATCCTCATATGCAGTGATGCTAGATGACTTGGTCAATAAAGAAGATGCACATGATTCATGAGGTGGGGGCTGAAGAAGGCAAGGTTAGGTTCTACATCTGATGAGAGTCATGCCATGAATAATGCAGGCAACCACCACATGGGAATTCGTATATAAAGTAATGTGGCCAAACAGGAAATATTAGGTTCTTGCTTACAGGCTAAATGGTAGTCTTTAACTTTATGAGGTGATGACAGAGTGTAAACAAACAATATTTCAGATAGACTGAGAGGACCAGTTGAAACTATTAGCATTTTTTTTTTACTGAGAAATGGCTTTCCATCTCATTCTCTAGTTTTGCTTCCTCAAATATTATACTAAATATTATATTTATATACTGCCTTTTCCGCAAACTGGGTCACAAGGTGGCTTACAAATAAAAAATAAAAAACACAGATAAAATAGAAAAGCTGGCAGGAAGTCACTGGATTAATTAAAATTAAAATCGTATAAAAGCAAACCTATTAGAAATATGAATAATAACAACAATAAAAACATCACAGCAGCAATCCTTTGCTTAAAAACAGTCAGTCCCTAAAGGCCTGTTGGAATAAAAAGGTCTTTACCTGCTCACAGAAGGACCACAAGGAGGGAGCCAGTCTTGTCTTAGCGGGATTTGATATCTTTCTGCAGGGCCTGTAAGACGGAGCTGTTCCACCAGGCCTATGGTCCGTGCCCAGTCTGACCCCCTTCTTTCTATGGGACCCTGTATGTAAGTGGCCTCCTTGGCTCTTTCTATCGGCCCATATGGAACCAGCACGAGTGGCCGGGCCTGGTGAACTTTTAATTCCTTACCCCTACGGTTATGATTCGTGGGTTCTCACTTAATTTTATTTCGATTTTAAATGTGGTTCGAATTGTAGTTTAAACTAATCATTTGATTTTGTGTTTTTAATGTATTATATATTTGGTGTTAGCCGCCCTGAGCCCAGTCTCGGCCGGGGAGGGTGGGGTATAAATAAAATGTATTATTGTTGTTGTTGTTGTTGTTGTTGTTGTTGTTGTTGTTGTTGTTGTTGTTGTTAATGTTTTTAGGGAGTTCCAGAATCTGGGTGCAGTCACTGAGAAAGCCCTCTTCTGTGTCCCCACCAAGCAAAATATTTGAAAACATGTTTTGTGTATTCCACATCACATAGAATTGTAGAGTTGGAAGGGTTATTGGATCCAACCCCTTGCATAGGAGGCTCATCAGCATTTTGGGCAGTTGGTGTACTTCTCCTTACTTATTTACAGAACCAATTTTTTAAAAAAGAGCTTTCTTGTGCACTTTGAATTTCTTCCAGAGATTTTGGATTTGAATTTTTGGCTAAATGAAGAGGTGATTCACAGACAAACCATTTACACTATATGCCGCATTCTGTGATACTGGGGAGCAGCTTCATGTTGTCAATGGCTCCTTGAATGACATAGAAATTTAAGGGATATCTGATGGTCCCAGTGAAGGCTAGGAAAAATTCAAAAAATTAAGGGGCAGACTATGTACATAACTGAGGGAATACTGAATTTCAAGCTACTACTCAGGAGCTTGGGAGTCTAGGTGCCTTGTGTGGTTTTCTTAACCACCATGATCTCTTCCGTATAAGTCCAAAGTAAACTCTTCTCTTGAGATTGCTTTAAGAAAATGAAGGTAGACAGCACAGTCCATGTTTAGGGATATATTTTACAATTGTAGTAATAGTTGTGCTTTATTCAGTTTCTAGTAGGAATTAAATGAGTTTGCTGTATAAATCACTAGGTTATGATGCTTTAAAATGTTTCATTGAGGCTTGTTTTATCAAGGTGAATGTGGCATTCTTGAATACTTTTTTAGACTTCACAATCCACAGTTGCTCACTTTTATTCCTTAGGTTTTATATTTTCGTCCATTTATTAAGTTGTTTTTTTTAAAGGATTTGTGTATCTTGCTGCACAACATGTAGAAGAAATGGGGATAGATCCTCAAACAAGTTTTTTGGGTCTAAGACACAGGGTAGTTTTCAGTTGATTTAAAAGCCAGTTTGCTGCCTTTGAGAGTGTATAACCTTTTGAGCTTAAACTCCCCAAATTCTGGGCGTGTTAAGTATACTTTCGTAGATGGAAAAATATTTCAGACTTGTGAGCTCCACCCTTGTTTTTCTGGAAGCCAGTTCTGGAGATTTAATAAGGCTCAGCCTGGCCCAAGGAGGTCTAGATTTTTCATATTCATAGGTGTCAGTATAAAACTTCTAGGGGCTGGAGCAGATGTAATGCAACCATTTACTTGAGAGTTGCAGGTTATATATTGCGTCAGCATTCCTCCTGCTCCCAGTTCTTCTGTAGTAACCCTCAGTCTTTTGACAGTTTGGATATTATGCAAATATGATGCATCATGCAACCTTGAGGGGGGAGTATAAAGGAACCATGGAAAAGTAATTGTTTGGGATATGAGGCTATACGCTGTGTTAGATACTGGAAGGATGGGCAGGAGCTTCTGCATTAGCCTTGTCTATTAAGAACAGAAGCACACTATTTATTTGTGACATTTGTATGCCTCTCCATAGCATGAAATTTTCTGGGTAGCTTGCAATAAGTAAGTAAAAAGCAACTAAAATACAAACAAAACCATTAAGGGGATGGGGATGGAAGCCTACTTTGATGCAGCGAAAGCACAACAGAACTTGCCACACACCCCAAGTTAAAGACAGATTTTAAAATCCCAGAGCTCCAGACAACCTGAATTATAAAAAGGCCCAGGTGAACAGAAAAGTCTTCACCTGGCACTGAAAAAACACCCGAAATGACACCAGGCAAACCTTCCTGGGAAGAATTTTCCATATCAGGGAAAAACCAATGCTGAAAAGGCTCTCTTCTCCCTGGTGGCTGCCCACCTCACTTCATTTGGCAAGAGCACCCAGGGCAGGACCTCTAGATATATTCTTAAGGTTTGAGAAAGTATAACTGGAAGAGTGGGATGTTCCATGTAGCTTGATCCCAAGGCACCGAGAAGCTAGAATGGGTAGAACCATTTTTAGAGAGGAAGAGATCTTAGGCCAAATTGACTTATGCCTGCAGTAGTGAAAGTGTTTCTCAGGACTTCTGCCTCAAGTTTGAAGAACATTTACAATCCACTGTGGATGGCTGCTTCTCAAACCTCATCAAAGTTAGTAGGGACATGGCATTTCATTCCAAAAGGGCTTGTAGGGAAGTCGTTTTTTCCTGCAGCCTCTCATATCTGGAACTCTTTCAGAAAATAACTCTGTGGAACCACTCCGTCCCTTCAAACCAACGTTCAAAACCCATCTCTTCTGTTTAGCCTTTGACTTAAGTCTTTATTCCTCACCCATAGCCCAATGATGCCTAAATATGTGGAATTGCATTTTCTTATGTGTGTGTCTTGTTACCCTGGCCTCTCTCCTCCCTCCTAAATTATGCTGTAAGTTCCTTGGGGCAAGGTTCTGTCTTGCTTTGCTTATTCTGCAAAACACCTTGTACAATGATGGTGCGATATTAATAACACTTATCTTGGCTTTTTGTTTGTCTTCAAGCAAATGGTGATGAGCCTCCGAGTTTCTGAGCTGCAAGTACTTCTTGGATACGCAGGGAGGAACAAGCACGGCCGCAAACACGAACTCCTTACGAAAGCCCTGCATTTGCTCAAATCTGGTTGCAGTCCTGCTGTCCAAATGAAAATCAAAGAACTGTACAGGCGGCGGTTCCCACAGAAAATCATGACCCCTGCAGACTTGTCCATCCCCAGCGTCCACTCAAGCTCCATATCTGGTACTTTGTCACCATCTACCATTCCACAGCTCGCTTATGACAGCCACCCTGCAACATCACCTTTGCTCCCTGTTTCTCTCATGGGACCTAAACATGAACTGGAACTGCCTCACCTTACCTCAGCACTCCATCCTGTCCATCCAGACATAAAGCTTCAGAAATTACCCTTTTACGACTTGTTGGACGAACTGATAAAGCCAACCAGCCTAGGTAAGGACTCACCTCTTTGCCCTGGCCTTTGGCACTTGAGATGTGTATTTTAGGACCCACCCTATTGCCATTTGTTCTAAACGGTGTTTAATGTTAAATTTTAAATTGTTGTGACCCACCCTGGTGGTGAAGAGCAGGTAATAAATCATATTAATAATAAACAATGATTGTTACTTTTTACAAATGCCCTCATTGTGCATGGGGGTATAGGGAATAAATACAAGGTCATTAAGCTATACTTTTCCTTCCTTGGGAATGCTGGTGCATAGGTCTCTCGGTTGCCTTATCCAGTCTTTGTCTTAATCATTTGCTAATGGGAGGGGTGGCGCGGATGGCCCATTGCAAAAAGTTTAATCTGCAGGCGAGCAAGAGGGAAATAAGGTTACAGATATTGCCAGCATATGTAATTAAATGTCTTGAAGCTACTATGGGTGTAGCCCACAGTTTTGTCAAACATTTCACCCAGAGATTGTTTGAAGGAAGCAGTCATTTGGATACCTTTTCAAGAATGCAGTTAACCTACTATTTAATAATGTGAAGAGCAGGAAGTTTTGTCATAATCAGTTTACAGTGGTTCATTCACAAATTATTCTCCAAGGAATGTTTTATAGGAAGCTAGCTGTGGAGTACTACCTTAAATGTTGGTAAACATTTAAGTCTGAAAATCTATGAATTTAGCCTTTCACATAGATCCACAAAAGTTGGCAGTTCACAAAAGTCTGTGTGTTAGCTTATAATTTATTTTAGTCTTTTGGGAAACTCTTTAGTTCATACAGTTCAGATCTGGCAAGGCGACCTCAAGCTTGAAAAGGTGCTCCTTAAAAAATAGATGTGAAGATAAGCATTTTTCAAAGTTATTTTGTATTGTCATGGATAATGTTACACTGCATTTAACTGTCCTTGTCAGAGCATTGTTCTCAAATATTTGTTAGCACTGTCTGTCTCAAGGTAGTAAACAAATGGGTCTGAAGCACTTAGTATTTTGAATGTGCCCCTCATTTTTTTGGAACACTTGTTCAGTCTCTAAAAGGCTGATGTAAATTCCAGTCACTTGTGACTCTTCCTGCCTGGATTATAGCCAACCCTGCAGGGTCTCTGGCTTTCTATCTCTAGGCCCTTTCCTAACACAACAGGAATTTTTGTTTTCATGCTGTCATCTTGGTGACTTGTGGAAGAGCTCAAGAAGAGTTGTTTCCTTGGGAAACAGATCCTAGGTCATTGTTACTCTTTGGATATATTTTATTTTGTCAGTGGAGTTAAATACTTTCTGGACAGGATGATTCCCTTTTTGAAATACTTACATGGTAACCATTCGAATTTCCTTCTGATCCCTCCACCCCACCCTTGTTTGGTGATGGCAATCATTAATGGCTTAGGGATTTGACCTCTTTGATATCTTGAGAAACAGTGTTCTGCCCTGATAATTGTGAATGACACTGTGTACCTCTCTCTTTTAATGCATGTACCGAGGATGATAAGTTGGTTTAGTTCCAATGCTTACCTTGCCTGATAGCAGTTGTCTGTGGATTAGTGAGGCACTGGAACCTCTAATTGTTTGAAAGGTGATCAACTCACTCTTGATTGTCTAAGAAACATGGGAATAAATTTCTTGCTAGTCCTGGCCATATTCTGCCTAAAACATTTGCAGCATCAATCTCACCCCATCACCATGCCAGTTCTGCTAATAAAAGGGCATGGTTACAGTGACTGCAACAAAGACAGATTTATACTCCTTCTGGCCCCAGGAGAGCTTTGATAGACCTGGTTTCCTAATGAGAAGGCAAGACAAACATTCCTGATTTGGTGGACCATAGTATCTGGGACACAACTGCTTGACAATTTCCTTAACTGTAGCAAAATTATAGCTACTTCTAACTCTAGCAACTTCTGGCATCCATCTCTGATTCAAACTGATTAACAACATCTAACAACTTTTTATAAGGAACCATCTGGGCTTCCTTTTTCTCCTGTAATTTACATGGGAGTTCATTTGTGTTGAAAACTATGTAGCGAAAAATGTCATTTAACTGTTCTTTGAAGCAGTCCTCATTTTCCATGGGTTCTGTTGTGTAAGTTGATTGGTTCTCGCTTTCCAAATTACTTGGTTGTGTAAAGGAAGTGCAATTCAGCCTCATGCATCCCTACTGTAGAAAGTGTATGAAAGACTTCTGTTTCTATTTTGCTGATAAGGGCTGTTAGAAAAGAGTGTTGTGGTGACACCTAGAGATGGAGAACAAACATTACAGCACAGTTTTAGTACAACAAGCATCATAGATGAAAAAGCAATTTTTTAGTCCTAAGAGGTTCCCAGATAGCTAAGTGTAGAAAAGCCATTGCATGTATGCTTGTAGACCCATTTCAATGTCAGTGGTGTTAAAAGAATGTACGTTTGTGCATGAGACTTTTCTCCAAGCCATTCAAGGAGCCTTTGGAGAAGATGTCTTTATTTTCCACCCCATTCCCTAATTTGAATATGCTTTTCTTGCAGATTTATCTAATGAGGTTGTACATAAATCTCATAGGGTGTCTTGTTGAGAACAAACTGAACTGAACCTCCTTTCTTAATGCCCCAAGGAATCCCGGCTTGCCACATCTGGGTGTAATACCTTTAGCTATTAATAATAACCCAGTGCAATCCACTTAAATGATTCACGAGGATGAATGGGAGTGAAACCAATCTGTTTGTATTCTAGTTGATTTAAAAACACGAGCTGATCTGCCTCAGGTGTACATCTCTAACTTTGCACAATGCAAAAGGGTTGAATAAAGCTAAGGAGCATTTTCCACTGACAATGAGTATTTTGTAAAGGGCTTGGAAGAAGATTTCAGATTCTCAGGCATGTAGACCGTCTACCTGCTGTTTTTCTTTCCTTATTAGGGCACTTATACCCCACCCTTCTATGTCTGACAAATGAGCCACTCAAGGCACTTATGAATGATGTTTAACACATTTAGCAGTACAATCTGAAGAGAGTTTTTAAGTTCTGTTGAACATGCTTAGAAATCCTCCCTATGACCAGAAACCCTGATAAGGTAGTGTTTCGGCTTACAGTGAGGGTTCTAAGTATGTTCAACACACTCTTCAGGCATTGGCACTAAATGTACAAAGGTCTGGAGAGCAGCCAGCATGTCTGGGGGCAAATGGGCAGGATTGCTTGCTCCTCTCCCCATTTTGATGCAAATGCCAGAACATGGCTATAGAGATGCATATTATCTGCGTGCTAGTGACTGCCAATTCCAGATCCCTGAGTGATCTTTCTCAGCAGTTTCATGTAGATGTTGAAGCTATGTGCGGCACTGTATATATGTTGTAGGTCACTTTGAGTTAACCTGCTGAAAAAAGGACCAATAAATTTAAGAAATAATAATATGCACCAGGAGGAACTAGCAGGGTGCTATGTGGCTGTTGTGCACTACAACTCTGATCACCCCTGAGTGTTCATCTTGCTGGCTGGGGCTCATGGCAGTTGTAGTCCACAAAATCTAGATGACATCACATTGGCTATGCTTGCTTGTTTACACCAAAGGTGAAAATATTGAGCAGGTATCTCCCAGCACCAGTTCTGAAGTTCGTACTCTGTGAGGGACCAAAGCCACTGTTAATAGAGTGCTCTCAAGCCCCATCCATGTATGCCAGTAGTAGGGAACTTTTGGCTCTCCAAATGTTGCTGAACTACAACTCTCATAATCCCTAGCCATTAGTCATCTTTGCTGATGGAAGTTGAGGAGCAGCAACATCTGGCAGGCTAAAGACTGCCGACACTTGTTGTGGGCACATTCCTGAGGGACACAACCCTGGCTAACGTCTTGTACCTATTGACCACAGTTTTGGTTGGTCCGGTTAGGTTTGCTATAAAAATATTCTGATGAATTTCAATCTTCTGTAAACATTTGTATCTTCAAACTGCAAGAATGAGTTCCAGAGCTGGGTTATCGCCAGCTCAAAATCTTCATATTGAAGACCTTGGCTAGATTTAGAAACTTCTGAGAACAGGCAAGTGGAAACATGCCATATTGGGTTAGACAAATTTGGTCACTCTAGCTAAGCTCCTTGTCTCCAAGAGTGGCTAATATTAAAATGCTTGAGAGGAACAGGACAATTATCATTTTAACGTCATTCACATTTTGTTCTTGGCAACCAGAATTCATTTACAGTTTTAAAATGAAAAATATTGTTTCCCAAGGAACCTGCTTGCACAAGGTAACTTGAAACCTAGGATTCACAAATATATTTGCCAGTGAGCACTTTATTTAGGGGGGGGGGGGGTTTAGCAGAGGAAACAGTTTTTTAAAGTTGGCAAAACAAAAATGTAGCCTTTGTTTTTGTTGGTGGGATTAGTATCATGGATTGCTACGCAAACACACTATTCCCTACCCCAGTAAAACCCCTTTTCTGGGCAGGAAGTACCAAAGGGATGTTTTGTTTTGAGAGGGATGTTTGAGAAAATCAAGCATTGTGGGCTTCTAGAAACTAGCTGGCAACCAAATCAAGGCCAAATTTGTGGGTCCCTGCTTGAAGCTGTGTGAATATTTGATATTTCAAGTCCATAAACTTTTGGCATTTCTTGTTTTGTCAGTAAATAATACTTACCTTTTTCATAACCAATAAAGATTTTATTATGTGAATGGCCTGTGGCCCAAACATTAATAAACTACATGTACATCAAACATTTTATTAGGGAAACTGAGAAACTCTTGTGGGGGCTAGGAAGCAATGGAAGAGAATACACATACAGTTTTATGTTTTGTGATAGGATTTCCAAAGTTTTAGAATTGAGTTGAAAGGATTTGCTGCTTTCTTCTGCTCTGGATGTGATATTCTAGTGCAATAGCTACCCTTTTCGTACGGTTTAAAAAAACTTGGAACACAATGAATTTTTTTTGTTTTATTTTTTGTTTTATTCTTCATTGGTATATTTTGCATTTCAAAGCTGAAATTCAAATGAAAACTTCAGTTTTACATTTTGAATTCTGGCAGACCACATTCAGATTCTACCTTCTATTGTTCTAATATATTTTGTTCTAAATCTTTCCCTATTTTTAAAAATGAAATTAGGATCTTTTTAATATCCTCTTCACCTCCTTTACTGCTGCTTCCCCTGCTCTGCTATCTCCTCTCCATCTTGAGGTAACAGGCTCTAAAACTGTGGGGGTTTCTCCACGCCACTCATTACTTGCAGCCCGCACTCTGGAAAAATCTGAGCCTCATCTGTTCATAGACCGACTAGCCATAAATCCAGCAGGCATTTTGTGTCCCCAAAACCCTGGGCTGCTTTTCTGTTTGACTTAGTGGTGTTTTGTTTGGCACTTTAAGAAATATTGCTTCAAAGAAAAGTCCTCCTCAAGAGGCAACTGAAAGATCATAATGAGCCAGAAAGCAGCAGTGGATTTTCATTGTTTGTACCCACAATGCAAGGCTTGCTTTAGGCATTAATGCCATGTTAAAGAAGCATAAGTTTTTGGTAGAATAGTGTGTTTTTCCTTGGTGTCTGCAGTTTGTGTCTTCTGCATAGAGCAGCTACCATGTTGTCTAATGTATTCATGGCCACAAGCATGGCCACATCTGCTTACCAAGGCCATGTGTCCCAGCCCAACAGCATGAAGGTCACTTGTTGAGTGCCTTGCCTCCATTAGGCTCTCAGATGCCTCATGGTATGAAGAGAATAAGAGACGAGCGTTGTTTGGGGTGTTATAGCTTTTCGCAAGTGACAGAAAACCATGCCTCTTCCATGAGCCTTTTCTCACCACCAATTATCCCTCAGTCCTTGAGAATGTGCAGAGGGCTTGAGAAGGGTTGTGGGGGTCTGATCTCATTTGCTCTGAGATTTGGAGAAGCTGAGAAACATCAAGAGTGTCTTACACTGTTTTGGTATTTTTGAGGAAAATCTCACATCTCTCCCAAGCCTTCTCCATTTTCGCAATGACTCTCTGTGCAGAGAATTGGTGATGAGCACAAATAGGAGCTGGCTAGTAAGCCAAGTGGAAATTTTGGGGTCTTTACAAAACCATGCTGCCTTATTCCACCCACATTGCCTTCCACTATGCCGTGGGTCATCCTCAAGAATACTACCTTTTTTCAACCAGTTCTAAGAGTTGATGCCTCTATGGCTCTTATTTACAAATGCTGGATTCTGCTAGTGGGAATTATGGCTGGCTTCATTCAGCAGAACCCTTAGGAGTTGCACCGACCCTTCTCCAAGGGCCCATGGCAGAGAATAGTATCTGTACCTAAATATAGGATCTTTGTCCTCAAAATGATACGCTGAAGCTATTTGAAGGTATGGAGGAATGAGTGGAAATGAAAACACACACACACACAAAAATAACCACACAAAAGGGAACAGTTTCTCTTGCCCCTGTTGAGTCCACAGTTAGCAAGTGTCCATGGCCATGATGTTGCTATAGGTGTGCCATAGGCTGTGCATTATCTGGATGCATCAAGCCCTGGCAATACGTGTCAGAATTCTTGCAGGACTCTACTTCCGTTGAGCCACTGCATCTCTTACGGACCTTAATATGTTTGCTATAATGTTGTGCTGTCTCCAGGAGATTCCTTTTGCATCATTTTCTCAGAAAGAGAAATGTAATGCATCAATTCAGCAATAGAACTTTCTCATTTTAAATAAGCCGGAGTTTATTGTACTATGAAACCTACCCATCAGACAGTTACTTCCCTATACATTTTATCCTTAGTCATCGCAGTGAGCTCTTTAATTATTTAGCAATGGCCAATTTGCTAGGGAAGATGTAAGGCGTTCTTAGCTAATAAATTGAGCTGATGACCATTGAAATAGAGTGGTGCAGCCTGCTCTAGGCTGAATAGTACAGTGTTCATCAAAGGCAGTAGAAGAGCATTTCTGAATGATTATCGGAGGGGAGCTTTTCCCAACACGGCAAGAAATATTTTAAAAGAGAAAGATTGTGGAGCTATATTTAGCCACTGGCTACTACCAAGGGAGAGAGAAGCACATTCTTTTTTTTAAGCGGAAGGAAATAGAGGCATGCAACTAGATTTTACAAATTTTCTTTCATGCCTTCACATTTGAAACATTTTCTCCTGCAGCTCTAATTGCATCTCTTAACCCCAGTCTTCAATATACACAATTTACATACACCTTCACTTGGCCAAACACTTTGTGTGTGTTTCACATGCATATCTTTTAATGTGCCTAAAAAGGAGAGCCAGGCAGTGTGATGTTGTGGATATAGTGTTGGACTTGCATTTGTCCATTCAGCCATGGATCTGCTTGGGCTCTTGTGGCCTGATATACTTTGCATGGTAGTTGTATGATCTAGGGAGAATCACCCATGTGTTGCTGTCAAGCTCCTGAGGGGAAGAATGAGATGCAAAGTACGTCAGCCTTTCCCAGCTTTGTGTCCCTCCAGATGTGTTGTATTCCAAAAGATCCCAGCTGGCACAGTCATGGTGACTGGGGCTGATGGGAGTAGGAATCCTCCAGCACATCCGGAATACACCATGTTGGGTAAGGCTGATGTACTCACTAAATGAAAATAGATGATGGAAACTTTTATCTTTCTCCTCAATTAAATACTTTATATTAAAAGAAATTCTGCATTTTAGTACTGTAAAATAAGCCAGGACCCCAGAATAGTCTGCAGTGTTAAAGAATAAGCAATAACTGAGCCATAATCCTTCCCCCCCCCCAATAAAAAGGACTCCTCAGCCATTTCCCCAGGGGAGATGGTTTTGGTTTTAGAGTTCTGGCTAGCTTCCATCTTGATGAATAATATATTGTTAGTGATATATTTGGCTCACTCTCAGTTCCCACTTACAATCAGGAAGATTATTTTTGCTTTCAGTTCCTTTAAATGGTGCAGCTTTCCAGCCCAGTGTTGCCAAATCTGCTGTCACACAAAATATGCCGGTGTAGTGGTAGGCTCTGACTTTGGGGTCGCAGGTTGTAATACATCGTGGTGGTTGTTAAAAAAATTCCCAGCTTGGAAGGAAACTTATTTAGTCACTGCAGTGTTGCATCCTTCATTGAAGCCAACTGAGAAATGGAAAATGAATGTCTAGCTTTTCCCAGGATGCTTTTTTGTTTTCTGTTTTTTGGTATTTTAATTAAATTACCCTGTTATTTGATGAAACATAGTCCCTTTTTTGTTGAGCTAATTCTTCATTGCCTTGTGCTGCAAGCACTTGTTTGAACAGATGTATATACTAAAAGCCTCACAGAATCAAAAGACCTAGGTAGTTTGGAAGCGGAGTAATTCATTGTGAATGAGTTGATATGCTTTTGCTCTGTGAATTACTCAGTGAATAGATACATTGAAATGATTTACCATGTTACAGATGTCAGTGTTTTTAGTGGGAAGAAATGCAGTTTAAGAAACTAGTCATTTGAAAAATGCTAAAGTCTATTCAGCAATTCCCTGATGACATCTATAGTGGAATAATAAGCTATTCTGATATTTCAGAAAGAGACCGGAAGCGTCTGAAAATTTATTGTGTTGGCTACTCTTAAGGCTTACCTCTTTGGTTCTTAGGACCACTGTTTTTAAGTTCTGTATCAAATTGCATGGTTAAGGCCTACATATAAATCTAAGATTTCAATAAATATTGACACTATGGAGATTGGCAGGGTGTGGGTGGGGGCAGGGAGGAAAGCCTGAAATATATAGAGAATACATAGTCTCCTGTCAAAGCTAAACTTGCTTTATTGTTTTATTCAGCGTAGCACTAAGCAACATGTTTCCAACAGCACGATGATTTTTCCTTCTCCCCTGACACAGGATGCACAGGGGAGAAGGAGAGTGGGGATATACTGTTACTGTAGCTTACACCAGCACAACTACGGTACAGTGGTGCCTCGCAAGACGAAAAGAATCCGTTCCGCGATTCTCTTCGTTTAGCGGTTTTTTCGTCTTGCGAAGCAACCCTATTAGCAGATTAGCGCTATTAGCGGTTTAGCGGCTATTAAAGGCTTAGTGGCTTAGCTGCTAAAAGGCTATTAGTGGCTTAGTGGCTTAGAAAAAGGGGGGGGGGAGCGGGGGAAAAAAATCGCAAGACTAGCAAGACGTTTCGTCTTGCGAAGCAAGCCCATAGGGAAATTCGTCTTGCGAAGCAACTCAAAAACGGAAAACCCTTTCGTCTAGCGGGTTTTCCGTCTTGCGAGGCATTCGTCTTGCGGGGCACCACCGTATTTTGTTGGCTACCACTGATGTACCAGATTTTACTATTTGATATATTTATGAAATTTGTAAACCCATGCATATTTGTACAAGCAAGGTGGGGAATATATCCAATGCTAGCTAGAGAGATGGGTGCAGATTCTCTGTCCTATGCTACTTAAGTGCTTGCATTAGTGGAAAATAGAAACCACAAAGTTGGTAATAAAGTACAGTAAGGCTATTATTGGGGCTGAAACTGTTTTGTATAGCAAGTCACCAAATCTCTGCTAATCCTTAATATTGTATTAATTGAAAACATTTGGATGTTGTGTATGTCTTTACCATAGTGTCTACACAGGAATTAACATGAGTGGGGAAACCTGTGGCACTCCAGATATTTTTAGCCTCCTAGCTCCCATTGGTCCCAGCCAGCATGGGCAGTGGCCAGAGAAAATGGGAACTGGAGTCCAACCACATCTGAAGGTTAGCCACCCTGCTGTAGATTGCTTTGCACAAAGGCTTATGTACTACACATTTGTAGTGAGGAAAACCTTGTCTTATGAGCATTCCATTCATTCCAAAAGTGTATATATTTCATAGCAGTTCTTTTTTTTCTAGTAGGTACTTGGTTCTTGAACTTAATTTGTTCCTGGAGTCTGTTCGACTCCTGAAATGGTTTGAAAATCAAGGCGCGGCTTCTGATTGGCTGCAGGAGCTTCCTGCACTCAAGCAAAAGCCGCGTTGGATGTTCGGCTTCCAAAAAACATTCACAAACCAGAACACTTACATCCAGGTTTGCAGCGTTCGGGAGCCTATTTGTTCGGTAACTAAGACATTTGGGAACCAAGGTTTGACCGTATTTCTCTTTCGGAAGCATTGAAAAAATATTCAAGTTGATCAGGGGAGAAGGTAAGGGTGCATTATTGGGAGAAGTATCCAACTCTAGAATATATGTGAGGTTGTGGATCTTCTTTCTGATTATAGATGAAACATGGGCCTGGCATTAAATTGGCCTTCTCCAACCTGGTGCCCTCCAGAAGATGTTGGACTACAACTCATATCATCCCTGACCATTGGCCATGTTAGGTGGAGCTGATGGGAGTTTTATTTCAACAACACCAGCTTGGGGAAGGCTGTGTTCATGGCTTCTCAGGAGTGGGTGGGGTGTCTGTATTTTCCAAAATGGATGAGTAGAGTGATCCTTCCTCTTGCCCACTCAAATCTCCTCTTATTTTCCCATAGCATCCGATAATAGCCAGCGGTTTCGGGAAACCTGCTTTGCATTTGCCCTGACTCCACAGCAAGTGCAGCAGATCAGCAGTTCCATGTAAGTGGTAGTGATCTTTTGACACCTTTTAGTCCTGTGCATCTGAATTCTGAAATGCATAAACCATTTTAGAGTGTGTGTGCGTGTGTGTGTGTGTGTGTGTGTGTGTGCGCGTAACTGTAAGATTGAAAAACAAGACAGAGTTTGGAATTTAATAACCGAAAGTGAGCTAAAAGAGAGTGGTTAGAGTAGAAGTGCAAGGGAGAGCTACGGTAATTTGGAAAAGAGTTTTTCTGTATGAGTAATCAGGAGGGATTTGGAGATGGAGTGTGGGTCATGGGAGCAAGGACATATTTTTATTTATTTACATGTTTTAGGGGTTTATACCCTCCCTTTCAACAAACCAAAATTGCAAGAAGAACTGTTAATCATGCAACACAATGACCCACTGGTCCCATGGTATAGTCTGAAGGCACATGAGGTCACCACCTGGCTGCAGCTGAGTAGGTCCAGGTCTGGTCAGTACCTGGATGGGAGACTACTTGGGAGCCACAACTTTGCTCCCTTGGATTCCATGTCAGAAGAAAGGATGGATATAAAATGTAAGAAAATAGGTAAGTAACTAAGCAAGCAAGCAAGCAAGCAAGGAGTGTCAGAGCAATCAGTAGAATTACAACAGGTTGGATTAAAAGGCTCAGGAAAATAAAAGAGCTTGCCTGGTGAGCCTCCCTAGATGGATCCCAGGCTTTTTGAGTGTGTTGAAGCGTAGGCCTGTTTCCCAAAGCAGCATATGAAAGCCCATTACAGTCCATTGCCTGAGTCGTTTAATGAGTGCTGGCCCAAAGCTGTCTTTATAAAATTGCTATTATGTGTTCTGTTTGTATAATTGGGCAAAGTGATACAAGTTACAGGAAGCACTGCAGAGGTCAATTTCCCATGAGCTACTGGATCAGATCAAAGGTTCATTTGCTCTAGCATCCTGCAAAGGTTGGGGTGTGGGGGTGTGTGTGTGTGTGTGTGTGTGTGTGTGTGGACAGTAAGGTATGATCCTGGCAAATAAGTCCAGTTCTGGTCAGTGACTCAGCATAGACTGTGAGTGGCATGTTTAACTTTTCAGACCTTTAAATACTCAGATCTTTATTGTAATGAACAGTCTTTAACTGATGTCTAATGTCTTTGCTAGGGATATTTCTGGAACCAAATGTGACTTCACTGTGCAGGTCCAGCTAAGGTATTGTTTCCCTGCAATTCAGTCTTTATTTTGGTGGACTTTGCCCCCCCCCCTAAATTCTCTACCAAGGATGGTTGAGATTTGCATATATGATCATGCTTATTTTACATAAATTTTATTTGCCCTGAGACTTCTGGGTATAGGGTGGTATAATAATAATAATAATAATAATAATAATTACTCTGTTTCCAATAATAAAGAAGCACAATAACTCTATGCACTGTAAGCTCCATGCACCCCCCCTTCCCAGTAATATTGGTAAACAGAGAAGCAGCAGCTCCTCATTACTTCCTATGTTGCTTTTACTTGCCTGTGGCAGAAGAATTGGCTGCTGCTTTGATTAATTCTGTCATTATCTGCCAGAGGAGGACTTGCACCTTGGTGTGGGTGGGTGGGTGTGGGTGTGTGCGCGTGTGCACACACACACCTTCAGGGGAGAGGCTGTATATGTTGTGGTTGAGAGTGCTTGATGCAGCCCAGTGGCCATTTCTAAATCAATGAGACCTAAAGCCCCAGAATGATGCTCTGTGCTAGTAGCTGTGCCTCTTGATATCCGTGTGTCTTAATTGCATCTGACACGCTTCTCACTTTACTAGCCCCTGATTCACTTGTGGCCCCACAACTCCTCTTCCCTCTTTCCACCCTGAAACAGGATCTGTGTTCAATGGATTCAAGAAAGACAGAGACAGGGAAAGATTGTTCACTGCTACTGTGCTTTCTGCTTAACACCTTCATGTGCAAACATTAGCCTTTTAAATCCATGTCTCAGTTTCAGATTGAACTAAAGGCAGGTGATGGGGAGAATCTAAACTTCACCCTCTTTCCATCCCCCAATTTGCTAGCTGTTGATTTATTAATGTGGGGTAAACCGTATTTTTCGCTCTATAACACGCACCCGACCATAACACGCACGTAGTTTTTAGAGGAGGAAAATCCGTAGGCATGCCACCCGTAGGTATTCCCTCCATAACACGCACAGACATTTCCCCTTACTTTCTAGGAGGAAAAAAGTGAGTGTTATGGTGCAAAAAATACGGTAATTGAGTCTGCTCAGGGCATGTAATTTCATTCATTCTGTTTAGTGGTGTTTGTGAAAGGGTTGTAGCAGCCTCTTCCTCTGAATTCAGCCCTCTGCCTCTTGAGGTCTGATCTTTCTTTTGTCAGCATCTTGGATAGGGAGGTGCCTGCAGACCCACAGAGGAGAATCTCGCTCGTGCAGCAAGCACTGATATCAGGAAGATGAATGGAATTGGAGTGTGGCTGAACTGAAGCTCTAGAATCTTGACTGTGTGCGCCAGCAGTAATTAGAGAGAGCTGCAGCCGCGGCAGCTGTGGAGGTGGGAGAGGGAACAATAGGAAGGAATATCGCCATTGGTTGTAAGCAGCTTTCATAGGACTACGTTAGGTGGAAGAAGCCTGTGACAGGCTGCCTGCGGCACGAGCCCTTAACCACAGGGGTTACATGCAGGATCCATGGTGGAATCTAGGGGATGGCTCAGAAATACTTTTTAACGGCTTTCTGTTTTACTCTGTAGTTTAGTTGGGTGCACCATCCAGAGAGGTTTTATGATATGAGATGGCATACAAATGACATAAATAAAATTTGGTTGGGGGCCTTAAGCAAATCCTCTTCCCAATGGTGGCGATACCTTTTTAGGTCATCCAACTAGAGGACATGGCGCTCTGATGTGCATACAACAGGTGTTTCCCCATTTTTTTCTTGGGATGGGGACTGCTCCACACAATCTGTGGAAGCCTCCATACGCGGATAAGAGTGTGTCTTTTCAGAAACACCTGTCATTCAGAGAATGAAGCTTTTGTGCTCCCCTCTGGGGCCCCCAGTCTTGCTTCTCTTCCAGTAGAAGTCTGTAGCCTGTCTGATTTATTAACTTTTGAGGCCCCCAAGTTTCAAAGTCTGAAATATTTAATTCAGATTATACCTTACACACTTGGTAATTGGATGCAAAATAAGATGTATGTAGATTTTCTTAGCTTACCTAATTGTTTTTTTCCCCTAGAGTGGGATCTAGGCCACCATATTGACTCACATAAAGTTGTGAATGTGTATGTAAAGTGAGAAATTGTGGGCTTACTGTACAGTGATAGAGCTGCTGGAAGCATAGCTGTCTGGCCTGGGCTGATGGTATTTGTTGTCAAAACTATCTGGAGGGCATCGGATTAGTGAAGGCTGCTTCAAAGCACTATGGGACACTGACTCACAGATAATGATATTTCCCCATGTCACTTGTAGTATTTACAGACCCTTTATAGAATTTAATATAAAATGTCCCTGAGCTCACTGTCTTGTCTTTAGGTTTTGCTTATCTGAGACCAGCTGCCCACAGGAAGATCACTTCCCACCAAATCTTTGCGTGAAAGTTAATGGAAAACCATGTAGCCTTCCTGTGAGTATCCTCAGAAATTTGGCCAATAGTTAAAGATGCTTTCTTGGGGGGGGGGGGGAGAAAGAAATTGTTTGGGGGATATTGAACTGAATAGTGGCGTCTTGAATTGCACCAGATAATTCAAGGCAATGCTACCGAAGTCTTGTACTGAAAGATTCAACAAGTGACATACAAGAAAAGCAAATGAGCTCTTCTGTGACTCCCACTTATCAATATTTCATTGCCATTTGCCATTTACACCCTCACTCACGTATAGTCTGGGGTCTAGGGAAATTTAAAGAGAGCAGGAGTGGGAGATCCTGAGAGGGACTCTGGAATCGTTTTACTCTGTACTTCCGGCCCAGTTCGCTCCTCCTCCTGAGAGGATATAGGAGGATATCGGGGGCTGGATGTTGTTTCCCATTCATTAAGAGGTGGAAGGCAGTGAGTAAGGGGAGGCACTGGTCATTGGGTATCAGGTGCCTGCGTCTCAACCTCAGTTCCCTATCAATAAAAGGGGTATGACTGACTTCTGGAAAGTCATTCAAGGTCAAACAAGGTGGCAAAAGAGAGATGCTTTGCATATTCATGGTGATGCGTGTGTGTGTTGTTTCAGGGCTATCTTCCACCAACCAAAAATGGGGTTGAACCAAAGCGACCTAGCAGACCAATCAACATCACCTCACTTGTGCGGCTGTCCACGACAGTACCAAACACAATCGTCGTCTCATGGACTGCAGAAATAGGAAGAGTGAGTTACAGTTGGCTATCAGAAGGTTGGGTGCGGGGCTGGGCTGGGGCTGGGGCTGTATGCATCTGTAGAAATTCATGGAATTTGACTAGTACTGGCAAGATTTAATGCCTTTGTGGAAATCTTTCTGTAGTTTCTTATGCTTTTATGTACTGACTATATTGTAGTTTACCTTGCTACATTTGAGTAGGGAACCTGAATGGACTGTATGTAGACATGTAAGAGGGATATGGAATATAGACAGTTTTATTTATTTATTAAATTTGTTAGTTGTTTACGAAAAAAGATACATAAATTAAAAGCAGGGTAGAAAAACCATTAAAACGCCCCGTGCATTCTAAAAGGCCATGTACAGTTAAAAGTCAAAGATCTGGTTAAAATGAAATGTTTCTGCCTGGTGCCTGAAAATATTCAGCGATGATACCAGACGAACTTCCCTGCAGAGAGCATTCCACAGATTAGGAGCCACCACTGAAAAGGCCCATTATTTTGTTGTCACCCTCTGCACCTCCCATGGAAGTCCATGGAAAAGGGCCTCAGATGTCGATTGCAGGTTCCAGGTTGGTTCACATGGGGAGAGGCAGTCCTTGAAGTAATGGGTCTGAGCCACATAAGGCTTTGTAGGTCCTTGACTGAGAAACAGAAAGCTTAGATAAGGAGATGGAGAAAGGATGTCAGTTTTGGATTTCCAAAGACTTACTGTAAGCAAAAGAAGCAATCCCAATGCCATTGCTTGACTCCATGCAGTTAACTTTTAAAGCCCCCACATAAATTAAAGGGTCATAGAGCTGCATGGCACATTCAGTCTGGTAGCCACAAGACTCAAACATGATTACCTTCTGGAACTTGTAATTAATTCTACAAGGTCTCATAGTAGTGGGTGTTAGTATTTGCAATACCATCTGGGACTTTCAAACACAGATTTCCAGTCTGGATCAACGTAATTCAGGTAAAGGCATAATAACCTTGTTCCAGCTTCTATGCCATGTGACTTCTCTTCCCCACCCCCCCCAAATTTCCATCAAAACTTGCTGTGGGCAAGTTCCACGCTCTGTAGATTCAAGCTGTCAGTAAATAATGCTGTTAATTAGCAGCTCTTGTCTTTTGCCCTAATTGAAGCATTAAATAAACATGTAGCCCTCTACAAGTTTGATGGGGAAAACGTTTTTAATAACATACTAAGCAATGCTTAATAAAGAAAGGTATGAGTTTGTTATATCTGGCACTTCTTTTTTTAAAAAAAGCAGTGGTATCTACAATTATGGAAGCTGGACAGAATTGGATTCAGATTCCAGCAGGATCCTTTGTGCTTCTAAAGACCCTTGCCTTGAGAGATTTGAGCTCAGGAGAATAAGGCTTTTAGATCAGAGGATGTGGCTTCTAGGCAGCCCTGAGTCCCCAGGTTAATTTTTTAAAATTAACCACTACCACCCTCCTCTGCTTTCAACTCGTTTTGAGGCTTTCAGGCAAGGCAGCAGGAGATTTAGCTCTAATGTCTCTAGCAGACAGCTTGTTTGGAGTTCTTAAAAGTACCGTAATTTCTGCTACACAGAGCAATGCGCTATTGGTCAAACTTTCATAGCATACACGGAGGGAGGAGGAGCACACCAACAACAGGAAAGTGGGAAAGCCAGTAAGGTGCACACATATTTTGATAAGAAATCAGCATCTTCAGCTGTCTTTATTGGGGCAAGCTTTAAAAGTAAATAAACTTTTTGACTGCATCACTAAAAATTCAACGCCTCCTTTAATGGAATGTCATCACAACCAACATCTTGAACAGAAGGAGTGACGATAGGAACCCACTAACATACCATCTTGCCTCAATAGCCAAGTCTCTTGAAGAATCAGGTTTTTCTGTTTTCTGGAAAATGTAATTGGCAAACTAAGAGTACTGTGATGTCCATGCCTTCAGAATTGGCTAATTTTATATGGGTGAATTCGAAGAGAAATTGATTCATTCACCTGACAATCTATTCATTGAAACTGTTAAATGGTGGTGATGTATATAGGTTTTTCTACTTTGGAAGTGGATGTTTCTGTACCATCTGCTTATTATATTTGGATTAGCTGAATAGATAATTTTATTTTTCGCTTCTGTTGTATTCTGAGAGTAGCCAAATTATTTTTAGATGTTTATGCCAAAAAGAATGGCAGATATAGATAATAAATAAATGAAACTGCCAATTTCTTCTTTGAAGTTACAAATCATTTTCCATATAGTCACTATTTACAGCATAGGAATTCTGTAAGACAGTGCTAGCAGGCTTGCATTTGGAGTAAATCTATTTCATAGAATCATAGAGTTGGAATAGACCACAAGGGCCATCGAGTCCAACCCCCTGCCAAGCAGGAATTTATTACTTTGTTTCTGATGTAACAGATTTACTTTTTAATTCCCCCGCATTGACTTTGAAGATATGTTTAAATTAACTTTGCTATCAGTGCCAATACATTTTGAAGCTGTTTGTAAACCACAGTTTTTACATTATTCAATGTTAGTGTTGTATCTGCTGGTACAAGAATATCTTTCTTAAGCACATTTTAAAATATAAAAGAACATTATGTTTTAAATGTTATTAGAGAAAATGGGCTTGTTTTGCCCTTGATTGGTTTTTTTTTTTTACAAAGTGTTTTTATAGGAATATATTGTAGGAGTAATACATGCTTATGGTTAGTATTTTTAAAGCTTCTTTTACATTTGTGATATGCTTGTAACTGTACTTACACCTTATGCCTTTATGTCTCCTCCAAAGACTTCAGTATGCCATTGTTCTGCCTGCCTGCCAAACTGCGATCAGTTGGTAGATTTTGGAGTGGGGAAGGGGAACATGCTGAGTTTCCCTAATGGCCACAATTGTTGAGTTAGTCATTGCAATATTATTATCATTGGGCGATAGTAAGTCTCATTTGGACAGACTTTTTTTTGGTGTTCTCTTGTTCCAAATTCACTGCCAACTGTGAGTTGATAAGGTAAAAGGCTTCATGCAGGGCATGCCTACTCTTATCCTGATTCTTCGCACAAGGTCCATTTTTTTCACTGCTGGAACTGTGTAGACATAAATGAGAGTTGTGTTGCACACGTTGCCAATGAATTTTGCCTCTGATTCCTGAGGGCTGGAAAAACACAGGTGGGTGGGTGGGATTTGGACATGTTAAAATAAGACACATCCTCACTGGCCAAGCTGATTCTCATTTATTCTTGCTTTTTTTCTATTCAGAATTATTCTATGGCGGTCTACCTTGTCAAGCAACTGTCGTCTACAGTCCTGTTGCAGAGGTTACGAGCGAAAGGCATCAGGAATCCTGATCATTCTAGAGCACTAAGTATGTCCACTTCATGCATATTCCTAATATAAATGTCCAGATAGATGGACACAGTGATAGCTATTCCTCATGCAGTTAATGCTGCTGTTTGTGATGAGGGCTTGAAATGTTCAAGGAGCCCAGAATGAAGGTTCTCTCCATGCTCTGATAATTCTGCCGCATCTGGGGTCCACAGTTTCTGTGCAGCCCACCTCTTAAGTTTCCTTTGCAAAGAAAAAAACCTCAGAATATAAAGCCTCCTGAACTGGAGTGGGCTGGTCTGCATGCTGTTTTTTTGGAGTTGCTGAACCTTGGAAGTGAATGTTTGAGTGTGTGTGCTGGATTTAGGATTACCCTTTATGCAGCCAATGAAGTGGACTCTGGTCCACAAAAACTTAAGTCATAATGAATTTACTAGTCTCTTAGGTGCCACAAGATGCTTTATAGTTCTTTCTGGGTTGGTGTTTATTCCAGACCTTTCTCTCCTTTTGCTCATTAGTTGGTCTCAGTCTAGGACCGTTTCTGCCTCCATGACTTTCTCTCCCTTTCCCACCTTCAGTATCCCATGGGTGAAAGGTCAGTGCCTGGTGTCTTGCCAGCTGATCTTGGGGCTTCTAAGGTGGCAGAAATTCCTAACTCCACCTACAGCAAGTGATGGTTTCTCCAGTTAGGATTCCTGTGCTGCTGATCTTTCCAGCCTTTTCAACCAATGTGCCTGATGGTTCTTTTAATAGTTCTTTTGTTCCTCTCCCCACCCCCATTTCTTCTTTCCTTCACAGTCAAAGAGAAACTAACTGCAGATCCTGACAGTGAAATAGCAACAACCAGCTTAAGAGTTTCTCTTCTATGCCCAGTAAGTCTTAACTTCTCTAAAGTGGCTTTATTTGCTGTAGCAATGCCAATTTGAATAGAAGTAGAAAACCCAAGGTTAATTGATGCAAAGGGTCTTGGTGTTCAGAAGGGCAGAAGTCTGAAACTGGCAATATCCTCTTGTGAGAAGGCCAGGTAATTGGTATGGAGCAGTCTCCCATAGCCTACAGCTCTTGACAGCCTCAGCTGCCTGTAGAATGGGGCAGAATGTTTCAAGTCAAACTTTAGCAGGAAGGATCTCTTTCCACTGTGAATGTCAGAGACAGCCTTGTCCAAGTTGCTGTGCCCCTTGCTGGACGTTGCAGTCCAGCAACATTGGGGGGGGGCACCCAAAGGGTAGCCAACCCTGTCCTAAAGCAATCTCATTTTCCTGCTACCTGATAGTGGGGCATCATTGCCAGTCCTTGACTTGTAAATGGGACAGATAATTTAGCTTAGATGTATCAGAGGCTGTCCTTCGTCATGCTGAATGTGACAGTGATAATTCTGTAAGTTGCTTTACAGAGGTGAGAGGTATTTTTCTCAATCAGAGCACACAATCACAGAGATGAAACCTGTGAACTCTGAGGCTGTGAAAATGGTTCTGTAGTGTATGGTTTTTAAAATAGGACTTGGACCAAATTGTGACTTGAGATATTGGGCAATATTTACACCAGAGGTGTTGATCAAAGAGACTCCACTGGGAAGATCATATTGGGGAGGTGGACTGATTGCTGCTCATGCAGACAGTGGAAGGAGAGTGTGCCTTCCACTCTTATGTGTAACCTGAATCTCTTGCTTGACTTACCTGGAGTTACATGATTTAAAAATGCATCTCTCTTAAGCAGAGTCCTTTGTTCTTTTTTGTAAATCAAGGCATAAAAAGAATGCTTTCGCTTTTTATTTTAATAGCTTGGTAAAATGCGGCTGGCGATACCCTGCAGGTCCCTGACTTGTTCACATCTGCAGTGCTTTGATGCCACTTTGTATATTCAAATGAATGAGAAGAAACCCACCTGGGTTTGCCCTGTGTGCGACAACAAAGCTCCTTACGAACACCTAATAATTGATGGGTAAGTACTTTTTGGAAGCCAGTAAAAGCTGGGTATAGTGAAGCAAGTAATGTGCCTGGAAATATATTTGCCCTTTTTGTAAAGGTCTGAAACCACTGAAGTTGTGCTTGTGTGTTTTTTGCCACCTCTGATGGATTTCAGAAGCATGAATGTTCCTTATGTGCAAATTCCTCCATGCTTTCTGGGTGAGTTTCTAAGGAGGCTCTTTTTTAATAGGTTGTTTATGGAAATCTTGAAATACTGCACAGATTGTGATGAAATTCAGTTTAAGGAAGACGGAACCTGGGCTCCTATGAGATCAAAAAAAGAGGCACAAGAGGTGACTGCATCTTTTAATGGAGTGGAAGGTGAGTTACTGAAGTCGACTTGCTAAACTGTTGCTCCCGCTTTCTGACTTTTTCATTTTCTCCTCTTTGTTGTGGCTCATGATTTTGGTGCTTTGTAAGTGTGTAATTCCTTAGTGCAGACCTTACAATGCTATCAAGTCCTCTTGAGGCACACTGTTCTGGAACAGGTTGATTATCTAGATCAGCTTTGGGTTGATTTGGAGACCTCCAGATGTTTTGGATTACAACTCCTTTCAGCCCCCAGCATCATATGGCTGTTTAACTGTATTTTAACACACACACACGTTGCAATTACCAATTGGGACTTCAGCACTGGACTGGTCTCTTTCTAGGTTGCTTAAGTTCTTCTGTGGATCATCAAGTGTCCTCTCATCAGTCAAGCAAAAATAAGAAAGTTGAGGTGATTGACTTAACCATTGACAGCTCATCGGATGAAGAAGAGGAGGAGCCATCGGCCAAGAGGAGCTGCCCTTCCCTGTCTCCTGCATCACCCATTAACAATAAGAGGTGAGGAGACACTTAGCTGCCTTGGGAAGTGGTGGGCTGCAGCTCAGAGCCCTCGATGTGATGCTGTGTAGGCAGAGCTCACTGTTTCATTTCATGGAACTTGTAAGCCATCAAAACCTTTCAACTTAAAAGCATTGGATTGTATTCAGCTGAAGTTATGTTCCGAGAAGACTCTCTGAAATTAATGGACCTCGGTCAGTCAGATCCATTAATTTCAATAGGCGTGTTCTGATTATGACTAACATGGAATGCAGTCAGTGGCATTTTAATAGCAAATGTGGCCCTTCTGTTGCTTCTTTTTCCCATAAGAAAGAAAGTTGTTACGGTTCTGGCAAAAAGACTGTATCCAATGCATTTTTACAACAAATAATAAATGAGAATTTCCCTGAGGCAGTACAGTTTCTGGACCTATAACAAGTATTGGGGCAATTGTGGAAGCTAGATGACACCTCTGACATGGTAACCAAGGTGATTAGCTAATCAAAATACAATAGGGTATTGGCATGAGTGTATTTAATATAACAATATATTTTGTTTTGGGAAGCGTGGAAATACCATTCTTCAAAAAATTGCCTTTAATGATGAACTAACTGTACAGAGTCTTTTATGGCTAAGTTGCATGAGGGAGGGGGGTGGTTTCTGTTATGTGTGACTTTTTGTCTTGAGTTTCCATAAGCAGGAAGTCTGAACTAGTTCACTCCCTGCCTCTACCCCTACCTTGCTGAAATTACAGTGCCCATTTCCAGTTGCCGGAATACTTAAAGGAGGCTGGGAGTATAAAACCAAGTGAGATTTGAACCCCAAGCCTTCAGAGGTGCTCTCAGATATCTTCAAGTATTTCATTTAAGAGCTGTGCATAAGAGCTTGCCATTGCTTGCTCACCTGTCCCTTTCTGGTGAATAAAAATTGCCCCCAGGTGACCAAATCCTTCACCAGCCCCAGTTCTGGAAACAAGCACGTGAAAGAGCTCTTAGGTTCTTCCCCTCCCTGCGGTTAATGTTCGGCAGAGGCCTGTGCTGCAGAAATTATTCATGAGGGTTACATACATCAACAGGATGCTGGACAAGGTGGGTGAGCCATTGGCCTGATCCAGCAGGCCCTTCTTATGTTCTTACGTTCTGAATTGTGGGCATCAGGATGGCAAGCAGGAGGTGCAAAAGCAAAAGGCAGGGTGAAAAGGACTTTGCAAGAGAACCTCAGGGTTATTAGTGGCAGTAGTATATATGAAAAATCTAGCTGCATCAAACATTTGTCAGAAAGCATGAAGTGAAAGGAGCTGTCTTTTAGGAAAGACCACAGATGCCCAGCTCTGAACCCCAGGTTCTGTCTGTTTGGGATACTGCAGGGAGGAGTCTGCAGGCCCCATCTTCTAAACTCAGGCTTCTGCTTCTGCTTCTTAGCATTTCAAGTATGCCGCATCAAGTCTCTCCTGTTTCAAGAACCCCGAGCCTTCCGGCCGTTGACACAAGCTACATCAACACGTCACTTATACAAGACTACAGGCACCCGTTCCATATGACACCCATGCCTTATGACCTCCAAGGTAGGTTTCTGACAGGACAAACGTCATAGCTAATAGTAATACCTGAAATTACTGTTTGGATATTTTAACTGTTTAAGAACGTTTCAGTTGTTTTCAGAAAGCTTTTAAACATATTTCATATTATTGATATGTTTGCTGCCCTGGGCTGCTTTGGGTGGAATAAACCAAATTAGTTACTTTAATTAGTAGTAGAGAAGCAGCCACCACATTACTGAGTGTGAGGTATTTGCCTTGAGTGATGGAGCCTTTCACAACATTGTTACTACTGTCCTTTTAAATTGATAGTGTTGGGGGTTGAGCCCACAATCTAAGATGTGCAGAGCATGGGCCCTACAAGGTTGGGCCCCTTTTCATGGCTTCACAAGGCCTGTCACCAAAGGTTTATAGCAAAAAACCCAACATACTTAACATGTTTTTCTTTTTCCTGACATAATTTTGCGCAGGTTAGTTTAAGAGAAGCACTGTTTGAGGAAGGCTGGAGGCTAAGCAAGAGTGATGAGGATCTGTGCTATATTCTGCTTAAAGCTGTTTGATTTTGGGGTGTGTGTTTTGAGAAAATGAACCTGTTTCATTTTGCCTTTTTCATAGGACTGGATTTCTTCTCTTTCTTACCAGGAGACAATCAGGTAAGCTGCTAATGGGAGGCAGGAAATGATTCTAGAACAGTCACAAAGGGGAGTAGTTTTGATCCAATATAGGGAGAATTTCTTCTTAATACAGTATCCCAAATTGAAAATGTCAAGTGGCTGAAACCACCAGGCAGTATTATAAATTATTTTTGATGTGCTAGAATATCTTTGCCAGAATACATTATTCTAGCATTGATTTCCATCACTGAGGTGAGCAAGCCTGCACAACTGGGATTGCACTGCAAAAGTATTGCTTAAAACTGAACATTTAACTTGTTTTTTTAAAAAGCATTCAGGTCTTTTTCTTCTTTGAGGAAATGCTAAAGGACTCTGTGTGCATTTTGCCAGTAAAGTCCAGTAAATAGGAAGTGGGGCTTCTCCCCACAGTCAAGGTCTCACTTCCTCCCCATTATACTGCCTCCTCTGATTTCAGTAATCCTCTCAGTGAAACCTTGAGCCTGACCTTTTTCCTAGAGCATGACTGCAGAAAACCAGTATTCTTGGGGCACTTAGTTCTGTGTCCAATTACTGCACCCAACAAACCCAACATGCCTGTGATCTGCATGCAGGAGTTTTGATGACCATTTTATTTATTATTTATTATTATTTCAAAAAAATTATACACAGCTTGAGTGCATAAATTGTATCAAAGCGGTTTACAATAGTAAAAGCAGTTTAAAACGTTCAAAAATAAAACAAATTGGCAACAATCAGAAACCAGTTTAAAACATGCACTAACATCCTACATGTCTGGGTAGACTTGCCAAAACAAAAATGTTTTTAGCGGGTGCCAAAAAGAATACAGTGAGGGCACCGGCCTGATGTCAGTCGGCAGGGAGTTCCAATGTGTAGGTGCTGCTATATTAAAATACAGGTTTCTTACAAATGTGGAGCAGGTATTATTACATGGCACCTGTAACAGTGGCAGTTCTGGAAAGAAACTGAGCTGCCCATAAGTACCGTATTTTTCGCACCATAGGACGCACTTTTTCCCTCCTAAAAAGCAAGGGAAAATGTGTGTGCGTCCTATGGAGCGAATGCAGGCTTTCGCTGAAGCCTGGAGAGTGAGAGGGGTCGGCGCGCACCGACCCCTCTCGCTCTCCAGGCTTCAGGAAGCTATCCGCTAGCCGTGGGAGACCCAGCTCTCCCACGGCTAGCGGAGCGCTGCATTAATCCTGAAGCTTGGGGCGTGCGGAGCTCAGCGCGCCCCAAGCTTCTGGGTGCCGGCAAGGTCTCTGCTAGCCGTCTAGCGGAGACCTTGCCAGCACCCAGAAGCTTGGGGCGCGCTGAGCTCCGCACGCCCCAAGCTTCGGGATTAGCGCTCCGCTAGCCGTGTCTAGGCTGCGGATAGCAGCCTGCTTCCCGGAGCGTCGGGCGCCCTGAAAGCAGAGCACCCGGCGCTTCGGGAACACATCCGCAGCATGGGGACCCTTGCAGGAGTTCCCCGCAGGGCTCCCCACGCTGCAGATAGCAGCCTGCCGCCCGGCGTGAGGGGCGCCCTGAAGCAGAGTGCCCCTCGCGCTGGGCAGACATCCGCAGCGTGCGGAGCCCTGCAGGAGTTCCCCGCAAGGCTCCCCAAGCTGCGGATAGCAGCCTGCCGCCCGGCGGGTGAGGCGCCCTGAAGCAGAGCGCCCCTCGTGGCAGGCATACATCCGCAGCATGGGGACCCTTGCAGGAGTTCCCCGCAGGGCTCCCAACGCTGCAGATAGCAGCCTGCCGCCCGGTGAGAAGGGCGCCCTGAAGCAGAGCGCCCCTCGCGCCGGGCAGACATCCGCAGCGTGCGGAGCCCTGCAGGAATTCCCCACAGGGCTCCCCACGCTGCGGATAGCAGCCTGCTTCCCGGAGCGTCGGGCGCCCTGAAAGCAGAGCGCCTGGCGCTTTGGGAACACATCCGCAGTGTGGGGAGCCTTGCAGGAGTTCCCCGCAAGGCTCCCCACGCTGCGGATAGCAGCCTGCCGCCCGGCGCGAGGAGCGCCCTGAAGCAGAGCACCCCTCGCGCCGGGCAGACATCCGCAGCGTGGGGAGCCCTGCAGGAGTTCCCCGCAAGGCTCCCCACGCTGCGGATAGCAGCCTGCCGCCCGGCGGGTGTGGCGCCCTGAAGCAGAGCGCCCCTTGCAGCGGGCATACATCCGCAGCGTGGGGAGCCCTGCAGGAGTTCCCCGCAAGGCTCCCCAAGCTGCGGATAGCAGCCTGCTGCCTGGCGGGTGGGGCCCGCTGAAGCAGAGTGCCCCGCGCGCCAGGCAGACATCAGCCAGCCCCACAAGCTCGGGGAACAGCAGGGAGGCGCAGCGCCACTATCCCGCTGTTCCTCGACCTGATTCGGTTTCCCTGACCTGCTTTTGGGGGGGAAATAAAGGGATTTTCCCCCCCCCTTTATTCCCCCCCCCAAAAAAACTAGGTGCGTCCTATGGTCCGGTGTGTCCAATCGTGCAAAAAATACGGTACTTGGAATCCCCTCTTCATTGGCCTGTAGCCCCCTGGCCTTTTAACCCTTGTGAACCCACCTCTTTTGTTTTATCTATACTGTGCTGGTTTTGCTTGGAACGGGTTTTACTTGTCTTTATCATTGTGTGAGCATATTGCTGCAACCCACCCTTACGGTGAAGGGCGTGAAATAAAAACAGTGGAGTAGTAGCAAAAACATGCATGAGTACCGTTTATTAAAACCTGCTCTCCAGTGCCTCACAGCTGCCCTTTGTCCTCCTTCACATCTCCAGCATTATAGCACTTCTCTTCTGGCCGCTGCAGCCGCCGCCGTGTCTGCTTCAGATGACCCAGAACTTTTGCACTCCCGGTTTTTCCCCTATGCTTCGTCTCAGATGTTCCTGGATCAGTTGAACGCAGGAGGGAGTGCCACCCTTCCAGCCACTAACGGCAGCAACAGCGGCAGCAACAGCAGCCTGGTGTCCTCCAACAGCCTGCGAGAGACCCATGGCCACCCCGTGGCCAACAGAAGTAACACAGACCCAGCCTCTCTCTTTGGCGTCATGCCGGATATCATTTCCTTGGACTGAATCTTGTTGAGTTTTCACTGGACTAGCTAGAGGAGAGATCTGGGGTTTTGTTTTATCTTATTTTGTTTAGAAATGCAGACGAGCTTTTCCTTTTTGTAGGGAAAAAAATATTAAGATATGTACAGAGAACAAAACTATATTTTCAGTTGTACTTTTGTATATAAACAAAATGTGGTTTGACTGGTAAAAAAAATGACAAAAGCTCCCAACCTAGATTTTTGGATACGGAAGATTTTACACCAACCTTTCTGTCTCGAGTGTTCGTTTGTTTTAAGGCTTTGATTTTTAACTGCATCACTTTGTTTCTTCACAGTGATATTAATGGAAAAGTAATGGAGTGATTGAAGCTTTGAAAAGTTCTGGGAGGCTTCTAGTTCCAGGGAAGACAGATGGCACCCACAATAACTGGAGGGAATGGTTTTCCTCCTTAGGGCACAATCCTCTGGGGATATTTTCCTGCACAAGCACCATTGAAATGAATTAATCTTGTGCCAGTGGATCAGGCCCTCTCTCTTTCTTTGTAATTTATGTCAATTCCACAGCATTCTCTGACTGCTAAACTGGTTGTGTGGCTTCTTGGAATGTTCTTTCAGCTCTTTCTTCTGGTTCCGAACTTCTGTTCGGAACCTTCCTTGTTCCTTCACCAGACACCATATTGTTCTGTTTGTGTGTTCATCAGTTCTCCTCATGGGGGGGAAAATACCCACACTCCTGCATGTTGAAGCATTACCATTGGAAGGTCTCTCCGCTTTTGCATGAGGCAAAATGGCTTCTTAAAATCCTGCTGCCATAAAGGCATCGGTGATCCTTTCTTGTATGTTAAATGTTCTGTGTTAAAGACTTGCTTTCTTGAGGTCATTCGACATTGGCCTAACACTCAGACATCCTTCCCCAGGACTTTAAAAATCTCTTTTGTGAAACTCCTACATCGTACTGTGCTATCAGGACTTAAATGAGATGGTATCATTTGAAAAAGATGTATTTTGGAGTGGATAATAACAAATAGCACGCAGAGTCCTTTCTGCAAGCATATTTGAACAATAGGTTCCAATCCTACGCACTTGTGCTTCAGAACAAACCTGCATCAGATTGGGCTATATTAGTGGCCGAACCCCACACAACTCTTTTTTTAAGTTCAAAGTCCTTCCCCCTTCCCTTCAAATTTACCAAAATTTGTTAAAATCTTGAGGGTGATCCACCCCCCCTACCTGCTTATTGGCTTCAAAATAATTATTGAATGATTTTGGCTTCTTCTGACTGAGCTTGTGAAGCTATATTTAATTCTCCTTTAGTATTTGTGGGTCTCTCTCTCCCCCCCCCAACTACCATCAAACCTGTATGATTAATTAGGAAAGAGTAACTTGGGGATTAAGAGTAACTTAGGGACGCGGGTGGCGCTGTGGGTAAAAGCCTCAGCGCCTAGGACTTGCCGATTGCATGGTCGGCGGTTCGAATCCCCGCGGCAGGGTGCGCTCCCGTTGCTCGGTCCCAGCGCCTGCCAACCTAGCAGTTCGAAAGCACCCCCGGGTGCAAGTAGATAAATAGGGACCGCTTTCTAGCGGGAAGGTAAACGGCGTTTCCGTGTGTGGCTCTGGCTCGCCAGAGCAGCGATGTCACGCTGGCCACGTGACCCGGAAGTGTCTCCGGACAGCGCTGGCCCCCGGCCTCTTGAGTGAGATGGGCGCACAACCCCAGAGTCTGGCAAGACTGGCCCGTACGGGCAGGGGTACCTTTACCTTTACCTTTAACTTGGGGATTATTTAAACACTTCCTTTTTTACTAAATGACAGAACATGTAAATAGAGAGAAAGGGAAACTGTTCATAGTACATGGGAGAACGAAGGGGAGGGCCAAGCAGCCATGTTGATGTATCCCAGAGCCCTCATTGGAGTGCAGATCTGTTCTCTGCTGTGAAAATACTTTATAGCTAGCTTTTAAAAATCTAGGTTTACAACAAATCAGGAATGGATAGGAAGGAGGGAGGTAGCAGGGTTGGTTATAGTTTTTTCTTTTTTTGCTATACTTTATCAAAGACCATGTTAGCGATTTCTTTAAACCATAGCTGCAGAAGTTAGTATCTTGTCCCCCCAGCTTTGTTTTCAAAATTGTTTTTAAGATAAACTTTGCATTGATATCAAGCCACCACTTTTTAATAGGAAACAATCATTTCTTTTCAAATAATTGAGAGACAGTATAAATGTTCTAAGTGGGTTTTCAAATGTCCCCTTCGCCATTTTAAAAGCTGACTTGAATTTTTAAAATGTTTGTTCATATGTATATGTGTGTGTATATATGTATTTATAGATCTCTTTCTGTGTGTGTGTCTCAGTGTGTCTGTTTCATGCATGTGAATTCCATTACTGTCTGGCTGAAATGTTTCCTTCGACTATAATTTATTAAATGTCAGTAAAATCTAAATAAAAGGAACACAAAAGAGGAATCCTTTCTAAGTTCAATCTAGCTTGGAGGCATCAGAAACTGATTTCTTTTTTTAAAAGTATAATGAAACTGGCTCAACTTAATATAAAATATGGTCCCATTTTGTTGCAATTGAAAGGATCATTCCAAACACTGAAACAATCGGAGATTTGCTAACTTTGGAAAGTCTGGTCACAGTGTAGTTGCAGGAGTCAAAATTGACAAGTGTTCTGATGAAACCCTGTAGCTGATGCTCTGCTTCTTAGCTTAAGGTGAATGCTTTTTATCAGGCACTTAAACGTGAGTCTGGGTACCACCTGCTAAATACATTGTATGATGTGGGTCTTGTAGCTTGCTTTGAATGCAGATGGCTCCAGCTTCAGTCTCCGGCAACTCCATGTAGAGCTGGGAAGGTCCCCTGCCTGGGACTCTGGAGAGCTGCTACCAGTCAGTGTTGACAGTATTGAGCTATATGGACCAATAGTCTGACTCGGTATGAGGCATCTTCCTATATTGTTACCTGGAATATGTGGTACAGTCAAGTGCATGTAGATGATGGGCTGCAATTGAGTGTATTTATGACCCATTTATTGTCATGCGATGCAAGCATATATAAGTGTGCACTTGGCTACAGCATCTACACAAGGCTTCCCCCTACTCACCAAATGTATCTACTGCAACTCAAATGGTTTTTATCTGCATGTCTGTCGAGATTTTTCTACATCTGACAAAACAACTGTCGAGTCAGAATTTTAGGAGACTTTCCAACAATTCGTCAGGCTTCAAGGAACGCCGTACTCTGCTTTCAGTGCTGTTTGGTGTGTTTGAATGCTGGAAGTAATATTGTGCTTTACAGTAGACGGGAACTGCCTGAGAGTGCAATTATCTTCAGTGTGATTTGCCTGAATGGTGTTTTGGGGCGGGGGAGGAATTTGCCCATCCTCTTTCTTAGCCTGTGGGTGCTCGATAAAGATCTAGAACTGTGTAAGACTAGAAATCTTCTAGGACTGGTTCATTTTTTTTAAGTCCAGTTAATTGTGAAATTAAAAGGTACCTGCTACATTGAGCCCACGGGTTTCCATGTTTCTCTCTCTCTCTGATAAGGTAAATGACACTTCTCACCACGGTGGGCAGTAAGGGGTGGGCATTGCATTTGCAGTTTGGGAATGAGAAATTTAAAAGCATTACAAATGAGACAAGGCACATAAAAAACAGTCAGTTAATGTTTAATGTGGAGAGCGCTTGAAAATTTAAGGTAGCAAACCATTGTTTCTATGTCTTTTCCTGCTCCTCCTGTCCTTCATATTAAGTAAAAACAATGAATCTTCCCAATTCAAACGGAATAGTGTTTCCTGGCCTCCCTTAACTTGGGTTTTGGGCCAGGGAGGGGATTTTTGATGTATTTAATTCTGGGAACCTCTTTTGAAAAGCTATTTCCTGGCCAGTGTGTGTGTGTTTTAAGTTCTTTGTTTTGTTTTTTCGCCAACAATAATAGTTAATTGGGGAAAGGTTCCATTTTGGCATTACCTGCAGTCTGTCAGTTTCTTTAAAATACTAATTTTTAAGAATTGCAGAGATTTTTTTTTTTTAGTAACATGGAGTTAAGGGGTGTTTTTTTAGTTAACACACAAATCCTGTTAAATTTGAATATGGAAAGCGTACTTCTTGCATTTCATAACTTGTTGGCTCACTTTTTTTTGTCCTTGTTTTTCCAAAAGAGAAGTAGAGGGATGTGTGCTGCTTGGATGTGTGTCTCACTTTGTACAAAAATTTTGGGTGAGTGAGTGAGTGAGAGTGTGTGTGTGTCTACACAAGTACACACAGATGCAAGATCCTTGTATAATAGCAGGGGTAGAGTGATTCTGAATCACTTCTGTGGGCATTACTCGATGCAGAGTTTGTTGTTGTTGTTTTTACCTAAAAGCAAAACCAAATTAAACCTTGCTAAGACTTAACTAGCAGTTTGTTGCAGTCTTGCAATATTTTCATAACTGCATTCCCAGATTTTCTTATCCCTATCAAACATATACCATACTCCCCTGGAAGAAGGCACTTTTAGAAACCTTCCACCGAACTTGTAGCTAGGCCTTGGGTTTTTTTAACGTGGTTAATCTTTTTCATTGCATTAAACATTTCAGGGTGTTTTCTTTTTCACAATACATTATGTCTTGCTTTGTTTTTATTATTTTCCTTTCAATGAGAGCTTAGATTTTTATTGAGAGAGAACCTGCCAGAGGCCCCCGGCTTGTGCTGCTGTTTGTTGCTCTAATTAACAAAAGGGAAAACAATATGTAAATAAGCAGAAACCTTAAAAAAGTTATTAATTCCATAAACTCAGATCTGTGATTCATTGCCTTAACTTTCTCTTAGTTTTCCATACAGCATGCCAAACAAGTTTTAAAAGTGGCTTTTAAATAAAATGTATAGTAGACCAATGTCAGTTTGTATAAAAGTATCAAGTGAAAATATTTATTACATGCATTGGAAAAAAATGGTTTACCCTACTGAATGTTACCTGTTTATGTAAAACATCTTTAGATGTAATAAAAAGCATTATTACGTTGTCTCTTCTGGAATAAATGTTGCTGAATTTGCACACTGTAAATTTACATCTGCAGGAAAGCTATTAGGGAGGTGTGCATGTCTGTTGAGAAGTCCTATAGGTAACCAGCACAAATGTGACACAACTGGACTCTACTGTGTCTCAATTTCTGCCAGTTGGTTTTGGAAGTACTCTTAAATCAGACCTGCTCAACTTGGGGACTGTCTTCTGGCTTGGTAGGTCATGCCCCACAGAGACAAGAGTGGTAGCCACTGATTGCGTGGGTGGTGGCTGCTCAGCACCTTCTGTGCTGTTTGGTTTTTAAAGCCCACCTTGTTTCGAAACAAGATTTGAATGGGCTTTCTCAATACAGGGAAAAGAACCACACATCTCCTGCCAAGGTCAGGAGACACAACCCTGCGGAATAATAATAGTACATAACCTGCAAGTTCTTCCTGTACGCTACCTTAAAATTCTTGGCCCACCAACACAGGACTGAAAAATAACCCAAATTCCTAGGCACCTTGTTTTTAAAACACTGAAATTGAAGTGAAATAGGTGGTCCATTTTATACAAGCCCAGTTCCACTGGTTTGTTTGAACCAACAATTTGGGCCTGGGAAAAATAGGATCTTTACTATATAAATTTGAGGATTCCAAAAGAGAAAGCATTTAAGGCAAGTAAGTGGGAGAGATCCCAGTTCCATCAAGCACCCGAAGGAGCACTGCAAGCCACAAGGATGACGGTTGCCCTTCTGTTTCCAATGATTCAGTAGTCGGCAACAGGGAGAGTAATGGATTGGACCAGGTCTTCATACCTGACTATTCCATTGTGGCCCACTTTGGCTTCCTTCAGGAGGTTGTCCACTGTAAACAATTGCACAGTAATTGTGGCATGTCAGTTTAGTTGTGCATTATATATCTAGATTATTGTCTACCTTTTTTATTTTTCACATGTGTGTGTGAAACAAGTGTAAACTATGTTACAGTGGGTCCAAGGAGTTTTCCCATTTCAAGGAATAGGTGGGTTACATTGTGCAAAGGCACAAGTCCAACAGCTTTCCTTCCCAATCCTGTTGGTCTCAGAAATTGACAACTTGTGTCTATTCCACTCACCCACCTATCTCTCTGGTGCTCCATATATTTACATTGGTGCTGTCAACCCAGTTTTCTCAAGAAACGGAGCCGGTACCACTGCTAATTTAGGTAACTTCCTTAAGAGAAGTACCATTTTGAAAATGGGAAAGCAAAGGGGTCTGAGAGAGCAATCTAAATATGGGATTAGTTTAGTAATTAACCAAACTGGGGACTGGAGATGTTTCAGAAAAGGCTATGTCAATAGAAAGGAAATGCTTTTAAATATAACCAGTTGTTGTTGCTATTATGTATTGCATTTATATCCCACTTTTTCCCTCCAAGCAGCTCAAGGTGGCGTTCATGGTTCTCAATCCCAGGAACCCTGTAAAGTTGGTTAGGTTGAGAGGCAGTGACTGGCCCAGGGTCACCCAGTGAGCTTCACTGGGGAGTTGAACTCTGGTCTTCGAGGTCCTACTCTGACACTCTAACCACTATACCACACCGACTCTCAAGTCAGACTGTGAAGCAGCCTTCTGCAACCTGGTGTCCTCCAGATACTTTGGACTGCAACTCCTGTCAGGGGCTGATGTAAGTTGTAGTCCAACGAAACATCTGGCTGATGGTAGATAACCTGGAAATTGTTGGAGAGTTTCTGCTTCACATAGTAAGCACACCCTTTACCTATTACTCCTGATCAATACAATATTGTTAAAAAAAACCCTGTTCGCTGTAGGCAAAATTAAGATTGAGGGGACACGTCAGAAATGCATGCCAGCCAAGAGAGAATCTCTCCACTAAGAACTTTTTACCTTCCTCCTTAGACAGTTTCTCTCCTAGATTCATCAACTTGGCCCTCAGCTCTGCCACTGAAATGAATCCCGTCTTCTTCCTGTCTGCCATCAACAGGGCCAAGAGGATTTCGTTCTTGGGATCTTCTTGCTGCATTTGCCTGTACATGATGGTCAGGAAAGTTGAAAAATCCATTTCTCCAGTCCTGTCTGGAAACCAGAAGAAAGATTGGGTAGTCTGCTTGAATTGGTGGTTTCTTGTGCCTAACAGGTCCCATGGAGGGGATTAAGCAGTCCATCATGGCTCATCAGCATCGGGACCTGAGATTTTCAATTTGTTCGTAAACTACCTAGACTTAGGGATGGTCAGTGAATTGGGCAAGTTTGCTAATGACACCAAGTGGTTCACAGATGTAAGGAGAAAAATGGAGCTCCCAAAGGACCTCTCCAAACTGGGCATTAAATGTTGGCTGCAATTCAAAGTAAAGTGTAAAGTGATGCACATTGGAAACACTTTTTTCCCCCAAATTTCACATATATGCTAATAGGGTTTGAACAAGCAGTGGTGGGGAAATCAAGCCTTGTGAGGAACCGTGAAGGGAGTTGGGGATGTTTAGCCTGGTAAAGGGGGGGACTGAGAGGAGACATGATAGCCATCTTCCAGTATCTGAAGGACTGTCACGTAAAAGAGGGAGCAAGCTTATTTTCTGCTGCTTCAGAGGGTAGGTATTCGAATGACAAGAAAAGAGATTCTGACTAAACATTAGGAAGAACTGTCTGAGTGGTTGGACAGTAGAATGGACTCCCTCAGAAGGTGGTGGACTCTACTGGAAGAGTTTGGATGCCCATCTGTCAGGGATTATTGAGCTGTGATTCCTGCATTGCAGGAGGTTGGACTAGACAACTCTTTAGCTCCCTTCCAACTTTAAAATTCTATGATTATTTGACTCCAAAACAGCAGGCTAACCTTGCTTTAAGCATTAAACATACTAGCTCTCTAACCCTTGGAAAGAAGCATCTGACCAGGAATTTTGGGGTGGGATCTAAGTAATTTGTACAGCTTGCCTTTACTAGAGAGTGTTTATTAAAGCACTGGCTATGCCTACCCTTTACTTACCAACTTTCTGCAGCTGAAGGTGCCTGGCCACTTCTCCGGGGGTGGGGCTGCTCCCCAGACAGCGCATAACAGTGATGAGATCACTGGCATTGATCTTGCCTTTATGCTTTTTATCGTAGAGAGAAAAACATTCTTTGAACTCTAGTCAGGAAAAAGGAGGAGAGGAAGAAACCCAGTTTCACTGACACATCCTAAAGGAGGTGTGTGTAACCTTTGACCCTCCAGATGTTTCTGGACTGCAACTCCCATAATCACCCCTGGCCATTATCTATGCTTACTGAGGCCCCAGAGGGACACGCCAGTGCTAAAGAGAGATGATGGAAGCTAGCTACCTTCTAGGAATAGTGCAAGTCCCTCTCTATCATTTCATTTTTATTTCTTTTCAGATTACTATAGCCACTGCATTGGGACGTGGGTGGCGCCTAGGACTTGCTGATCAGAAGGTTGGCGGTTTGAATCCCCGTGACGGGGTGAGCTCCCCTTGCTCGGTCCCTGCTCCTGCCAACCTAGCAGTTCAAAAGCACGTCAAAGTGCAAGTAGATAAATAGGTACCGCTCCGGTGGGAAGGTAAACGGTGTTTCCGTGTGCTGCTCTGGTTCGCCAGAAGTGGCTTAGTCATGCTGGCCACATGACGCAGAAGCTGTACGCCGGCTCCCTCGGCCAATAAAGCGAGATGAGCGCCGCAACCCCAGAGTCGGCCACGGCTGGACCTAATGGTCAGGGGTCCCTTTACCTTTACTATAACCACTGCATGAGCAACACTTGGAAAACAACTGGACAAAACGGCAGGAAAACAGTAATATAATGCTAACCTGTTTCAAAGTAAAACAGCAACTCTTCCTTTGAAAAGCAGAAGAACCACTGTAAAGCTGTGCTTAACTTTTCACATCAACAAGGACTTTGTGGCTGAGAACAAGCAGCGGTTCTTGGTAGCCGAAGTTATTTCTTTTATTATCTGTTTCTAAGGTAGTAGTAGTAATTATTTATATGTCGTCTATCTGACTGGGTTGCCCCAGCCACTCAGGGTAGCTTCCAACAAATTATAAAACCACAGTAAAACACCAGACATTAAAAAACTTCCCTATACAGGGCTGCCTTCAGATGCATCAGTAGACAAGCCGTCTATAAAGAACTGCAAAAGACATTAAACTAGCGTTTCCCAAACTTGGGTCTCCAGCTGTTTTTGGACTGCAACTCACATAATCCCTAGCTTGCAGGACCAGTGGTCAGGGATTATGAAAAGCAGTCCAAAAACAGCTGGATACTCAAGTTTGGGAAACCCTGCATTAAATGGTGGCATCCTTGGTGCCATGATACCTAGTGAAGATGTGGGCACTCACTTCCCCAATATTTTAAAGACTTAAAAATGACCTTCCTCAGTGCTTCAACGACACACACAAGAAGAAGGTAAGAGCATTTAATTAGTTGCAAAGAGTGTTTTGTTAAAAGGTACATACCATTGATCTGATCTTGGGACAGGAATTTTGCCTGCAACACACAAAAGGAACAAAAGGGAAAGTTTGATAAATTAAACTGTAATCTGCAAAGCAAGAAACATCACCCTCCCAGTCATCTCCAACACACATAGAGAAGCTAGATTCCGTCCCCCTTCATTCACCATTGTTGGGTATTAATTTTCAGTGGGGTGTGCCACTCCTTTTGCCTGCCAGCCTGCTAGTCTCTTTGCCTTCCGCGTCTGACTTAGTATGGTCGAGGTCTAAAGTCCACCTGTGCCAGAAGCAGCAGGTGTAATAAATACTCTTTGCTGTCATGGATACAGGACATGCTGTGTGTTGGATTTCAGCAGCTACTAAACAGACAGTAAGTAGGCCATGGAAATGTCGATTTACTAGAAGCTGCTTTTCACCTCTCCATAGGTGTTTCTAAACAAACAAACAAAAGCAAAGAAACAAGGGTGACAGTTGTTAGAAAATGCCACCATACTAAAAGCAGCAATTACCACCCTGGAATCCCCCAAATGATAGAGCGCCTCAAAGGCTTGGTAATCCCAAAAAGATTTCAAGACACCTCATGCTGTGTTTAAATACCAACTAGTGCCCATTTGCTAATGCTTAATGCGATTGTTTCAGGAGGACACGCGGAGGTCACTCAACCACTAGGAGTTAGCATGGATGAATCTTCCAGCAGAAGAAAGCAGGACAAGAGATTCCCCCGGATGCTTAAAGGTAAAGGTAAAGGTACCCCTGCCCATACGGGCCAGTCTTGACAGACTCTAGGGTTGTGCGCTCATCTCACTCTAAAGGCCAAGAGCCAGCGCTGTCCGAAGACACTTCCGGGTCACGTGGCCAGCGTGACAAAGCTGCATCTGGCGAGCCAGCGCAGCACACGGAACGCCATTTACCTTCCCGCTAGTAAGCGGTCCCTATTTATCTACTTGCACCCGGGGGTGCTTTCGAACTGCTAGGTTGGCAGGCGCTGGGACCGAGCGACGGGAGCGCACCCCGCCGTGGGGATTCGAACTGCCGACCTTTCGATCGGCAAGTCCTAGGTGCTGAGGCTTTAACCCACAGCGCCACCCGCGTCCCCCCCCCCCGGATGCTTAGGCCTCACTTTAAAAATTTGGTCCCCCAAATTGTGCTTTTTTCTGCTGGAATGAGCCGGAATGAAGTACCCTTTCTCTTGGCCACTCCTCTCGTGACACCTAGAGAATTCTCTCCGCACAGGTTTCAACCAAAGTTGGGTGTGTGTGTGGGTGTTGAATTGCCCCTCCTACCTTTTCCCAGCTTTATGCGCTCAGAGACGGTAGGCACCCACCTGCTCGGGCCTTGCGGGGTGCTGTCATTCACCCTTTTTTTCAATTTTTTTAATTGATTTTCCAAATTTATAACAAATATAACACACAAAGAAAAAGACATTACATTACTAAAAAAGAAAAAGAAAAGAAAAAGACAAAAATATGAACCAATATTACTCTAGGACCCAATTTCAATTGTTAACTGACGTCCTCAAATCCCCCCTATCTGAATTTCATTGAATCACCTTGTAACAGTTCTCCAATATCCTCTTTCTAATAAAATCAACTCCTTCAAATAACTATCTTCCTTTCTTTTCAACATGTCCTAAATCCATAATGTTTTACAATACATTCATACTCTAATCCTAAGCCATTTTGATACTTTCAAGTGACTTCTATTGTTTTATATTACAATGGTTTGCTAAATAGTCTTTAAATTTCTTCCAATCTTCTTGATATTCTTCTTCTTTCTGATCGCGGATTCTCCCAGTCAGGTCGGCCAGCTCCAAAAAGTCTAACATCTTCATCTGCCATTCTTCTACTGTTGGTAGTTCTTGAGATTTCCAATTTTTAGCTAGTAGCAATCTTGCCGCTGTAGTGGCATACAAAAATAATCTAACATCTTTTTTAGGAAGTTCCAGTCCTATTATTCCAAGTAGAAAGGCCTCTGGTTTTTTAATAAATGTATTTTTCAACATATTTTCCAACTCATTATAAATCTTTCCCCATAAGTCTTTCACCTTGGGACACGTCCTGTCATTCACCCTTTGCTGTTTGCTGTGATGATGCACAAGCTGCTGTTGGTGCAGCTACACCGGAGGCCTCTACATCACCGTTGGCGCCTCTGCCTCCCATCCTAACCGGCTTCTCCCTCCCCTTCCCTTCTGTAGGTGCCTCAGGAGCTGCTGCTTCCGCACTTCTTGCACCCAAGAAAAGCCCCCTTCCTGCCCCGAATCTGCCACCTTAACACCTCCTACATTTACCTCAACATTTCGCTGCCAAGCACGTCCAGCCGCTGCCCTCATGAGGAGGCCCCTCGCAGGGTGGGTGGCCCCAGCAGCAGCCTCCCCCTGCCACCGCAGCCTCAGGTGAAGGCCGAAGCATCTGTGGCAGTCCGCTGAGCATGTTCAAAGTGCCGCCTCCTTTTCCCCACTCGGCTGTCCCTCCTCCAGCCATTTCTGGGCAGAGAGTACAGGCACCTTCCCCCCCCCCCCCAATAAAAAAAAGCACTGCCCAAAACGTTGCTAGGATTAAATAGGTTTTTATCCAGAGGGGGCCTTAGCCATGAAGGCAGGAGAGACAGTTAATGGCAGCAGAGTGAGAGACAACTAGGTCTCCACTCCCATAAGATGTACAGTGGTACCTCGGGTTAAGTACTTAATTCGTTCTGGAGGTCCGTTCTTAACCTGAAACTGTTCTTAACCTGAAGCACCACTTTAGCTAATGGGGCCTCCTGCTGCTGCCGCGCCGCCGGAACACAATTTCTGTTCTCATCCTGAAGCAAAGTTCTTAACCTGAAGCACTATTTCTGGGTTAGCAGAGTCTGTAACCTGAAGCATATGTAACCTGAAGCGTATGTAACCTGAAGCGTACGTAACCCGAGGTACCACTGTATGTGGAAACAAGGAAGTTTGGCTAAATAAATATGCTGCATAACCTAAAGTACGATACCCTTGAAAGAGGTGGAAATATGACCACTCCTGAGAATGTCCCTGGACCCCTACCGCTTGGTTGCAAATACCCCCTTTTGGGGGAAAGGGGATTGAGAAGGTTGTGGCACCCAACCCCACACAGAAGGAAGTACTCATGGATGAAACTGATCAGATTGACCTATTCCAATTAGGGTTCAGGCCTGGGACTTTATGGGATTGAATTAGGCTTGATTGCCTTAAGGATGACTTTTATTGAGAGGACAGGTGCAATGAGACCCCACCATTCTTTGCTGTTTTCTCAGCAGCTTTTGGTACCACTGGCCATGGTATCCTCCTGAATAGGTTCTGTGAAATGGGCATTGTTTTGCAGCGGTTCCACTTCTATCTCAGGGTTGATTTCAGGCTGATTATTTCTTGACCCTCTGACAACTATGCTGCTGGGTGCCACAGGGCACCATCCTGTACCCAGTGCTATTTAACACTTGTATAATGCTGCAGCTGAAAGATTTGCACTGGCTGCCAGTTAGCTATCAGGCCAGGTTCAGGAAATGGAGACTTGGGACTCAGCTATATAGCTGCAAATATGTTTTAAGTGCATTATACAAATGTGACACTAGTTGGCAATGGTGAGCTTATGGCAAATTCAATATATTTCTCAAAACGCTTTTAAAAAGGCATTTCACAGTGTGTTACTTATATGTGTCTAGATTCCACCTTGGTCTGTATTAACAATTATTTTTTTTTAAAAAAATAAAATCTCAGCCCAAAAGGACATTAGCAAACTTTTATTTCTCTGCCAACAAACTCTTTTAGTTTGGATCACACTCAGGATAAATGTACACAAGGCAAAGTCATGGAAGGCGAACAGTCAATGAAGGTTCGGTCCAGGAATTTGAGGTTACAAAGGAAAGTTCTACTCAACAAGTCCTTAAAAAGTTTTGAAGAAATAACCGTGCACCTCCCTTAGAATTAAAAATTTTCTACCTGAGTATCAAAGGGGAGGAAAAGCATAGAGAGGAGAACAGACAGTGGAACAAAGAGGGCATGCGGCAAGGAGGAAACATCCATTTCGACAAGTGGCAGAAATTTAGCCTTCCTGATCAGAGCGTGATCAGAGCTGTGGAGTATGCCTCAGTGGCCATTCTTGAGGTTCTGCTTTAGGATCAGGTTCTGAACATGGCTGTGTGTGCGCATGCACGCAACTGCCTCTTCTACAGCCTTTCCCAACCTGGTGCCCTCCAGCTGCTTCAGATGGTCAGCCCAGCAGGGCCTTATGGAGTGATTTAAGAAGTGGGGTCCCCAGTGGGATCAACAGTATTCTTCCTCTTACAAAATGATCAGAGGGCATTTCAAAATCCATTAAGATAAAGAAAACAGAAACAAAAAAGCAACTCCCACTGAAAATTTCAGCAGCAGCTGCTCTCAAAACCAAAAGCAGACATCGGTGGGCCTCTCCCAACCCTGGGCTTTAAGAAAAAGGCAGCGAGAACTAAGCTAGACTGTACAGAAGAAGCAGATTCACTTCTCTTTTGCATAGTTTATTCTGCAGGACACAGGAAGGAAAACAGGGAACACGTGGGTATGCATAGCGCTGAACCTGCCCTGACCATGGGAGGCCTGCTGGAGATGATCCTCTCTGGTTTCTGAGATCCTCACAGTCTCTTTGTGTTTACAAAGTTACCTTATCAGCCATAGGAACTAGAAGGATGAAGAAACCTAGAGCTCAAGCAGACAAATATTTCAGGTTCAATGGTGGGTCCCAATGGGTGTAAATAATTCTCTGTACAACCCACACATGCCCTTAATACGGACTAAGGCTGTGATTCTAAACAGACATGGGCTGCAACCCTAACCCAATTTACGTGGGCATGAAGCCTCACTGAATTCAACAGCATTTATTTCTGAGTAGGCCTGGCTTTATTTGCGAGTAGGCCCCAATGAATTGACTGGAGCTTGTTTCCATGTAAACCTGCATAGGACCACAATGCAGCACTTTATCTGAGCTACGTTAGGCTTAGCCATTGAAATTTTTTTGGTGGTGGTGGGGGAGAAAGGAACTTCTCTTGCTCTGTACTGTGGGCCTGATCCACTGCACACATCATGCCCTCTTCAATGGTGCTTGCAACAGAGCAGACTGGGGCCAAGGGTTGCATTTTCAAATTCTCTCTCTCCGCCGCCCCCCAACCAAAGAGTCAAAGTTAAATGCTCTCCCCCTTTGCAGAGTGCAGGTTACTCATGTGCAAGGTGTAAAAAGCCCACGGTTCCGGAATGTAGATGACGCCGGGGTATTTCTTCCTGAGGATCTTGTCGTTCCAGAGCCAGCCGACCCACAGGGCGATCAATACCAGTGTGATGATGAAGGAGTAGAAAAGGAAGCGTCCGTTGCTGTCCATGAGCAAGCCTTTCCGCTTCTGGTGCATCACCAGAGCCATCAGAGCAAAGAAGGTGAAGATGAAGAGGATGAAGATCTGCCCTTCTGTGACAAGGTACCTGCAAGCAGGGGGGAAAGGGACGCGGGTCAGAGAGCTTCTTCATAAAGCAGGGAAGAGAAAGCAGGCAGATGGGGAAGGCGACGACATTCAGCACTAGAAGAAGATGCCTCTCAGGTAAGAGGTCTCCCAGGTTGGCTTCCCAGCACACAGTTTATTTCTGACGTTTGTGTCCTGCCTTGCTGTAGGAAATCTGAATCAAGGCAGGTTGCAAACAATTGTTGTGATAACTATTGAAATGATCTAGACCAGGGTTTCCCAAACTTTTTTGGGCCACCGTCCCCTTGGTTCCATAAACTCATCCCTAGTGGGCCCCCTACCCTATAAAAAGAATGATTCAGAATAGCGGTTTGCATGACCCTTCTAAGGAAGATAAGAGCACAATGAAATTCAAAATGGTAATTAATTAACAATTATTTTTAAAAAGCCAAATAAAGCTATCTAGCTTAATTAATTCAACAAGACTGATGAACTTGATTCAGGGATACCAGCTTTTCAAGGTCTGATAGTCATTTACACCTCCAGTGCCCCCTGTCCTTTAGTGTCCCCCCCCCCCCCGCAAAGGGCTGTACCATGCTCTTTGGGAATCACTGATCTAGGACAACTTCACACCACAGTTAAAAGCAGCACCAGCAATACTTTGAAGAAAAACAATATTCCAGAAAAACAATTAAAAACAGATGTGTGTTACTTAAGAGGAACAAATTCTACTCTTCCAAGTTACAACTAGGGATCTTGGTTAAGATTCAGGATGTTTGCAGTAGCCTTTGAACACTGGCTGCCCACCCCCCGATGATGCATCCGTGGCCTCATGTAGCTGTGTAGCATCTAAATGACTTCCCCCTCCTCCTCCTCTCCAAAGCCACACCTGGGTCACTTACCAGTAATAGAGGCTGCTGGGCCCAATGAGGAGTAAAGCAGCCACAGGTATCCTCTGCTGCTCTTCTTTAATGGGGATGAAGCAGCCGGAAAAATAGATGCACAGGATAAGGAAGAAAGGGATGTACCTGCGAGAGGGAACACAATTGCAACGGAGCCATCAGCAGACACTGTCAACAGGCACCTCTCCAGATTTAATGCAGAAAAGAGGGGATCTTTGCTTCAGCTGTAACAGCATGAAGACTGGGTGAAGTCTCTGAACAAGAGCATTGTGGTAGTAAAGGTCTGTGCTCTGTCCCTTTTCCCAAAGATCTGACCAGGTCCTCTGCAGATGGTTTCAATCTGCTCCTTACAGCCCTGAGAGCCAGAAAGTTCGTTCATTCATTCATTCATTCATTCATTCATTCATAAAGCAAGCAGGCAGGCAGGCAGGCAGGCAGGCAGGCAGGCAGGCAGGCAGGCAGGCAGGCAGGCAGGCAGGCAGGCAGGCAGGCAGGCAAGCAATCCTTGCCCTTATAAGAAGAGTCTGGCTGGTTCAGGCCAGTGGCTCATCTAGTCCAGCATTCTCTTCTTACAGTGGCCACCCAGATGCCAGTGGGAAACCTACATGCAAGACCTAAGAAAAAGAGTCCTCTCGCCTCCTGTGGTTTCCAGCAACTGGCATTCAGAAGCACTGCTGCCTCCAAATGTGGAGGCAGAGCACAGCCATTGTGGCCAGTAGCCAATGATAGCCCTCTCCTCTGTGAATTTGTCCTCCGGATGTCTTGGACTACAACTCCCATCATCCCCAGTTGGTGGGGGAGGCTGGTCTAACTAACCGCTAACTTTAACCCTAGCTCTTAATCAAGTAAAAGCAGGGGCTGGCTTAGATGCTCGGTTTGTTATCTAATCGCAGCTGGCAACCACCCATGGCCACACGAACGAACGAAAGCACAATTGATTTGGGAGATAACACAGAGCTTCTGGGGAGGTCAGCAAGAGAAGTCTGGGTGGAACTGGATGCGAGGAATGGCTTAAGGAGAAAAGCGCAAGGGGGCCTCTCATGCAAGCTGCCGTCTTCCAGGACTTATGCAGAAGTTAAGAGGCACAAGGACATTTCACTGCTCCTTCCGCAGCCCAGGGCAATGGCTAGCATCACAGGTCAATAACCAGAACCAAAGACGTCAAGTCTCTCTGAGCCAAATTCTGCCGCATATTAGCCAGGGATAAATGTCACCAATTTTACCAGGGAACACACGCAACAGAAGAAAAGGTTATCCGTTCAAAATGCCTATCGCTGTTAAATCCAGAATGCTCATTTCATTTTGGGTCCTTACTGCTGCTCCCACCTCCATTCCCATACATCATTTATGTATGTGCCTTCTAAAGCCACGCCTTCCCCCTTTTCAGGACTGTTTGAGAGCGAAATGCGGACACAACCAGAAATGGACTTCTTATGCTACTGTTAATAGAGGGTGAGAAAATCCTTCCCCCCCAAAAAAAAAATATGTCGGAGAGAGAGATCTGAAAATGCACCTCCACAAGGGATCAAGCCAAAAGAGATGTGCAGAGTTTAATTAAAAACCTGTTGTGGGGGAGAGGGAACCAAGCCAAGATTTTAATTGTCATAAATGATTTTTTGGGAACCAATTGAAAAAGAGGCACAAGGTTCAAGGTGTTGCTATTAGTATATAAAGCCCTTAACAACCTGGGACCAGTTCACCTGCAAGATCGCCTTACCCCTTAAATGCTCACTCAGCTGTTTTGATTGGTGGAACTGGCCCCATTACAAGTGCCACACCATATCAGTTCCACATTTGTAAGCACTTGATCTTTTAGTATGGCAGCACCTGCACTTGGAACTCCCCACCTCTTGACATCAGACAGATGCCTTTGCTGTACTCCCTTTGACACCTGCTAAAAACATTTTTGTTTAGACACGCCTACCAAGAGATGTAAATGTTGGTGATTGATTTGATCTGTTTTTAGTTTATTACGGATTTTATCCATTGAATGTTTTAAAGAGTTGTTTTTACTGATGATATTATTGTTTTATTTTCTTTGTAAGCTGCTTTTTTACAATTAAATGGTGTATAGATTTTATGAAATAAAATAGGAATTATTATTGAGTGGCATTTTCTCCTCCAAGAAAAGGGGGGCGGAAGCGAGGAACGCCAACACAATACCCCAACCTGATGCGTGGGAAACACCCTGCAGTTTACTTACCACATTGAATGGCCCAGATATTCATCATAATAATACAGCAGTTCAAATGAATCAATCTGGAAAGGAAGGAAATGAGAGTCAAGCCAATGAAAGTTTCCCAGCCAGCAGCAGAAACAAAACAGGCAGGAAGCACCAAAACCTCTCGTTACCAGTGTCTCTGGCTTGAGGTTTTTGATGATGGGGTTCTCCCGGACGGACAAGTGGAGCTGGTAGCCGCTGAAGATCAGCCGGTGGTTGACGGAGTCCCCCACCAGGTGGATGCTGGCTCCCATGACGAAGGTGATGATGCAGATGTACACCATGGACCGTGGGAGAGTCTTGGGGGACCTTTCGATGAGCTGCAATGGGAAACTCCTCTCAAGAACATGGAGAGACTATCAGACTCTGCCCTACACCCACCCGCCCACCCCCCTCTCTTCCTCAGGCAAGAGCTGGAAACATCCTGTAGACAGGACTCACAGTTCTTGGGTTCCAATGATTTTCTTAATTTCATTTGTTTTTAATTTATTTGTTTCCTAAAGGAAAGGACTATTTTTAAAATTAAAAACTGAAAAGCAGAACTGCAGCCCCCACTGACCTGCAACTAATCCAACCACCCTTTCCACGTCAAATCAATTGATTGTTTTGCATTAGCCTGAAGGATCAAAAGCACCACTCAGCAGAAGCGGCGAATTCCATTGCCTCCACTGCACTATTTGAGAGTGTTCCTGTGCCCCACAACCAGTGGCTGATTCCACTCCCACCCCAATCTGCAAAGCTCTTGAAATGCAATTTCATATCAAATTTTAAAGGCAACACTGGCCATTAAGTCATATAAGGCAGAATGAAATGATGAGTCTGGTCCCAAATTAACTTATGTTAGAGTTGAAGCCAGGGAAAGAGAGTAATTCTAGTTCCTATGGTTCAGAAACCTAAACATTCACACTGACCTAACTACTGTGGAAAACATCCTCACTAGTTCCAAAGACCTGAATGTGTTTTTACACCCACCCACCCTATATAAGCTTACCTTGTAATGGGCATCTATTCAGCTGACAAGCAATTGTCACCCACCTGCTTCCATTTCAACAAGACCTTTTGTATGTGGTTATTTTGACACAATTGTTTTCTGAATGTTTTATCTCTGAGAACAGACACTCAAAAGGGGGTTGCTCCGACAGCTTTTTCTGCTGAATCATTTGGGCTGCATTGCATAGCTGCTGTAGGGATTACAGCAAGATCACATATGTGATCACTAAAAAATAATAATGCTAGAAAAATGCTAAGTATTATTAATTGCTTAGCCCCAGTTTTCTGCCAGAGAAAAGCTGCTTTACTTATGGCAAGCATTTGCAGTTATGCAGTCTAATATTTCATGGACCAGCTTTCCCAAACCAGGTGCCTTCCAGATGCTCTGAACTCCCAAAACCCAGAAGATCCGGTCACCACGGCCAATGGTTAGGGATTATGGTAGTCAGAGCCTAACAACATCAAAAGCTTGGGGAAGGTTGTCATTGGTGAATGCTATCATGGCTGAGTTTACTTTGCTGGGCTCTGAGATGCCAACTCCAAGCTTGACATTTGCCATTAGTAACATGCTTCTTGGAGAGCTATTGTCATTTTTTTAACCGATGATGTGAAATGCAAGCAGCACTACCCGATGACACCCATCACAGTCATGAAGCTCTACCATGTTAACAGTGACATTTGACTGCATCAGTGTGTGTTCCGAGAAGCACTGTGCCAAAATCTGTCCTCCGTTTTCGTAAAAGTTTTCTTCCTTAGCCACAAGAGTCTTCCATAGTTCTACCTCATTGAGCTTACTATGCCATTGAGAGATGGCATTTGTGTTTCTCTCTCCAGTAAATGTTTCTGCAGCCTCCCGATCTGAAAAAGCTACACAGGAGGAGTTACTTTATGATGTTTCCCCCTGAACTTTTAACCAGAGAGCGGTCACCTAAGAAAGCTGTGAAGTAGACCGCTGGCAAGATGATTTGCAGAATGAAAGAACAGACTCTCATGAACAATCTCAAGAGTAAGGTGAGCACAACAGAAATCCTGCATGCCACCCATGAGAATTTCATTGAAATTTTATCTCCTCTGGTGCAATTTTTTTTCTTATTAACTGGTAGCACGAAAAAGTGAACATGATAAAAATTTTGGAACAGCACTACTTCTCAGCACCATCGTTTCAGAGAATTCACTTTCCACTCTGATCATTATTCCCGCTATTCAGCCTTCCAAAACACACAAACAGATCTCAGCAGAAATGAGAGAAGAACACAGCTCAAAAATTTACCTTCAGAAGAATAAAGGGTGTTATGACATTGTAAGCCATGTGAAAATAATCTCCAGCACTTGGCTTGTTCAAGGGAAACCATTCCAACGGAAGCACGATCTGAAAGAATGGAAAACGGAAGAAGGGATGAGTTTCATCACTGGCAGCCCGCAATGAGCAGTGGACTTCTTTTTTAGTTTTATATTGTTATATGGTCTTTTTGTCGAGGCTGGCCACAAAAGCCATTTCTTTCCTGCTTTTGTGCAGCAAAACCCAAGCGCAACAGTGATTGCAGTAAATGAAAAAGAGACCACCACATTCATTCATTCATTCATTGCATTTACATCCTGCTTCTACTCCACCCAGGAGATCAAGGTGGTATACTTGGTTCCCTTCCCATTTTATCCCCACAACAACCCTATGAGGTAGGTTAGGCTGAGAGACAGTGACTGGCCCAAGGTCATCCAGTGAGCTTCATGGCCAAGTGGGAATTTGAACCCTGTTCTCCTAGGTCCAAGCCTGAGACTCTAACCAGTTCCTAACCCCATGTTGCCCCATTAGGGCAGGGGCAATGGGGGAGGATTTCCAGGCACAAGGAAGGATGAACACCCCCACCCCTTACAATTGCCCCCTGCATTCCTGCGAGCTAACAGAGCTTTTTCGGAAGTTTGTGCCCATGTAATGAAGGTTGGGGGGAGGGGAGTGCTTTGTGCTTGGGTTACTGTGAGAACAAGATGCTGGACTAGATGGGCCATTGGCCTAATCCAACAGGCCTCTTCTTATATTCATATTGGGAACAGGTAGAGACACTGCACTGAAGGCACCTTGAGAGGCTTCTTCCTCTCAAGGGATATCAGATCTGCGGCTTAACAGGAGCACACGCTTACCTTCATGTATAGTCTACTTGTAAATAAAGCATGCATTTCAAAATCTCTAGCGTTCTCTCTTCCAAAGAAAAGGCTGCCTGGGTAATGCTGTCCCAGGAATTTATGGATGGAAGAAGAGCCCTGCAGCTGGATCAAGCGCGTGGCCCATCTCATCCAGCTGTTCTCACAGATGCCTCAAAGGGAAGCCCCAAAGCAGGTCCCTGGCTGCAACAACACTCTCCCAACTTGTGATTCCCAGACGTTGGCATTCAGAGGCATGCTGCCTTTGAAACTGAGCACAGCCATCATGGCTACTAGCCATTGGCAACCTCAACCTCTGTGAATTTGTCTAATTTCCTTTTAAAGGCAGCCAAGTTGGGGTCTATCACTGCATCACATGGAATTCCAGAGTTTAACTAAGGCACTGTGTACTTTCTGTTGTCTGTCCTAAATCTTCTAACATGTGAGGAACTGAGGAACTGACAATTCCTGGTTCTGGGAAATTCCAAACGCTGCAACCAAAATTTGTCGTCGCCCCCTGTCCCCCAGTCACATAAAGTGACCAACCTCTTTCTGCCCACAGCCCACATTTTTAACAGCCACCAGATGGCAATGAAAATGCAGCGGCACTCACCATGGCAATGGGGCGCCCAAAATCCAGCACCCAGTTCTGCAGAGTGAAATAAAACCACAAGTCGAAATGAAACCGGGGGTTCCTACAGGCGTCTTCCTCTTGAGCCACTCCATGCCTGCCAAGGAGAACAGTTATTCAATAGTAAAGAAAGAGCTTTAAAAAGTGTTTGGAAGCTTCAACCGGCCCAGAATGCTGACTCAGACCAGTGACAGGAAACAGGTTACTCCACTGCGAAAACAACTTTCTGGGCACAAGTACTTGTTAGAACCTAGTGGCCCATTCATTCCAGCATCCTATTCTCACAGTGCCTGTTGGAAGCCCACAAGCAGGACCCCGTGGTTCCCAACAGCTGATTTTATTCAGAAGCACTGCTGCCTCCTACTGTGGAAAGTCAGCTTTAATGCATGTTTTATGGGGAGACAAAAGAGAGGGGCTTTCTGGGCTTAGACACAACCTTTCCCAAACTGCTGACCTCCAGATGTTTTGGACTACAATAAAGCTGTGCTGGCTGGGCCTGATGGAAGCCCCAAAATGTTGGTGGGGGCCACTTAAAACTAGATTGGGGAAGTCTGCTTTGAAGTAGCCCCTTTGCCCATAAAAGCCTTCTTGTCATTTATTTAGACACAGATGCGCTCAGATAAGATTGTAATTAAGCAGTACACAAATTGTCTAGAATGAAAAATTGAATTAAAATATAACAAGTGAGAGAGAGACACCTAACAGATTCATTAACTAAGTATTTGGGATAGTTCTGGAATTCTAGAGCTGGATCTAGTTTAAATTTGAACTCCACAGAGAAGGTCCCAGATACTATCCTCAGAGGACTGAAGTCTTCTATAGAACTTCAGCTGGTTTTTAAAAAACATGGTATGATGCAGTTTCTTCCATCAGACTGGAAATAAAGAATTTTTCAGGGTGCTGGTGTTGGTGGAAGGCTTTCAAAAATGCATACCAATTTATTAGTCAATTCAAGGAATTTATGTACCAGCTTTCATTCCGAATAGGAATTACCAAGGCGGTTCACAAACAAATTAAGCAACCACAAATTTTCATAATAAAACAAAGTTAAAATATACATCAGCACCAAGACAAAAATGTTTCCGTTTGGAAACTCTGCTACAGCGTGGCAAGTGGGTCGCAGAAATTTATTCTAGGAAAAGTATGAGATTCTGTCTCAGAACACGGATTAAATCCATCCAGTATTTTAAAAAAAAAAAACAGCGAGGAAAGTCGTTGATCCTCGGGGCTTATAAGAGAGGCCTTTCATTAATTCCTGCTACTGTCATGCTTTGCACGATATATTCCGCCGCGTGGGGACGAGTCCTGCCTGCTCAGGGAAATCCTTTTTTTCAAAGTACTGTAAGGATTTCACCACAGATAAGAACCAGCCTTGCAAAGTGTGGGGTGGGCGGGGGAAATCCGCCCGCACCTAAAACGATTCCATGCAAAGAAGTCGGCGTTGCGAAACACCGTCTAAACCACAAGCAATGATAGGATATTGTGCAAATGTGGGGAGGGTCCTTGATCAAAGGCCCTGATTCTGGCCGCACTTTGGTGCAAGTGACCTCCTGCCTGCGAGGCTCCACTCTCTCTGTCCTGCCTGCCCCTGCGCGTGCGGCTTCCCCAGGCGCCCTCCTCAATCTCTGCCCGGCGCAACAGAGAAGCTCTGCAGCGCCTTCGGGGCAGAGACCTACGTCTCCCCACGCTTGCAAAGCCATAGGGCTGCGTTGCAGCCCAAGCAGCCTCCTGAGCGGCTGGACCAACGGGCAGCACCCAGGGGCGGAGGGGCTTGCAGGGTGCTGGATTGGTAGCATCTCCCCTTTTCCGAGGGGCGACTCACCTGCCCGACGAGACCCCCCCGGCCCCCTGCCGCCTCCGCACGCCCGACATGGGGAGGACGCTGGGGCTGCCTGGCCTAGCGCCTCTCCTGCGGGCGCCCCCGAGCTCGGGAGCCTTCCTCTCCGCCGCGGCTCTCCATGCTCGCTCGGGAAAGGAGGAGGGCGGGGAGGGGGCGGGGAGGGGGCGAGGCGGGGCGGGGCCAAGCGGCCGGGGCAGGGCCGGGCCCGCCTCTTCCGAGGCTCAGCAGCGCCCGGCCGCCGCCATCACCAGCAGCAGTGGCCGCGCGCCTTTACGCACGGGAGAGGCGCGGGAAAGCCAGGAGGCGGAAAGGAACTCTGCACATGCTCTAGGTCTGCTCGTTGCCCGCCAGGGGTGGCTGGACTCCAACTCCCATCATCCCTCAGCATTAGCTGTGCGAGGAGGCTGTTGGGAGTTGGAGTCCTTGGCAACCGCTGGATAGATCGGTTACAACCACGCCAGACGTTTAAAAGCACTCTTATGCTACATTAAGATTCGCTTTAAAAAGCGGGCCTTATCACAGCACAAGCTGTCCCCTTGGATCCTAGCATTTTTGTCATCCTGTTATTATTTTGTTATTCAGAAACTGCCCAGCCACTTTCCCACAAGGATCTCGTTACTCACCTGGCGGTTTCTGCACTGCTTATAATTGCAGGGTATTGGAAGACTCTAAACGCAGACCTGTTTGAGATCGGGATCTCACAGCTCTAGGATGTAAGGGACAAAAGGACCGTCAACGTCCAAAAGAGTCGAACAGACAGGAAAATGGCTACTTTTCAATCTGCCTGGAACAGTTTTACTGCATATGCAACATTGGTAGAGCATGATTATTGGCCTCCAAGGACACATGGCAACTTGCGGAATGATACCTTTCTTTAAAAACTGAAATGATTTAAAAAGTTAAATGTAATTACGTAAATGGACATCTGGTGCTTCTGTGTAGGGTGGGATGGATTGTTGAATATTGATTGTTGCTTCTTGCATAAATAAGTGAAAACAATAAAAAGATTTGGAGGATAAAAATATTAATGGCTTTCCCTAAACAATCCTAGGAACTGTGGTTTGTAGTTCAGCAGTACCTGGAGGGTACCTGCTTGGCAAAGGTGGCTTTAGGAGTTAAAAGGATAAATCTGGGAGATTGCCTTGTTCCTATTGTCCTGTCCCATCCAGAGGGGTTTGGAACCACCATTGCCAGATGTCCAGAGCAGAAACCTTGTAAATACTTTGATGATTACACAGTGCTGATGTGCTTTTTTGTGCATGAAAGCCTTGGCAGACTTCAATCAATTAATTCTTTTATAGGAGGGAGCAGTCAATTCTGCTACAATATATTAACATGCAAACTTGGAAATATTTTAATATAATTGCCCTGCCTACGGGATTCCTGGATGCATCTGGTCAACCACTGCTGGCAACGGGAGCTCCAAGTAGATGGACTTTCAGTCCGATCCAGGATGGCTCATGCTTTCTTGGATTCAATTTAAATTAGGGTTGCCATACGTCCGGAATTTCCTGGACATAGCTGGGATTCGGCCGTCGGAAACAATATTGGGGTGGAAATCGCTGAAATGTCCGGATGTATGGCAACCCATGTTGGAAGTGTAGATTTGGGCGAACTTCTTTAAAAATAGCTCCAAAACTTTATTTTTTAAATTAGATTTTTGGCTCAACTACTTTGGCCGAACAAATGAACAAACTAACTCGACAAATCTGCCAAAAAAAAAGGGCTCAACATTAGTGTCTGGATTTTCACTTTCTGATATTTGGCAACCCTATTTAAATGGCACCCTGCTCCATTTCAGCAGTGAAGCATTTGCTGGTATGGAGAGCAGGTGTGAGAAAAGGTCTGGTTAGTGTACCGTATTTTTCGCACCATAGGACGCACTTTTTCCCTCCTAAAAAGCAAGGGAAAATGTGTGTGCGTCCTATGGAGCGAATGCAGGGGGGAGGCAGGCGGGAAAAGCCCTCAAGAGCCGCACACAAGCTCCGTGCGCTCTTGCGGGCTTTTCTCCAGGAGGGAGAAGGGACTGACTGGCTGTAGCAGTCCCTTCTCCCTCCTGGGGGAAAAGCCCCCAAGAGCGGCGCCCTCTTTAAAGGCTGTGCGGCTCCTGCAGGCTTTTCTACAAGGTGGGGGAATCCGCCCACCTCCCAGAAAACCCAGGAGAAGCCGCACCGCCCCTTTAAAGAGCGTGCGGCTTCTGCGGGAGGTGGGGGAAGCTGCAGCAGATTCCCTCCTCCCGGGTTCCCTTTGAGGCGGCAATGTGGGAGGGGAGCAGCTTACACTCGTGTAAGCAGCTCCTCTCCCACTTTCCTCCTTCAAAGCAACTACGGAGGAGGGAAGGAAGAGGACCATGGATCCTCCGCTGCTGGAGGCTTCAGCAGATTCCCCCCTCCGTGATTGCTTTGAAGCAGGAAAGTGGGAGGGGGGCAGCTTACACTCGTGTAAGCAGCTCCTCTCCCACTTTCCTCCTTCAAAGCAACTACAGAGGAGGGAAGGAAGAGGACCATGGATCCTCCGCTGCTGGAGGCTTCAGCAGATTCCCCCCTCCGTGATTGCTTTGAAGCAGGAAAGTGGGAGGGGGGCAGCTTACACTCGTGTAAGCAGCTCCTCTCCCACTTTCCTCCTTCAAAGCAACTACGGAGGAGGGAAGGAAGGGGACCATGGATCCTCCGCTGCTGGAGGCTTCAGCGGATTTCCCCCCCCCCCCAGCTTAAGTGGGGTGGGGGAAGTCTGGCAGGTAGGGGGGTACCTACCTAGACAGTGAAGCCACATGTCTCTCCAATGAAAATTGGGAGTGGGCATTGTGTGAAGTGGCTGTGGATCTCCTGCCGCAGAACTGTAGGACTGTATAGAGTTGGGAGGGCCACCCGAGGGTCATCTAGCCCAGCCCCCTCACAATGTAGGAATCACAGCTAAAGAACGCCAGGCAGATGGTCCCCCAACCGCTGCTTAAAAGCCTCCAGTGGTGGAGACCCCAAACACCTTCCGAGGTCATAGAATTGCAGGGTTGGAAGGGAACCCCAGGAGTCATCTAGTCCAGCCCCGGTGGACAGCATGCGCAATCCATCCCGTTGTGCAAGATTAAAGATGCTGCGCAAGGCTAAAGAAGAAGCCAAGGCAGCGAGCGGGATGGATCGCGCTTGCTGCCTTGTCTTCTTCTTTAGCTGCACTGGAGAGGTTTAGCTCCTGGCTGGAGAGGTTGTGCGGCTATGGACCCCGCGCGCTGTCTTGGCTTCTTTGCTCTTTGGGGCTGGGGGGGGGGAACCCGGGCTTCCCCCGCAGCCCCGAGAAGGTCTGGGAGAAGTGGACAGGCAATTTCCCCCTCTAAAAACTAGGTGCGTCCTGTGGTCCGGTGCGTCCAATAGAGCGAAAAATACGGTATATTTCTGTGCAACTATTAATGGCATGTGAGCGCTGCTAGGAAAACAAGGTTGGCAACATCTTAGCCCAGGCCCACCAAGACTCTTCCAATTTCCCTCTACAAAAAGTGTGGAGAACTAAAGGCAGAGTGGGGTGAATGTGGGTTTTGGGGCCACCCCCTCGCTAACTGTTCCACCCATTCCTTTTGTCTGGCTGGTGTCCTTTAAAATGCCTTTTGCTTCTCTGAATGGAGGATGGAGAGAGATGCGGGGGGGGGGGGGGGAGGGGGAGTAGAAGCTTCTGACTTTTGCTAAGTGGCATGTAGCCACAGTTGCATCTGTTGCTCCAATTTCTAGCCCGCCCATCATGAAATCATAATCCCAAGGCAGGTTGCAACAATCAAACAAAATGCTGCCTCACTTTGCCTAATGGTAGGGTCATCCCTCACAACACAATAAGGCCTTCCAGGGGGTTGGACTAGATGACTCTCACGGCCCCTTCCAACTCTACGATTCTATTACTTAAAGGGATTTCATTCTAATTGGAGCAGTCAGTCCTATGACCCAAAGCAACATTTCTGGCAGAGAGAAGCTGTATTCGCAGTACGTAGATCAAAAGCGTGGAAATCTTTTGAGTCTGTGCCCTGCATCTGTGACACAAGGTCTCTGCATGCCGGGCTGAACCTTTGAGTGATGGATTTGATGCCTCTCGGGATAATCACCATCAGATTATCCACCCTGGGAGATTAGGGGAAGATAAGGGAGCGGAGGGCTATGCACACATTGCTGGCATATAATGCAGCGAGGTCATTCTTTTTTTGCAATTTAGATCCAAGATGGTTTGCGGGGAAGCACATCCAAGTGCAGTATTTCATAAGAAGCAACAGGATAGATGCAGGATAGTACACCTTATAACACAGATATGGGGTGTGGTTAATGCCATGTGAACACCACTTTCCAAAGCAACACTGGGCACGGAGAACATAAGAGCCTGATGGATCAGGCCAATGGCTGATCTAGTCCAGCATCCTGTTCTCACAGTAGCCAACGAGAGGGCTGTGGGAAACCTGCAAGCGGGACTCGAGCACAACAACACTCTCCCCGCCTGCAGGTTCCTGCATCTGGTTTTCAAAAGCATTACTCTCTCTGAAGGGTGAGGCAAAGCGTAGCCATCGTGGTTGGTAGCCACTGATGACCTTAAAGGTAAAGGTAAAGGTACCCCTGCCCGTACGGGCCAGTCTTGACAGACTCTAGGGTTGTGCACCCATCTCACTCAAGAGGCCGGGGGCCAGCGCTGTCTGGAGACACTTCCGGGTCACGTGGCCAGCGTGACGAAGCTGCTCTGGCGAGCCAGAGCCGCGCACGGAAACGCCGTTTACCTTCCCGCTAGTAAGCGGTCCCTATTTATCTACTTGCACCCGGGGGTGCTTTCGAACTGCTAGGTTGGCAGGCGCTGGGACCGAGCAACGGGAGCGCACCCCGCCGTGGGGATTCGAACCGCTGACCTTTCGATCGGCAAGCCCTAGGCGCTGAGGCTTTTACCCACAGCGCCACCTGTGTCCCTTACTGATGACCTTATCCTCTATGAATTTGTCCAAACATTTTTTAAAGCCATCCAAGTTCGTGGCCATGACTGCCTCCTGCAGGAGCGAGTTCCATAGTTTGCACTGTGTGTACTAAACAGGATTGTGTACGCAGCCAGAGGCCAGAGGAACGGAGTAGGAGAATATACACAAATGCTGTGTTTCAGGAGGGTGACTTGGGCTCAGCATCCCTTCCTCCTGCTGCCACCTCTTTCATGTGCACCCCATCCAAAAAACCACATGGCACAACCAGGCCATTCCTCCCATGCATAATGCATGGCATTGCCCTTGCGCAGTTTCCACAGCTGGCAGCGGCTCCTGTTGCATGACTTCCAATTAACTATTAATTTTGTTGTTACTGAAACCATGGCAAAACAATTGCACCAAACAGGCCCTGGGTCCAATTAGCAAGATCGCATTACTGACCGTGTCAGCTGGCTCCAGCAAATGACTAGTTTGTGACAATAGGTGGGTCCCCCTGAAAGCCTCAGGAAACAGAGACCTGTGTCTGCAACAAGAAAGCGGGAGGGAGGGCTGTTGTGCAGTGGCAAAGCATTGGTTTTGCATGCAGAAGGTTCTGGGTTCAATCCCTGGCATTGTTAGATGGGGCTGGAGAGTCCCTTGGCCAAAACTTGGGGAGTCATTGCCAGTGAATGTTGACAGTACTGAGCTAGATGGATTCATTGTTTGACTCTGTATAAGGCAGCTTCCTATGTTCCTCGGAGAGGAGGAAGAGGAGAAATGCCACTAGCCAGTGTCTGCAGAAGGAACACCACTGCCTGTTCAAGGGGATATCAAACCTGTCCCCACTACATTTGGCAGGTGCAAAGAGGTGCAGGTGTTTGTTTATACTGTGGTGGTCTCATAAAGCCAGCAAGGACCATTCCAGCATTCACCTGCCATTTTCCCTCTTATTCTGACTTCCAAATCTTTTCTGGCACCTTCAAACCTTTAAGACAAATGTCTTTTAGACTTCTGACTGCAGTAGCATATGGTTTAAAATGAGAGACAAAATGGTTTTAAGTGTTTGAAAGAGTAAGTGTGACTTGCCCTTGGAGGAGCCCTCTCCCCATTGTGTTTTTGTGGGAGTCACTGCTCTGGACATGTCTGCTGACTTGATGAAGGCAAGCCCAAAGGAGGGGTTTACAGAGAAAAGGCAAGCTTTACAGTAATGTTTACACCAATGGATAGGGACGCGGGTGGCGCTGTGGGTTAAACCACAGAGCCTAGTACTTGCCGATCAGAAGGTCGGCGGTTCGAATCCCTGCGATGGGGTGAGCTCCCGTTGCTTGGTCCGTGCTCCTGCCAACCTAGCAGTTCGAAAGCACGTCAAAGTGCAAGTAGATAAATAGGTACCACTCCGGCGGGAAGGTAAACGGCGTGTCTGTGTGCTGCTCTGGTTCACCAGAAGGGGCTTAGTCATGCTGGCCACATGACCCAGAAGCTGTATGCCGGCTCCCTCGGCCAATAAAGCAAGATGAGCGCAGCAACCCCAGAGTCGGTCACGACTGGACCTAATGGTCAGGGGTCCCTTTACCTTTACCTTACACCAATGGACGGTTCTCAGGGAGCCAGTGTGGTGTAGTGGTTAAGAGCAGTGGACTTGTCATCTGGTGAACTGGGTTCGATTCCCTGCTCCTCCACATGCAGCTGCTAGGTGACCTTGAGCCAGTCACACTTTTTTGAAGTCTCTCAGCCTCACTCACCTCACAGTGTTTGTTGTGGGGGAGGAAGGGAAAGGAGAATGTTAGCCGCTTTGAGACTCCTTAAGAGGAGTGAAAGGCGGAGTATCAAGTCCAAACTCTTCTTCTTCTCTTCTAGGTGAGGAAGCCGAATTTACAGAACCGAGGAAGAAAGGAAGCTGCCTTCTAGAGTCAAACCACTGATTCATCTGGCTCAATATTGTCCGTACACTACAACTCACATTGCTGCCCCGGCAGATGTTGGCAAAGGCAGTAGCTCTCCAGGCAGGTTTCTGTCCCAGCCCTGTCTGGAGACGGGGCTACCTTTTGCATGCGATGAAAGCATGCATTTTCTCCATAAGTTACAAGGTGTAGTGCCTGGCATTAGTGGAAAAATTTGCACAAAAACTTCAGAGTGCTGGGAGGGCAACAAAAATAAAGTTATTGGTGACTGGTTTCTTTTTACTACATACTCAAATGAACATCATGTAACATCATGTAACGGCTCCTCCACATTGTTAGCCTTTGGAATTCTTAGCGCCCCGCCCCCAGTCAATCTTTGGTTAAGTTGTGTGTTGTTACAAGCCTTCCTTGTCCTTGGCTTTTGTATTCCATCATTGTGTGATTCCTGTCAAAACCTGCAAAACCCTAACCCTGCAAATACGAAAAACAGAGTTTAATTTCATGCTTATTGGACCTGCTGTAACCTAGGCTAACAGAGTGCTCTCAGCAGAATGCTGGGTTTAGCTGGTTCATATTTGTTTTTTATGTCATTTTTGGCACGTATATCTCAATATGCTTGTATCTTGCTTTCCTGTTGTATATGTTTCCAAAAATAAAATAAAAAATATACAAAAACCAGTTGTGACTGTCTTTCTTCACAGTCAGCCTGGGAGGGCACTTATCCTGGATCTTTGCAGAAAGAGAACATGAATAATATAGTACTGTAACAGGTTTATTGCAGCAGCAGCTTTCATAGACAACAGCTCACCTCATCAGATACATGTAGTCTTAGTCTATATAAAACGCTACAAGATTCTTTGTTGGTTTTGCTGCCCAGGCTCATTTTCTTCTATCTGTCCTGAATCTTCCAACATTCAGCTTCACTGGATGTCCATGAATTCTTCTGTTGTGAGGGCGGGAGAAAAGCTTCTCTCTCTCCACTTTCTCTACGCCACGCATGATTTTATAAACGTCGATCGTGCCGCCTCTTGCTTGCCTTTTCTCTAAATTAAAAAGTCCGAAATGCTGCAACCTTTCTTCATAGAGAAGTCGCCCCACCCGCTTGGTCATTTTGTTTGCCCTTTTCCACCACATCCTTTTCAAATGAACACTCAGCAATTCGGCTTTCTCGACTAGAACCGTCCACTGGGGCAAACGCAGCGCGGCTCCAAAGGGGGTCCTTTGGGCACCTTGTTTGTTTTCCTCCCCAAAACCAAAACCGGGATTCTCCTGGCAGAAATGTGGAAACAGTCGAGCTCTGGCGGGCCCTTCCGGAAACGTGGCTCGAAGAAGAGAGGAGAGAAGGGCCAGAGCCATCCACGTGGCTTCCTTTCCCCCTCCTCCCTTTCCCCTCCTCCGTCTCTTCCTCCCTCTTTCTTCCTCCCTCTTAGCCCAGCTATCTGTCGGCGGCCCTGCTTGGCTACGGAACATTTCTCCCCCGGGCGGAGGTTCCCCAGTCCGGCTCCGATTCCAGGGGGACCGGCCTGGCCATTTCCGCTTCCGGGAGCCGAGGCGCAGGGAAGGAGGGAGGGAAGGAGGGAAGCGAAAGCCGGTCCGGCGGCCGCGAAGGGCACCTGCGGCGGCCCGTAGCCGCCTGCGCTCCCTCTCCCGCTGCCATCCTCCGTCGCCGCCAAGACCGGCGCTTGGCGAGCCTTCCGGGGAGCCGCCGCCGCACCGAGAGGCCTCCAGTCCAGCTTCCCGGGCACTTCGCAGAGGCCTTCCGGGGAGCCCGGCTGAGGGAATTGGCACCCCGGGGCCTTCGTCTGCCCCGCTCCCCGGGTTTGGGTTTGGGCTTCCGCGGGCGGCCGCCACCTGAGGCAGGGGCTGCGGGCTCCAGCCTCGCCTGGAACTGCTGTGCGTGCGGACCCAGGCAGAGCCCCACAGCCAGGGTCCCTTTTGAGCAGGAGGGGTCGGCTGAGCCTGCCCCAACCCCCAGTGAGCATGGGGCCTGGGGCTCCCAAAGGCAGACGCTTGGGGGTGGCACAGCTGGCCTGAACCGTGTGCGGTGGTGGCGGGGAACAGCAGGACGACGAGAAGCCCCGGTGCCCCCCTTGACCCCACGGGGGTCGGCCCGCATGCACCTCCCCACTGCGGAGCCACGGAGGCGGAGGAGGCGGAGGAGGAAGATCCCGGCTTGGCCCTGGCGCCGGCTGGGGAGGTTGGCGGCTGGCGTTGGCGGTCCCGGGAGGAGCAAGCAGCCATGGAGAGCCTGGCGGGCTACGTCTACAAGGCGGCCAGCGAGGGGCGGGTGCTGACCTTGGCAGCCCTGCTCCTGAACCGCTCGGAGAGCGACATCCGCTATTTGCTGGGCTACGTCACCCACCAAGGTGGGCAGCGGTCGACACCTCTCATCATTGCTGCCCGCAATGGACACGCCAAAGTTGTGCGCCTGCTCCTGGAGCACTACCGTGTGCAGACCCAGCAGACTGGCACGGTCCGTTTTGATGGGTATGTACGTATGTGTGGCACGTGGTCACAGAGGAGGCCTTGGGCTTCTTTCTTGACAGAAGATGGGATGGTCCTGTGGATTGATAAATTCAGCCTGGCTGTTGTGGTGCTTCCTTTCAGTCAATGGAATATAGTAGGTTACATCATGCCTTCATTTGATTGGCATATGCTGTTTCTATAAATGATCTTCCAAGAATCATAAAAGTGGAAGGAGCCGAAAGCTGCCTGCTGTGAGGCAAGACCTTCCCCTGGATCAATTTACGTAACCCTACCTGTGCTGGACCGTAAATAAAGAACAGGCACAATGCAGAAAGGTACCTGTATAGACCAACACTTTTGAGATGACTTTACCAACTAATTCCAGATGATTCTTCAGGAGAAGGTGCACACAGATATGTTCTCTCCTGCCAATCTCTAGCCAGCGCCTGGTTCTTTCTAATTTTTGCCATCGTATTGCAGTTGTGAGGACTAGGAACTCTTCCTTTCTCTCCTACATGCGGCAGTGGTTTGTAGATAACAGTGTGAGGAACAGTGAAAAATGAGTGGCATGAGTTATCTAGCCTATTGGAAAAGATGCAGCTCATGGAATTGTTCAAAGTCCTGGTTAAATCTAATTCCCTATAAGTACAGGGACATTGCTTGGATACATTGACCCCCTTCATATGTTACGTACACGAGGGATGCTTCACCTGTTAAGAGGCAGAGGGATCCCACCACTGTCCTGTTATCAGAAGGTGACTTAACACACAGAGCCTCCATGTGAGTAATGCTTGGAGGGAGCTATTGACAAAGAGCCAAGGTAAAATCAGGAATATATTTAAAAAGTGGTTCAAAGGCCTCACATGAAAGATTTCAGATACATTTCAGCTCCATATGTCTTCCAAGGCGTGACAGTAATGCCAGTTGGGGTCTTAAGATGTATATTAGAATTCTAACTTTTGGAAGTAGTTCTTATTCATCCCTAAGGCTCTTGAGCCAAAGGGCAAGCACAGGGCATTTAAACATGTAAGGATCAACATTTCCCATATGCCTATCTACCTGGTAATGGGGTGCTTTAGCTTTTGCCAAAGGCACTTGATAATTTCTTTCTGTGACATCGCTGAGGAGGTTGCTGGGACACGCCATCAGAGATCAGAGAGGGGAGCAGAGGCTGTACCAAACTTGTCTCTGCAGCCACACCTCCTAGCTGTCCGTTGCTCCTGTTGAAATGGACTAGGTATTATGATTGTGTTTCAGTTTCTGCTGAAGTTGACAGGATAGTAATCCCAGCATAGCTCTAAAACTATACAGAAATGTTTTCTTTTGGAGATAATTAAACAGCTGAGAATATTTCTTTTGAAGACAGAAAGCCAACTCTGGGGGTTGTCATATGGGACTACTCATCATCAGATTTGGGATGGGGGAGAAGGACAGCTACTTTCGGCAGCTTACTTATTCTGCTGCCATTCCAGTTATATGAATTAGACTTTTGTGGATAAGTTCCCTCCTAATTGAGTTTTGCTGGAGTACCTCATTCTAGATTACACTACAATGTAAGCCTCCTGAGATTCTGTGTTAGTCACTTGTTGATCTTAGATAGTTTGAAGAGGCTAGGCCACTGTTTGAGTCACTAGGGAGAACTCCAGAACCTCCCTTTTGAAAACAACTGACAGTGCTTGACACTGACGTGCAACGTAGGAGATGGTAAACAAATGGGTGGTAAAAAATATCCCTGTCCCTGCCTGCATAGGAGTCAAAGCAACAGCAACAACAAACATCCAAGGAAGCCATAGCTGTTGTAAAAATCCTCTGTTTCCCAGCCTCAGAATTATTTTGCGTGTTCTGCAGTAAGACTTCCTTCTTTCCTTTGAACTGCCTTTAAAACCAATTGCTTCTTTGTTGTCCCAGCATGTTCTGACAAGAAGCTCCCTCTAAATATAAAAGCTGTAATTGATTTAAACACATTTGTCTGAAAAGTCTTTTGGCCTGGGGTTCTTTATTCAGGCATGGTGAGATGCAACTGACAGGTTAAAACAGTTTGAAAAATTGCTTAATGCTTTCTCCTGGGGTAGGCAGTGCAGTCCCAAGGCCAAAAGATGTTATCACTGCCCCATTTCTGCAACTGAATGTTTGGTAACTCCTTTTGCCTTCTCTTTACTAATATCTGAAATCACATTTGTCCAAGTGTCATGAGGGTTATCCCAAAGTATTTGGATACCTGTGACAAACTTTTACTACTAGGTGTATCCAGGATGGCAAACACTCTGTGTTCTCTTTAGTATGGCTGCTGAATGCAAATACCACCTCATTAGGTGTTTTTTTTGGAAAAACCTATATTCATTATTTTGGTCTAAGTCCTCCCTGTAGCTGTTAGAAAGCTCGAGGATTGGTTGCCATCAACTGCAGGGTTGAGATGAATCCTGCCTCGGTTACAGATTGGATTCTATACATGTTTTGGAAAATCATGCCCCCTTTGCTAGAAGATGTGCTCTCCTCCAAATTAGAAATTTCATTACGTGTACTTGTCCAACTCTTCTGCCCACACCCAGCCACCCATTGTGAACCTAGCCCTAGCATTCCCTATCATTCTGAAATTCTTCCGCTCACTGACTCTAGACTGTTTTATAGGATATTATTTTGAAGATTTTTTTTTTTAATTGCACCAATTTTAACATTCGGTCTCTTTCTTTCCATAGTTATGTCATCGATGGCGCCACGGCCCTGTGGTGTGCAGCTGGGGCTGGCCACTTTGAAGTCGTCAAGCTCTTGGTGAGCCACGGAGCCAACGTCAACCACACAACCGTGACCAACTCTACTCCGCTTCGCGCTGCATGCTTTGACGGCCGGCTTGACATTGTGAAGTACCTCGTGGAGAACAATGCCAACATCAGCATCGCCAACAAGTATGACAACACTTGCCTTATGATCGCTGCTTACAAGGGCCATGTGGACGTGGTGCGCTACCTTTTAGAGCAGCATGCGGACCCCAATGCCAAAGCACACTGTGGCGCGACAGCATTGCACTTTGCGGCGGAGGCTGGTCACCTGGAGATCGTCCGCGAGTTGGTGAAGTGGAAATCTGCCATGATGGTGAACGGCCATGGAATGACACCTCTGAAAGTGGCTGCTGAGAGCTGCAAGGCCGACGTTGTCGAGCTGCTGCTGGCGCACGCCGACTGCAACCGCAAGAGCCGGATAGAAGCTCTGGAGCTCTTGGGTGCCTCGTTTGCTAACGACCGAGAAAACTACGATATAATGAAGACCTATCACTATTTGTATTTAGCCATGCTGGAGCGGTACAGAGATAGCGAGAACATTATAGAGAAGGAGGTCCTGCCTCAGATAGAAGCCTATGGCAGCCGGACAGAGTGCCGGACTCCTCAAGAGCTGGAATCCATTCGGCAGGACCGGGACGCTCTCCACATGGAGGGCCTCATCGTCCGAGAACGAATTCTTGGCTCCGACAACATCGATGTCTCGCACCCCATCATTTACCGCGGTGCTGTTTATGCAGATAACATGCAGTTTGAGCAGTGCATCAAGCTCTGGCTTCACGCCTTGCGCTTGCGGCAGAAAGGCAATAGGAATACCCACAAGGACCTCCTCCGGTTTGCTCAAGTCTTCTCTCAGATGATACACTTGAACGAGCCAGTGAAAGCCAAGGACATTGAGAGCGTCTTGAGGTGCAGCGTCTTGGAGATAGAGCAAGGGATGGCCCGGGTCAAAAGCTCTCAGGATGCTGAGCTCCACACAGCCATGGACAACTACGAATGCAACATCTTCACCTTCCTGTATTTGGTGTGCATCTCCACCAAGACGCAGTGCAGGGATGAGGAGCAGTCGCGGATCAACAAGCAGATTTACAACTTGATCCACCTGGATCCCAGGACGCGAGACGGCTCTGGCTTGCTGCACCACGCCGTCAACTCTGGCACGCCGGTGGACGACTTCCACACCAACGACGTCTGCAGCTTCCCCAATGCACTGGTCACCAAGCTCCTCTTGGACTGCGGCGCTGACGTCAACGCTGTGGACAACGAAGGGAACACGCCGCTGCACGTCATAGTCCAGTATAACAGGCCCATTAGTGACTTCTTGACCTTGCACTCCATCATCATCAGCTTGGTCGAGGCCGGCGCTCATACGGACATGACGAACAAGCAGAAGAAGACCCCTCTCGACAAAAGTACCACCGGCGTGTCGGAAATCCTCCTGAAGACTCAGATGAAGCTGAGTCTGAAGTGCCTGGCTGCCCGAGCTGTGCGGGTTTATCACATCAGCTACCACAACCAGATCCCCAGGACACTAGAAGAATTTGTTGAATTCCACTAGCCACGCCAACGGGGTGGTGCTCCTTCCCTTCCCAGAAAGGTCAAACTCTTGTCAATAAAATACTGGGCAGAGCTTTAGAAATCCCTTCTCCTCTCCTTTCTTTTTGGTAGGAAACACACACCAACCAGCCCCCTCGTAAACTGGCTAACATGGCTTTGATTTGCAAAAACCTGTCTTCTGACGGCAGAGCAAACAGGTTTCTTTTTTTCCTCTTAATAAACTGGGGCAGGGTGGAGAGTCAGACTCTAAAATGAGAATGAGTGTAAAATATTTTGATACTACGATGCACACGGGTTTTACCATTGACAGCCAAGAATGCTTTAAGCAGCTACCTGCAAAGAGGTTTTGCGTTTAATTAATTGAGCCAGCATGTTACCTATGCAGCAGTTTGGAAAGTCTTCTTGCGGGAGGGAAGAGGAGGAAAGGAAGAGAAAATTGAGAAGGATCTTATTGCTGGGATTTTATTAAAACATGCAAAGCAATCCAGGGAAATTTACTCCTCACCAGCCTGTTTTTAATGCCTTTCAGTTCCTACCAGAGTTGTCACTAACATTTAGTTTTAATTTCTGCTTGCAATGAGATGAAAATAACCGATTGTTTGGCTACAGAAAAACGGAAATGCAGGTTGAAATTCAGATGTGTGAATGTGCTTGCCTATCAGTACTTAAAATTACTAGTATTTATTTGGTTATTGTTGAGGGAGGCAAAACAGGCATACCTCCTCAAATTCATTCTCACTTTTGCTGCTTTAAGATAAGTAGCATGCAGAAATAGTTTGCATTATTTGAGTATTGTTTTATGCGTGGTTCCCTGTCCCCGCTCCCCTCTGGTAAGACAAAACGTAAAGTGGTTAAGGCTGGATCTTAATCCCACACCTGAAATGATAACTGCTGCATTTCCTGAAATCTTCCAAGTAGCTGGCAAACAGGTTTTGTTTTCAAAAAAATGAGCTTTTTTAAAAATTAAAAACAAAAACAAAAAATGTTAGAAACCTGGCAGGGAAGGATCAGGGAAGAATAATTGTGTTAGCAGGACCCTGCCCTGAGAATCAGTTTCTGTCTTTTCAGCCCTCTTCATTATGGAACTCTTCAGAAAAATAGATTCCACACCCACTCGCACACGTCCAAATCATCCTCTCTAAATGCCATCTTTTAAATCACTCACAGTACCTTGATTGTATGAAGAATGTTTGACCTGTGAAAAGCATCTCTCCTTGGCAGAAAACTTCAGCAGCCCCATGCCATTTTTTTGACAGGTTACTGAAAACACTTCCCATGATTTTAAATTCTACTTTCTAACTGTCAGCTGGGAAAAGAATGTTCTGCAGTCATTTTTTTAAAAAAACGGAACAGAGAGTTCAAATAAAAAGGGGCATTCTGAGCACAGGTATGTGTGTTTGTATTACAAATAAAATCTTGAATGTGAAACTTAACCCTGATGTGTCCCGCTGCAAAGTGATTGGTAGCTGCTCTTGTGGGATGTTGGTAAGGAGCAGACCTCTCGTTTTGAAAAGAAGTGATTTCATGCCATTGCATTTAAATTTTATTGTAGTTTGATTAATGGACAAGTCACTCAGCTAAGCTCTGACCTTCTGAGCCTTAAACAAATAAGTTGGCCAAATATTGTGGCGTTTGTGTGGATGATTTCATTCTGAACAGTCTGAAGTCCAGGTCATTCTGCATTTCAGCATGTTGTTCATGGGGCTTTGAGGGATGGCCAAATTACATTAATTCCTCCCTGATGAGGTGGGGGAGAGGATGATTTAAAAGTTGCCAAAGCTTCCTCCTTTGTGAACACGAGCCCTTGTTTCCAAAACTCAAAATGCTGCTTTCCCCCCTGAGAAGGTAAAAAAGAATGGCAGTGTGGTGGTAGTCACCAAAGTGTGAACTCTCAGATTCATGTTGTTGTCTCATTTTAATTTTGGGGTGCAAATAAGAAACTTTGGGGTCAGTCCAAGCTGTTCAGCCTCTCTTGATACAGATAATGTTAATGTGGTGAGATGAAATGCCACCAGTTCTCCTGTGAACCTGGTTCTGTGAACTAACACACAAAGGTTCCTTTTCATAAGATTGATGCTGTACCTTGATTGGCAGCCTGGGAGCTGGACTTTGGCCTCCGCCAACAAAACAGTAGGCATGAGCTCTGTGAAACCTCCAATTCTGACCAAGTCCCTGGTCTTCCAATACTGCAGGTTTCAATATTTTACCATATATATATCGTGTGTGTGTTTGTGTGTGTGTGTGTGTGTGTGTGTGTGTGTGTGTGTGTGTAGTATGCATGCAACATAGAAACAGTAAATAATAACATTGCTACAAAATTGCAACATTAAACCACAGAATCATAAAATTGTAGCGTTGGAGGGGACCTTGAGGGTCAGCTAGTCCAACTGCCTGCAGCACAGAATAAAAACGAATTCATAAAGCGATAGGCAGCGTCCAACCTTATAGGTCAGGGAAACCCTGGTTAAAATGCTAGGTCTTTACAAGACGTCTGAAGCAGCTGATGGCTGCTGTTTCATGCATGGCAAAGAGAAAGACCTTCCATAATTACAGGGGCAGTAGTGGAAAATGCCCTTTTTTGTGTCACTGCCCTATGATGTTCCACAGAGTGGAATTTCCCCATACGATCTAAGTGACACCACAGGTCTCTACAGGGGCAGGCGATCTTTCAGGTTGGCTAGCCTTGAGCTGTTCAAGGCTCTATTTTTTAACAAGATTTTTTTTTTAATGTGCACATCCCCCTTCACAGAGCATAAACATGCCTGCAGAAGGAGGCAGCCTTACAGATGCTGACAGTGTGGATTATTGCAATGCTACATACTCTACCCACCCTTGTAAGTTCAATTGCTAAAAGGCCTGGGGGAGGGAAGGAGGGATATGGGAGCTTTGTATCCTAATCTGGGCAGCATCTGTCTCTTTGGAATACTCTGGAAAACAAACCATGAAGTCAAACGAGCTCGGTGGGGGAAGCAGAAAGCAAAATTGATGGTCTTTGCCAAGCTGGTCTCCTCCAGATGTTGTGGACTACAACTCTCATTAGTCACATGGTTCCCCCCTCCCCAAACAAAAAAAGCTCCCAAGGATGACTGGGTGCTTTGATTTGGAATGTGTCGTAGGGGGTGCATTGGGTTTTAAAAGACAGCTGGTGGTTTCGAGGCAGTGAGCTTGTTGCTAAGAAGATTCAAGTGAGCAAGGGAGGGAAGGAAAGCTGGCATGTTGTCACTAGGAGAAAGAGCACGGAAAGGTCGAGAACCCTTTTAGAATTTTGTACCTGAGCTCTGATCTAGCGGCTGTGGAGCAGTAGTTACATAACTGGGGGGGTTGGCTTTCCTGAAGGAAACGTTTGCTGGTGAATTGAACCAGACAGACTTCTAGCGCTCTGGGAGATTCCCAGGGTCAAATGCGTCCTGTCTCTGCTTCCCTTTCTGTGAGCGCAATTTTGCACTGCCAACACTTCAGTTAAGTGTCCTGGCTATGACAACTAAAAATAGCTGCAGCTATGTTAATGTCAGGCTGCTCCTAATGCAACCTTCACCAACCTGGTGCCCTCCATCTGTTTTGGACTACAATTCCTATCTGCCCCAGACAGCAAAGTCACGGTGACAGGCTGGTGGGAGCTGTGATCCAAAACACCTAATGAATGTCAGTGTGCATTTGGGTTTTCTCCAACCAAGAGGCAAAATTCCTAGTTCCTTTTTTAAAAAAAGTCTTAGACAAATGACTGCATCTGAAACTTTCACTTTAAAAAGTTTTAATTTTCTTTTTACAAAATCCCACAAACCACAATCTACTGCTACAGCATTTTACATAGGTTACTGCATTCGGTGGAACTGATTTCTCATTAATATTCACAATAGCATAAATAATTTTATATGCAAAAGAAACAAAAAGGGTCAAATTAAAACATTTCCATCGTACAAAAGTATATACACATATAGTACATATTTTCCATGTGTTGCTTTTTTGGAAATTGCACAACTTGAGGGGGAAACACTTCAAACTGGTTTGCTTTAGTCGACTTTAAAAACAAGAAAGGTAAACATTTTCAGAAAAAGTATATACAGCTGAGGATTGAAGGCTTGCATTAAGGTGCTTACAATTGTCGGTATCTGTGTTCAGTGCATTAAAAGAAGGCAATAAAGATCTCTCTCTTCAACTGCTCCATTTAGAGACTGGGAGAGGCACTGCAGAGTGGCGGACGGTCTGGCTCTGAGCTGGGCATGTATCCTGCACCCACCCCTTTGGAATGAATGGGAGTTTCATGTACAGAATAAGTGCCCAGTGTGTTATATCCTGCTTGGGCTCTTCATAAACATTTGGTGTAGAGCATTGGATAAGAATCTAGTAACTTTTTTGATTCATAGATAAACATACGGTGCCCCTTACTTGCGGCAGTCCCTTTCTTCTAACAATTAAGGGAATAGCTAGAGAACATGTGTCCCCACCTGCAAGTTAACTTCTGTTTCATTCAAGTCACCCAGCCTCTTACATGTTTTATGGATAACATGAATGGATCTCGCTTTTTAAAGCATTAACTCGCTACAGAGTCCTCTGGTCCAGAAAGAACCTCCCGTCCTCAAATGATTTCAAATCCTGCACTATTTTGTAAAGGCAACGTCATTTGTTTCGAAGGCATGCTGTGTTGATATATCAACTTCTTGAAGACCACCTGTGCAGAATATATCGATCTGGTTTGTTCTCCCATGGCATCTTGAATAAGCAGTTGCTGTAAAAAGAATATGTGAAGACCCATTACAAGTTTGCTGCTGCTGGTATCCATGCAGATCCAAATTTTTTCCTTTTTTTGGTGGGGTGAAAAGCTTTCCCCAGTGAGATATGCTTGTGCCATGAACGGATAAAAAGGACTGGAGCTCAGAGGCTTTTAAGATCACTGCAGAGCTATTCTGGCATGGTAGTTGTCTGCCTCGTGGAGCCAAGATTTGTCATTTTTAAGAAAGCGATGGCCACTGAAGGGTCCCTTGTCCCTGTAAATTTACTCTCCTGGCCGTTGCTGCGTAGCTTCCAGTGTCTTAGGCTGAAGGAAGCAATTAAAACCAGTTTGAAGTCCCTTTTTAGCCAGCTGCATCTTGCCCCTTGCAGGTAACACTGAGCAGTTGGGGTTGCTTTCATGAGAAGAGGTGGAAGGGGTAGTGAGGGATCTCATCATTGCAAAGGAAACTTGGCTCTGAGGAGCCAAGTGAGTCACTTAGGGAGATGGAGGCCTCAGTCCAAGTCCTTGGTGTTCTGGTTCTGGGCTGCGTCTCTCTTGCGGTTAGCGCTTTTAAAAAAGCCAAGCTGCAGGAAAAGGAAGATAAAGAAAAACCCACCATTAATTTATATGCCTGGCATTAACAGCAGTAGTGATAGGTCACATGTAGCTGAGGCTCCCTGCCTCTTCCAGCTGCATCTCAAACTCAGGACTCACTTATATTTCTGCTTGACCTGTATTTTGACTGTATCATGTCTCAATCCATTCCCCTGGGCCTGAGAGCTTTTCTTGTAGTTCCGTGGCTGCGCCTTGTGAAAATCCAATTGCACCTGCCAAATCAGGTCTTCTTGGCCGTGTGGAAAACCCAAAAGGAGATTTTGCTTAAATGAGTTCAGTATAGCAGGTAAGATCGCATTTTCACGAGGTACAGCTGTAGAAGGATGAGAAAAGCTCTCGGACCTGGGGGAATTGATAGGTACACATTATGGTCAGAACAGTGGCGTAGCGTGGGGGGTGCAGGGGGGGCCGGCCGCACCGGGCGCAACATCTGGGGTTAGGGCAAATCCACGGGTTAGGGGGTGCAAATCTACAGGTTAGGGGGCGCAAATCCACGGGTTAGGGGGCGCAAATTACTTGCCTTGCCCCGGGTGCTGACAACCCACGCTACGCCACTGGGTCAGAATATAGAACAGGCAACAATGTGGACCAGCCCAAACTCACAAATCATTACGTGACATCATGGCATTAGTTTGTTTATTAAGACATATCCTATCTGACTTCAGACTGACTTACAACTGAATAAAGAAATATGCAAATGCATAAAAGGGCAAACATTGAACTGGGTGGGAGGCAACAAAACAAAACAAAACAAAACAAAACCCAATCAGCTGAGACTCTGCCTGTTACATGGCTCATATAGCAATCCTAGTTGTTAAACAAGGAAAAGGCCAAATGTTTAGCAATGTGACTAATTTTCATGGAAATGAATTTATTGCTTTAATGGTAGGAATAGAGGGTAATGATTTTTGTTGATGGGTTATTTTAAAAACTCCTACTCTTGTCTTGAGAGCCAGTGTGGTGTAGTGGTTAAGAGCGGTAGTCTCGTAATCTGGGGAACTGGGTTCGCGTCTCTGCTCCTCCACATGCAGCTGCTGTGTGACCTTGGGCTAGTCACACTTCTCTGAAGTCTCTCAGCCCCACTCACCCCACAGAGTGTTTGTTGTGGGGGAGGAAGGGAAAGGAGAATGTGAGCCGCTTTGAGACTCCTTAAAGGGAGTGAAAGGCAGGATATCAAATCCAAACTCTTCTTCTTCTTCTTCTTCCCACCGAAAGGGCAGTTGGCAGACAATGACTTCATATATAAAGCTGTTTTTGGTGAGGAACATCTTTCATCCATTGGGGTCCCCATTGCCAGTTTTCAGCCTTCCCCAATCTGGTGCCCTCCAGCTGTTTTTGCACTACAACTCCCATCAGGCCAAGGGGTGGTTGGAGCAGTGGCGGACTTTGGGAGGCGGGTCTCAGATATGAGCAGCACCCTTGTGTGACACTGTGTGACCATTACACCATAGTTGTGGCGCCCCCATGGCTCAACTCCCAGTGCAACCAAACTGGTCGTGCTCCCCTAAATGCACCTCTGGTAGGAGAGGGACTCACCTTCCACAGCGCCAACACAAGGAGGGCCAACAGGAGGAGACCACCTAAGGTGCTCCCAATGATGATCCAGATGGGGATTTGGGACTCCTCTATCTTGGAGATTTCAAACATGACCTGCAAGAGGAATACACAACAAGAACATTTGAAACTTTGGGGGAAAACCTTCTGAGGGTGAGAGCTGCCTGACAGTGGAATGGATGACCTCAGAAGGTGGTGGACCCTCCTTCATTTGAGGTTTCTAAACAGAGGTTGGACGGCCACTTGTCAGGGATTCTTTAGCTGTGATTCCTGCATTGTAGGGAAGTTGCACTAGATTACCTATGGGATCTTTTCCAATTCTATGATTCTACCAACTGGCTCTTCAAATAGAACCCCCCTTGACTTTTAACCCCCTTTGCATCCAAAAAGGAGCAGGGTGACGGGTGTGATTTGTATGGAATTGAAAAAGAAGAAACAAGTTTGGTTATGTATGTTTGGGTTCACTCTGCAGAAGTGTGCCCATGACAAGAACATCCTGACGTCTGCTGCCGGCAGAGGGCACCAGCGCCCCACTTTTCAACGACATTTCAGAAATGAAGAGCATGCCATAATGTTCTTCCGCTCTGTGTCGTATATGCATTTATTTATCTCTTCTTCCATGGCTGCAAGCACAAGTCTATTCAAGAGCATGAGGGGCCCTCATTGGGGCCTAATTCTGAAGGAGAGATGCTGGATGCAAAAGCTGCAGTTTACCCCTGTTGGGTTAAACTGGATTTGCAATAGCAGGACCCAGTCATTGCTGTTCTGCTCTGAACGGCTAGTGGATCAGGAACTTTGCTTCCAGATTCCTGGAATCCAGATGACATTCTGCAGCCCAGTGGGCAATTCCAGATATGGGGTGGGGGTGGGGAAGAGACAATTTTAATTCGGACTATGGCTTAGCAGGAAAGGATTAAGTGTTTCCTGCCCTCTTGACACAGTTTAAAGGGTAGCAGGAGGAAACTGATAGAAAGGCAATGCTATTTGGAAAGGGAAGGTTAAAGTGAGAGTTAATTGCTAGACAGGAGAGACAAACCCCAGAGAAGGAAATGGCTGGAGCACTCTATACAGGCCAGAACCAGCCCGAAACCCACAGGAAAGCTGCATGATGGGTCATCTGGGGAAATTGCACAGCTGTTTCATTGCTTTTTTTTTTTTAAGTCAGTTTTTCTGTGCTCTGGGTGGGGAGGCAGACGCTGAACAGGGAAAGCACGAGAAGAAGATGTTTCGTCCATGACTATTTGCCCTGTAAAAAATGAGTGAACAAAGCATGGCTATTTCACACTATGTGTCTGGGTGCAGATGCAATCTGAAATGTTACATTGGTAACTGAAAGCAAAAATGATTTGCCCTTCCCCAATTGCCGCCTAAACCCAATGGCAAATTTTGTTGCCATCAAATTAGGAGACAAAATAGTCTGAGAGGAGAGAAGGGGCAAGCCAAGAGATGCAGTTCACTTATGTATGAGAAACTGTATCTTTGACTGCAGGCTTCTGGGTTCCTTTGAACCCACTTAGCAGCAATTTCAGAAGCAAGTTTTCCTTCTTCCCAATAAATCCATCACCCCCACGACATACCACACTTCTCCAAACACAAATTCCAGGTCCGGTGGGTACCATTACTTGCCCACGTTGCTTGTGGCCTCCCAGATCACGAGGGTTCGAACATGTGCTGCAATTCCTGCATGGCAGCGGGGTTGGACTAGATGTCCCTTTGGGTCCCTTCCAATGCTACAGTTCTATGAGATCTGATGAGCGCCTGTGGCCAAGCTACTCACCTGCCGCCTGGGATCGTCCTCTCTGAAGACGAAGGCACTGCGGAACCCTCTCTGCAGGACGGCGTTAATCACAAATCTCAGCGACTTGAATTTCATCTTGAAAAGACAGGGCAAGATAAGAGTCACAAGAGGCGGCTCAGCAGTGGACAATTCAGCTAGTCGGTTACTCAGCTGGTTTGGGGGGCCTTTTCACTGATCTGAGCAAACCAGGGGTTGTGTCATTTGTAAGAGCAGCACCCTTTCCTGCCTGGAATGTTTCAAGTGATACACCAGGGAAAATAACTTTTCTGTGCTGCGGCATCACTCCCTTGATGTCTGCCCTGAGACCTTCAGGTAAAGGGCGGTATACAAATTTAATAAAATAAAATAATAATCATCATGTTTGTCCAAAAGCAGGTGGAGACCCAAGTTTGGGAAACCCTTTTTGAAACAGTTGTCCTAAATTGTTTTTAACTGATAATTTAGTTGTTTTATTCTTTTTGTAAACCACTTTTAGGCTTTTTTAAAAAAATAAAACAGATAAAAACAATTTATTGAAGGGTGTGTATAAATAAATAAAGAACAGAAAATCAAGCTGGCTGGCTTTATGAGGCGTTAAAAATAACATTTTTCTTTAAACCAGGGAGAGTCTCACCCAGCACTCATCTTAGTGAAAAAGAGGTCACAGATGTTCCTGGCTTGACCTAATTCTTTCATTATTTGGTGTAATTAGCAAATGGTGTTGATGTGGCATTCAAGAGGATGACAAATCTTGTTTCCCAGCTACGTAGAGAGGGAGGATTCCATTGGGGACGGGCGGGGAATGACTAGCAGCTGAAAAAGCTGGCGAGAAAAGAGGAAGTTTGAAAACCGCCTCGTGGCCCAACTCCCTGGAGTCAGGGGCTAGCTCGGGATACAGCCGAGCAGCAAAAGCACAATAATCTGCCAGCCTTCAACGGGGATAGCGCTGGAAGCTACAACGTTTGCTGACTTGCCCTTACAGCTCTCAGTGACTTCATCCACAGATTTCCATGCAAGAGGAAGCTGACTTCTCCATTGGCAGCCAGATTTACACTGCAGTCTATGGATATCACATCAGAATTACTGTAGTTCTGGAAGGAGTAAAAGAGAAAAGAAAAATGGAGTTAGAAGTGGGGAGGGCCAGAACGAAGCTCATTCTTCCCACTTGGAAGTAGGACCAAAGGTTGACTACTGCAGTTGTCTGGGCAGGTAGGTGACCACCACTGGACATTCACTCGAATTTTCTGCATCCACAATGAGGAGGTCGGATCCTGCTCATACTGGATGAAAGGAGGCACTTTTTCTTTTCTTTTAGCTGCACAGTGTTCTCAACCTGTGGGTCCCCAGATGTTGTTGGACTACATCTCCCATCATTCCTAGCCAGCATGAACAGTGGTCAGGAATGATGGGCGTTGTAGTCCAACAACATCTGGGGACCCACAGGTTGAGAACAGGGCAGATAAAAGGAAGTTCTTCATAGTTAAACTATGGAACTCACTCCCACATGAGGCAGTGACCAACTTGGTGTCAGGCTTGAGGAATCCTCTCCCTCCCCCGATGGCACCAAGGAGCAGGGAGGAAACAAGGAAGTTCTTACTTATGATCTGGCCAGTTACTATGGTGCTGCCCAGGACTGACCTGCTGGGGGCCTGAAAGGCCCAGCCCTGCTTCTCTCTACCTGGCTTGGGGCGGGGCCTGACAGGCTCCTTAAAGGAGTGCTGCTGCTGCTGCTGCTGCTGCGGGGCAGAGAGGGCTCCATTTTTGTTTTGTTTTGTTTTCAAATTGCTTTTATTTTTTATCTGTGTCATTTTAAATTGTGATTGATATTAATGCTGTATTCTTAGTTTTAGATTTTATGATTTATGTGGAAATTGTTTTCCATTTGGCTGTGTATTTTTTTGATGTGTTTTGTTTATTGTTAATGGCTTTTGTTATGTTGGTAATTATGTAAATCCGGTCATGTCGTAAGCCACCTTGAGCATTGTTTTTAGCTATGGAAAGGTGGCATACAAATAAAATGATGATGATGATGATGATGATGATGAAAGACAAAGAAATCCAGTCATTCCTCAGTGATGGAGTTGCTTGCACTGAGCTGCTCCTCCTTCCCTGCTAACAACAACACCTGCTTCTACGGCATCCGCCCATGGTCAACTGTCACTGTGCCCTTTGTTCTTAACGAATGTCGTGTTTTGGGAGAAGGGGGGTCAGTTATGCTGTCCAGTGACGTGTCAGCTAGCTGCTCTGTGTCCCCTCCACCTTCTCCTGACACCTCATAACTCTTGGACTACTGCAATGCGCTCTATGTGGGGCTACCTTTGAAGGTGACCCAGAAACTACAACTAATCCAGAATGCGGCAGCTAGACTGGTGACTGAGACCAAAAAACAACGATCTTGAAAGACCTACACTGGCTCCCAGTACGTTTCCGAGCACAATTCAAAGTGTTGGTGCTGACCTTTAAAGCCCTAAACGGCCTCAGTCCAGTATACCTGAAGGAGCATCTCCATTCCCATAGTTTAGCCCTGACACTGAGGTCCAGCGCCGAGGGCCTTCTGGCGGTTCCCTCACTGTGAGAAGCAAAGTTACAGGCAACCAGGCAGAGGGCCTTCTCGGTAGTGGCACCCACCCTGTGGAATGCCCTCCCACCAGATGTCAAAGAGAAAAATAACTACCAAACTTTTAGAAGGAAGCTTTTAATGTTTAATAGGTTATTGTATTTTAGTGTTTTGTTGGAAGCCACCCAGAGTGGCTGGGGAAACCTAGCCAGATGGACGGGGTATGAATGAATGAATGAATGAATGAATGAATGAATGAATGAATAAAGTTCGCCTGTCTCTGAGCTGTTATCTTTCTCAAAGCCCTGCTGTAATTCGAGACTGCCTTCCTCTTCCCTGGAAACTACAGGAGAAGGGGGGGGGGTGACCTCCACCACTCCTCGTCCTCTTCAGTCCAGTCCCTGACACTTGGATGGATCTGAAAGAGGACTGGACAAATTCATAGAGGAGAAGGCTATCCATGGTTGCTAGCCACTCTGCTGTGTTCTACCTCCCCTCAGAGGCAGTAGTGCTTCTAAATATCAGTTTCTGGAAAGCACAAGAGCGGAGAGGGCGCTTGTGTTCAGGTTATGCTGTAAGAACAAGATGCTGGGCTTGACCACTGGCATGACCCAGCAGGGCTCGTATTATGTTCTTATGCCAAGCTGGCATTCCAAAGGCGGCGTGCCGCGTGGAATAAGCTGAGACGGGGGACATTTGTGATTCTCCGAATGTTGTTGGGCTCCAACTCCCAACAGCTCCAAAGGCAGGGAATGCCCACAAAAATGGTGCCTCTTTACATCCCTGGCTAATGGGCAGGGATGATGGGAGCTGGAGTCCTTCAACATCTGGAGGGCCGCAGGGTCCCCGTCCTCTATCATGATTGTTGCTCAGACCGGTGAGCATACTTGAGCCCAAAGGGAGTCCCCCCCCCTCCATGGGACTCACACCCTACTCAGGTTCCCTTGCTGTTTTGAATGACCTCCCCCTGCAGTCCTCTCCTTTGGACAGGCCTGAAAATCACTTGCAGGTGTCATCCTAAGCAAGATTGGGCTGCCCACACTCCAGACCAGTCAAGCAGCTTCCTAATGCACAACCTGTTGTCCTCTGGATATTTCAGATGACAACTCCCATCAGCCCCCACTGAGGACACCAGGTTCAGAAAGGCTGGTTGAGTGCATCAGCCCAAAGTCAATTTGCTATCTGACCTCATTCTCCATGTTTGCTATGTAACATTAAAGCCAGGAAGGGCATTTCCCCCCCAGTCATAAGAAGTATTCATTGGACAGGAAATGCCACGCAAGTTGTGAATACCTTGGCAATGACATTGCATACTTTTTAAATAAAAGATGGACCAGAATTTGAGCCCTATGTTCAAGTCTTGTCTCAGCACACAGGATTTGATTTTGTGTTTTCAGAAGTCCAGCACAGAAAGATGGGCATTACGTACCAGCTGGGGGTGGCGCCCCAAGTCCTCGTCAGAGGGTGTCCTTCGATAATCTGTGTTGTTCCCCCCAATGTGGCACGTTATGTGTTCCTATAATAGAAGAGGGAAGCTGGAATAGATCACTGGGAACAGAAATCCAAAGTAACATCCTGCAAAGAATGACGCAGACTGGACAGCCTGTTTGGGGGCTTTGCTCCCCCTGTGCACATCCTTGCCCCTAAAATACAGCTTCCGCTTGTGAAGCCAGTCCATCCCAAGGCAGCACACAAAATGTGCCCTGTGATTTAATGGGCACCTGGATTCCAGCAACAGTCCCTCTAGGAGGAAAATTGTTCCATGACCTTACAAAGCTACTCATTAAATGCCAGTGGGAGGTTTGGCTCTGTGCTGCTGCTGGCTCCTAATCTTTTCCACCTCCCCAGCCAGCCATGTGTGGAAGTGGATGGAGCCCTGAGTGCACAATTAATGCTGAAGGGCTGTAGCTCATTGGCAGAGCACCTGCCTTGGGTGCAGAAGACTCAGGGTTCAATCCCCGATGGCATCTCCACGTGGGGCTGGGAACGTCTCTTGCCTGAAACCCCTGGAATGCTGCTGTGAGTCAGTGTAGGAGATACTGAGTTAGAGGAAGCAATGGCCTGGCTTTAGTCTAAGACAGCTTCCTTTCGGAGCCAAAAACTGTAATAATTGGGTCAAGAGGGTGACTATTAGCAGAACAGATGGGAGGAAACCAAAAGATGACACAACATCTGGATGGGAGGGCGGTACAGCCTGCCAAATTTGCCATCGGGGGCCCAGTTTTATAAAAAGCGCTTAAACTGGACACAGGAGACTGCCAAGCCAGACCACTGGGTTCCATCTAGCTCAATATCATCAACACGGGCTGGCAGCAGCTCTCCAGGGTTTCAGAAAGGCACCCTTCCCAGCCCCACCCAGAGATGAAATCGGGGCCTTCTGCGTGCACAGCAGATGTTGTGCCCCTGAGCCATGGCTCTTCCTGGTAAGCACCACAAGTCTTTATGTAAGCCAAAGGGGTTCGATCCTAGAACTGGAAGTTGCTTGCGAGGGGTAGGGGAAAGTCTGAACATCATGACAGCCCATTAACTTTGGAGGTTGCTATGATCACACAATCAATTTTTTGGGGGGGGGGGACTCCCTACTTTGGGGCTTCCTGGTGGAGCATCCTGATTTGTAACCCATGCCTTAAAGGTCCCTTGAAGCTATTTTTAAAAATCCCCTTAAGAATCACAAATAAAAGTTCTGGCTACCTCATCCACGTGGAAGCCTGCTAGCTGCAGAAGGCGATTGCCTCCCCGTGTGGCCACGGGGACTGTGATTTTGATGGCCATCGCATCAACAGGAAAGAGGCCCAGATTCTGCAGCTGTGAAAGTTGACAAACACATGCCGGATCAATACCCTTCTGCAAGTGGACATCCCTTGCCCCCTTCCCCCACCAGGTTCCTCAGACCCAGAGTTCCTCCACTACCTTAAAGGTACAGTTAAAAGGCGGACCGATGCTGTCATATCTCTCCAGGGAATTGTTTGACTTGACCTCGTAGTAATTCTGGCTGGGACTCCTGAATAAAGGCAAAAAGGAGAAAACTCATCCATCCATAGGGTGTGTTCACATTTCTGCCTTAGAGCACAGTAAAGTTGTTCCCCTCCACTGAGGATGTTTCACAGCTGAGCTCTTTTGCCCCTTAGTTCACATCAGCAGGGCTTCATTAGTGTCAGATTCATTTCTGTTTGTATACATCCTTTGGATGTCTTTATCCCATGCAAAGGTGGTCACACCTTCGCTAGAGGTTAATTAGGAACAGCTTAAGGGCTCCAATCAACACACCAAACAGTAGCACCTTATAAGAAGCAAGGTGTTTGAAATGGTTTTTAATATTGTTCTTAATGTGCTCTAATCTGTCCTGGGACCTTAGGGTGAAGGGCAGGTAATTCGTAGTAGTAGTAGTAGTAGTAGTAGTAGTGGCAGTAAGTCCAGGATACACCTACATTTTTAATAATGCTGTGTGAACTCAGATTAAAAACCCCACACTGGAAACATAGTGAGTGCCCATTAAACAGGAGCATGAGTGCACATAGCGCGTGGAATTTTCAGTGTTAACAAATCAAAGTGCTATAAAGACTCCACTCAAGGCCATCAGAAGTACCTGGTGAAAAGCAGGTCTGTTTCATACTTCAGCGGAAACTTTAGGAGGGCAGAATTGTCGTCTTTGGTGTTTTCCTGTTCCTCGCTGTCACTAGAATACAGAAGAACCAGAAGCTCATTTAGGTGACACAGCAGGACTCAGAAGTCAGCAGATTAACAGGGAATGGGCTAATGTTGATGAGAAGGCAAAGGCCCCTCCAAACTGGTGCTTTTTTGAAGGTGTCTTCTACAACATCATTCAGCCCGGACACTGAGGTCCAGCGCCGAAGGTACCCTCACTGTGAGAAGCGAGGTTACAGGGAATCGGGCAGAGGGCCTTCTTGGTAGTGGTGCCTGCCCTGTGGAACACCCTCCCGTCAGATGTCAAGGAAATAAGCAACTATCTGACTTTGAGAAGGCATCTGAAGGCAGTCCTGTTTAGGGAAGTTTTTAATATTTGATGTTGTACTGTGTTTTTAATATTGTGTTGGGAGCCGCCCAGAGTGGCTGGGGAAACCCAGCCAGATGGGCGGGGTATGTATGTATAAAATTATTATTATTATTATTATTATTATTATTATTATTATTATTATTATTATTTCCATCCCACCTTCCCTCCAAAGAGCTTAAGGTGGTGTAAGTATTTCTTCTCCCCTCCTCTCCATTTTAGCCTCACAATGACCCTGTGAGATAGAGTTAGACTGAGAGACTGTGACTGGCCCCAGGTCACCCTGGGAGCTTCCTGGCCAAGTGAGACTAGAACCCTGGTCTCCCAGGGTACAGCTACAGATTTCAACAGGAAGCTGCAAAATGTGCACAGAGAGGAAATGGAGCAGTAGGTCTGCCCCAAAACTGTTCCAGGAGCAAAGAGCATTGAAACTGGGATGGAGGAAAACTGTCCAGATGCCACCATGAGCACAATTATTTGTGAATGTGCCTGGAGGGGTTGTAAGCAGTTGCCTGCTCAGATTCAGCTGCATGAGGAAAGTTGTGGACCTAGGCTGCTTACAAGAAGTTCCCACTGAATGAGATTAGAAGCTGTTAGCACATATAAATATGCACACACACAGAGAGAGCTCAGTTTTTCTTCTGTGGCATCAGTGCCAGGTTTGGCGCTGGTCCCCTTTCCTAGAGTAGCAATTTCTCTTACTTATACTCTCGGTGACTTTGGCAGCAAACAGAACTTTCCCCTTGCCACTCGCCAATACTATGCTGGCCTAGCAGGATATAGAGACGTATAAAAGGGGATTTCTGGCTGACGAAGCATGATTCACGAGCTGTGCGAAGTTAATCCACTCTGCATTTGAAGTGAACAGAATTTTTTGTCATTTTCCAAGTGCTCATCTTACCAATTTTTGACACAGCTCTGGGTTCTCTAAGTGCTCTCTCTCTCTCTCAATCTGCCCAAGTTTAAGGAGCTTTCACCCACATGTGAAACATCGCCTTCACTGCCATTTCTGTGATAGCAATTAGCATCCGTACCTTAAATGCACCTACGGGGAAGTAATTCTTTTAATTCTCTTCTCCCCCTCTTTTTAGCAAAAGTTCAAAACTGAGAGATGGTGACTGACCCACCATTGAACCCATAATAAGGTACTGTGTGGAAGTCCCCTTGGACTGGGGATATTTATATTTTTAAGGGATGGAATGTGAGGTCTTTCTCCTCCCCTGGCCCGATTTCTCCAGCGGGTCTGGCACAATGCTGGAAAAGGTGCCTCTGCCGTCATACGGGCAACAGGAGGGAGCAGTGATTTACAAGTGCAACTGTGGGTTTTCTAACCGCCAAAGTTAGCTTTGTTTTCATAGTGCCTGGGGTCTCTTAGGAGCGAGGGAGACCTGGCAGGTTTCACAAAGGCTCAAATTTTATAAGCAACATTTATTGGGCTTGTGTGTGTATGTGTGTGCATGCACAAACAATGATAGCCTCTGTATTCCACTGTATATTTTCACAGCACAGCTAGACAAGGCCCCTTTCCAAAGATATTTACTAGCATATAAAGGTAAAGGGGCCCCTGACCATTAGGTCCAATCGTGACCGACTCTGGGGTTGCGGCGCTCATCTCGCTTTATTGGCCGAGGGAGCCGGCGTACAGCTTCCAGGTCACATGGCCAGCATGACTAAGCCACTTCTGGCGAAGCAGAGCAGCGCACGGAAACGCCGTTTACCTTCCCTCCGGAGCAGTACCTATTTATCTACTTGCACTTTGACGTGCTTTCGAACTGCTAGGTTGGCAGGAGCTGGGACTGAGCAACGGGAGCTCATCCCGTCGCGGGGATTTGAACCGCCGACCTTCTGATCGGCAAGTCCTACTTTACTAGCATATGTATGCATAAATGTATGTAATTTCCACAGTTTGCAGGAACCAAGGATATACCCCGTGCTGGACAAGAGTCCACTCATGTGAAGGATGAGGACCAGCATCAGGACCACACGGTCTAAATAGTCACTTTGCTGCCTCTGGCATGGGGACATCCAAGCTTACTTCTGTCCCATTGTCAGTGATGCAAGTTTGGGTGGGTTGGGACTCCTAAAGGTATTGCTGGGCCTTGAAGCCATGCCCCTCATCTACTAGCCATGCCCATTCAGTTCCCTCTCACCTGTGACCCCTCCCCCCTTTTTAAAAAAGGAATAGAATTTGAAATAGAAGAAACAGGACACAATACACGGGGGCTATTTAAGTGCCTAGGAGAAAAGGCAGGATAGAATTGTAACAAATAAGAGGTATGTAAGCTATCTTATTGGTTTGGTGAATTAGTTGTTTCATAAAATGTATGCAGAACTTGATTGTAAATGAAATGATATTAAAGCAGTTTACAAAAAAAAAATGAATAAAAAGATTATCAGTTTTTAAAAAAGCAGTTAAAAACCATTATCATAAATAACTGAAATCAAGTATAAGTCAAAAACCAGGTTTGTACGCATGTCAACATTCTGCATGTTTGGATAGGCTTGCCTAAACAGAAATGTTTTCAGCAGTCACCTGTTGTCAATAGGCAGGGAGTTCCAAAGTATGCATGCATGCATGTGGTGGAGAGAATTCACAGAGAAAAGCTTTTCTGCCTCTCTCATAATGCCCCCCCAAACCTGTCCACCTTACTTGGATGGCAAATAATTTCTGTGCACCCAGAGCATTGCGGAGTTCCCTGCCCACAGAGCTATTGAATGGTTGGGGTTTTAGCATCTGCAGTTTCATTCTTTTAAATACACCATTCACCAACTGCTGTGCCTTTGGGAAGAGGCAGGATAGACACTCAGATGAACATATGCATTGCGGAAGCCTCTCTGTTCTGACTCAGAAGCATCAGAGAGGGAAACAGCCTGGGGAAGAAGGGGATGCAGGCAGTGGTGGTGGGGAGGGAAAATGAGTGGATGTAAAAAAAAAGAAGGAGAAAAATAATGTTATTGCCGACCTGTTGGCAGTCAAAGAGATCTCCAGATTTTGGAGGAAAATAGATTTGCTGAACTCGAAATCCAGGCGAAAAGCCACCTGCAGAGATTGAAAACAGACAGATGCATTAAGGAAAACAACTCAGGAACATTTCCCACAGCCATCTGGAGCAAACACTAGACTGTCAGGACAAGAGTCTTGCAGCCAACGTTTAGTCATAAAACTGAATTGAAATTAATGGACTTGACCAACTTAGGTTAGGCGAACATTTCCATCAACTCCGTTTGAAATCAGCAACCTATCAAAGGTCCATCAGTCACCCCTGATGTATGATGTGAAAGTCATAGAAACATTCAAAGTATCTTATTTCTGAGCCAGACCCATTGGGATCCATCTGGCTCAGCATTGTCTACACTGATTGGCAGTAGCTCTTCAGGTTCATGCCTGGAGTTGCCAGGGATTGAACCTGGGACCTTCTGGGCAGTGGCAGTGGCAGTGGCAGAAAATGTTCTGCCACTGAGCTATGGACCTGCTCCCTTAGTTTTACCTTTCTGATTGCAACAGCGATTGGAGAGGCACTTATCAAGTCTGATTAATTGCATTGTGTTGCCCAGTTCACTTACACTGGGGGGGTTGCCTTGCTGAAAGTGGGAGGTTGGCTGCCAACCCCCCCCCCCGCTCTAACTACATATTTTTTTAAAAAAGCCCCAGGTCCGTGCACAGCTGATTATAATATTAAAATTCCCCTCCTTGGGCTCCGAGGGCTGAATTTTCCATTTTTAGCTTCTATTTGCTTTGGCAGAACCGTACATATTCGAGGCCATACAGATGCATTATGATAGTATTTCATGGTCCAAAAGCACACAGGGCTGCTTTATTGCAAGGGCTAAATCTTAGCGCAGTGATTAGATCAAATCCATCACTGTCAATTCCTTGCCAAGCAGTGGTTTCAATCTTAACATTTTCTTTAGAATCTGGGAAGCCTCTCATTGCCTTCAACTTCTTCTCTGTCTGCCTGTAGATCTTCCAAGGCTTTCCTTCCAGCCTATAGTGGATATGAGGGATAATTTATTTTCCAGGTAGATCATCTATGACAGCACAGTGAAACTTCTTCTGTTTAAGGAGTCAGGAGAGTTAGGATGGGAGAGTTCAGCTGCCCAACGTGGTTCCAAGCCCTGAACATCCTCTCATAGTCTCTGCTGAGGAATCCTGATGGAAGTTGTTATGAAAATGAAATAATGAAGATGTCTCTTCCTGGGCCAGGCCAGTGGTCCATCTTGGGTAGGATTGTCTTCTCTGATTGGCGGCAACTCTCCAAGGTATTCGGCAGAGAGAAACCCTTTGCTTACTTGAAGATGCCAGGGGCTGACCTTCTGTGTGCAAGGCAGGTGACCTAGAGGCCTCTCTTAAACCATCCGTGTGCTTTGCATACGGACTTGAGCTTGCATAGCTAAGAGCGTGATGAGTGGGGAAGCTGCCAAAAGAGGGGAACAGGCTAGTGTTGGCACTATGAGATTTACAGATTTTAAGTAATCCTGGTGCCCACCAGACATTTTTGACTGCAGCTCCATCAGCCTCGGTTTCCTATAAGTTTGCTTTACGTTATGGAATGGAACAAAGACTTGGCCTACTAGAGAATGATGAGGAAAAAATACTCAGTGTGTAGTTAAACTATGGAACTCCCTCCCACAAGAAGCAGTGCTGGCCACTAACCTGAATAGCTTTAAAAGAAGATTAGACAAAATCATGGAGGAGAAGGCCATCAATGGATTCTAACTATGATGGCTATGCTTTGCCTCCACAGTTGGAGGCAGACATAGGAGCCAACTCCTCAGCCCCTCTCCCATTAAAATATTTGAGGGAACCAGTCCCCTCAGTCGATGGGCATTGCCATTCAAATAGTGTGCATGTGTCACATCATGTGATCGCTGATGCACCGTGGGGCTTACCTCCCCCTCCCCCATATTTTATTCAAGTTGACACCACTGGAGGCAGAGATGCATCTTAATACCAGTATCTGGAAACAACGGGAGGGGAGAAGTCTCTTGTGCTCAAGTCCTGCTTGTAGGCTTCCCATTGGGGCATCTGGTTGGCCAGTATGAGAACAGGATGCTGGACTAGATGGGTAATTGCCCTGATCCAGGAGAGCTCCTCTTATGTTCTTAATACAATCTACTTAGAGTTGAGAGGTGATATGACAGCTGTCTTCCAATATCTAAAGGGTTGCCCCGTGGAAGGTGGAGCAAGTTTGTTTTCTGCTGCTCCAGAGGGGAGGCCCGAACCAATGGATTCAAATGACAAGAAAGGAGATTCTGACTGAACATTAGGAAGAACTTTCCGACAGTAACAACTATTCAACAGTGGGCTGGACTACTTTAAAAGGTGGTGGACTCTTCTTTCTTTTTAAAAAAGTATTTATTTATAATTTTCGTTTATGTATATTACAACAATTATTCAATCATAGTTTTAACTCTGACTCCCTACCCCTCTTTCTGTGGGGGAAGGTGGTGGACTCTTCTATATTGCAGAAATCCCGGTCGTCTTTTAAACATATGACTCGCACTGCGCCGCCATTTCGCTTCGCAGACAAACCGGAAGCCAATCTGTCAGGGATTCTTTAGCTGTGATTCCTGAATTGCTGGGGGTTGGACTAGAGGACCCTTTGGGTCCCTTCTGGCAACTCTGCAATTCTATGATTCTATTCTCATTCCATACTGCAGTCACATCTGGATTTGGGCTTTTGGCCAGAAGCTTTAACTGAAACGAACTATTCCTTGGCATAAACAAGCCATAAAAGGTAAGATGGAATCCATCAGTCATGCCTACCAAGAACTATAAAGCGTGGAATCTTTGAACACTTGTGTCTCCCCCAACATCCTTCCTCGAATACGTAAGAAGATGGTCTGAACCCACAACAGCTCCAAGAATCTAACATGGGGCTGAAAGTGCCCCTGCTGAAAACAGGAGAAATCTGAGTCTAATATAATCCCCAAACCCAGTGGTTGCAAAACAGGAAAAAAAGGTGACTCATACAGCAGCAAAGGAATTTGGGGGCTAAATTACCCCAAAGCCACTGTCAAAGTGCTCCAGAGGATTAGAACAAACGTTTTTGGAATCAGCCTTCTGGTTTTGACTGCCCAAACAAAGGCCTCTGAGGATTCTGGGCCATCTATAAGCAGCTGAAATTTCTTTGCTCACTGGTTGCTTCCTAACTTGGCTTCCCGGCGGAGCTCTGCAGCCTTGAAAAAGCAAATATTCCAATTATTTGTGTGTGTGTGGAGTGCTTAATGTCTCAAACTGAGCTGGGAAAGCAACTGGGATTAGGGTGGATGATGAGAGGATGAATCTACTTAGAGCAACATTGCTCCATGAAATTCTGGAGAGGGCTGACCTCCTACCCTTAAAGGTTGCGCACCCCAGCACCCCGAATGGCTGTACAATTTTATAATATGGTCAGTGGCATACTGCTCCAGGGTTGTGGGGGGTCAAAGACCCGCTGCTATTTCTGCAGCAGGGTCCCTGTCTTCAGCATCCCAGAGGCACCCCGACAGCATAGAAGAGGAGCTTTTTAGCCCCTTATGCTCCAAATGGGACGCGGGTGGTGCTGTGGGTTAAACCACAGAGCTAGGACTTGCTGATCAGAAGGTTGGCGGTTCAAATCCCCATGACGGGGTGAGCGCCCATTGCTTGGTCCCTGCTCCTGCCAACCTAGCAGTTTGAAAGCATGTCAAAGTGCAAGTAGGTAAATAGGTACCGCTCCGGTGGGAAGGTAAATGGCGTTTCCATGCACTGCTCTGGTTCGCCAGAAGCAGCTTAGTCATGCTGGCCACATGACCTGGAAAAACTGTCTGCAGACAAACGTCGGCTCCCTCAGCCAATAAAGCGAGATGAGCGTCGCAACCCCAGAGTCGGCCACAACTGGACCTAACGGTCAGGGGTCCCTTCACCTTTATGCTCCAAATATAAGCATTTTATATTGGAAACTGCCTTGTGATCCTCAGATGAAGGGTGGTATAGAAATTTCATAAATAATGAAAAAATAATCATAGAATGGTAGAGTTAGAAGGGACCCTGAGTATCATCTAGTCCAACCCGCTGCAATGCAGGAATGTGCAGCTCTCCCATACGGGGATTGAACCTGCAACTTTGGCATTATCAAGCCCAAACTCTAACACATCAGAGCTGTTTAGGAACACTGAAAACACAAGGCGTTTGGGTTTCAAGAGAATGGGGCGCAAGTTCTGTTATATGCAGTGGAACGTCAAAGAAAACACAAAGTCATTCTGAAATGAACACTCCAATTCATGTGCAATGAACATAGTTCTAGCTGAAAGGCAATTCATGGAGATCTGCACCGATCATTGCAATGCATCCCTTATTATTATTATTATTATTATTATTATTATTATTATTATTTAATTATGAGATTCTTGTATAATTTTGGAAGAAGAGGCATAGCTGTGACTATCATAAAGGGACCCTGCAATACAGAATGTGGTATATCTGCAGATCAATATACAATGATTCCACGGAGACAGAGCTATCAGATTTCTGGCTTAGGGTTACCAGCAGAGAAAAACACCAAGTTAGCGGTCAGAGGACAATGATGAAGAGACTTGTGGGACCAGCTGTGGAAGCTCTGGGAGCCTGATGTGTGTACAGGCGACCTGTGGAGGAACAGAGATCTAGAACCTAACAAGGGCATCTTCAGTGATACCAGTGAGTCTCACAGTCTCAGAAACAGGTATGGATACAGTAAAAAAGTAAAGGGACCCCGACCATTAGGTCCAGTCATGGCTGACTCTGGGGTTGCGGTGCTCATCTCACTTTATTGGCCGAGGGAGCCGGCGTACAGCTTCCGGGTCATGGGGCCAGCATGACTAAGCCGCTTCTGGCAAAACCAGAGCAGCGCACGCCGTTTACCTTCCCGCCGGAGCGGTACCTATTTATCTACTTGCACTTTGACGTGCTTTCGAACTGCTAGGTTGGCAGGAGCAGGGACCGAGCAACGGGAGCTCACCCCAACCTTCTGATCGGCAAGTCCTAGGCTCTGTGGTTTAACCCACAGCGCTACCCACGTCTCCTATGGATACAGTAGTTGCCAAGTATTTCACCAGCTCCCATCCTCCAGTTCTGTAGAGTAGAGCTGGAGAGCTCTTTTGATGTTCAATGCAGGTGGAACACAAGAAGCTGCCTTGTTCTGAGTCAGACCCATTGGTCCATCTTGCTCAACATTGTCTACACTGACTGGAAGCAGCTGTCCAGGATTTCTGGCAGGAAGTCTCTCCTAGCCCTACCTGGAGTTGCTGCCGGAAATTGAACCTGGGAACTTCTGCATGCACCACTGAAGCTTTTCGTTTAATTTGGGGGGTTACTTTCCCAGTGTTGGGAATTGCTGCTGCCCTACTCATTGGGAGGCAAACTTGCCTTAGACTAGCTTGGACCTTACAGCAGCTCTCTAAGAAAGAGGTGGTTGAGAGGCTGGTCAACAGCTCCTGTTTAGAGAAAGCTCCATGGTTTTTGCCTCACTTTGAGGATGTCCCCGAAAGCGGGCTGTGAGCTCAAGTTTCCCTTGCTTGCCTCCTTTTTCCCTATTTTAGCTGGTGCTTGTTTTGTGCGCCTCAGAGCCTCTTACCTTTGCTTTGGCTCGGAAGAATGGATAGCTGACATTGCAAACCCTCCGGTTCGGATGCTTCTCTTCAGACACGCACTCAATATTAATGTCCAGGTCATCCTGAAACGGAAGGGAAAGAATTGACGCTAGCTTTGCATGGGAGCTAGATTGCAAAGAGGTCCCCCAAAGCATTTTGAAATGCAGTCTCATTGCCTGGTATACCACTCTACCTTGCATTTAATGAAACTACATTGGTTCTTTAGGACATAATATTTGCCCCTCTCTTATGCCTTGGAAGGACAGTTCTGGAAACCCGCTGGGTGCTGTCTTGTCAGAAAACATGCAGGCAGGTTGGCATGAGAAAGTGCTTTGTAGGGAATGACCTTTACTATTGGTCACACTGGCATATCCCAAAAGAGGAGTCCAGTGATTGCAAGTGACTTTGATCACACTGGCACTGTCCATTTAAAGCAAACAGCACCCCCTATCTTCTGAAACTACAATGGGACACTAGCTCCACCCAAGGCAGGCTGGAGAACAGCAACAACTGACAAAAGATCGACAAAATATATTACAAGGACAGGAAGAAACACTACAGACAGAATAATTGTCACACACAGGAAGGAGAGAGTTGAAATGCTTCATCTGTAGGCGTAGAAATAAAAGTGTCAATACAAATGGAAGTCGTTAAAATGGCAGTTGCGATATAAAGGATGTATTTGGACTGGAGCGTAATTGGAATTTATAAGATTTTGGAACACAGAAACAAAGTAAATCACTAAACCATCAATTCCAGCATATGGGGGGGGGCACCTAAATTGTATCATTTGGCATCTCAATGATTGGCATTATTAATTATATTGTAATTTGGCATTGTTATAATGAAGCTATTATTGGATTGTTGTAATTGAAAGCTAATAAAAATTCTTATCAAAATAAAGCACAGCATCCCCTAAAGAATCCCGGGAATTGTAAATTTGTTAAGGGTGATGAGAACTGTAGCTCTGTGAGGGCTTAATTACATGTGTTTAAATGTTATTTAAATATGTGGAGTGGATGTGACCACTGCTTTGTGAGGGAATATGAAAATTAACACAGTTCCAGGGAGGTTTGTAATAAACCACTTGGGGCTGATGTATTTGTCCCTACGTGTAAAAGCATTTTGACATGGAGGAAAGAACACACTCTCTGCTTCTGGATTCAAACTCAGAACCTCCCCCTTCTTACAGGAGATTCCTTTCATAATACACTGGTACCTTGGGTTAAAAACTTAATTCGTTCTGGAGGTCCGTTCTTAACCTGAAACTTTTCTTAACCTGAGGGACCATTTTAGTTAATGGGGCCTCCCACTGCTGCTGTGCTGCCGGAGCACGATTTCTGTTCTCATCCTGAAGCAAAGTTCTTAACCCGAGGTACTATTTCTGGGTTAGCGGAGTCTGTAACCTGAAGCGTCTGTAACCTGAAGCGTCTGTAACCCAAGGTACCACTGTATGGAATAGCTGGGAGCCTCAAATCTGTTTTTATAAGTCCAGCAGCAAGAATTCTCATCGCAAAATATTGGAAGACACAGAATTTGCCCACCCTGGAAGAATGGCAGATGCAACTGATAGACTATATGGAACTGGCTGAAATGACCCGCAGAATCCGAGACCTGGGAGAAGGTCTGGATGGAAGAGGACTGGAAAAAATTTAAAGACTATTTACAAAAACATTACAAATTGTATGAATGTTAGGAGGATGCACAATTGAAAGTAACATGGCAACAGTAAAAATATTGTAAGATATTGTAAGATATTTGAGAACATATGATGTTTAAGCTAACGTCGAAAATGGAAGTAATATTTGGTTCAATAGAAGGAGTTGAATTTATGACAATTACAACTGAAAAGTTGAAATTGAATATTTGAGATTTATAAAATAAGATTGGAAGTAAGGTAACAAATTGCTGCATATAACTATACTGTTGGGAACGCAGGGAAGGGGGATGTGAGGAAGTCCAAAGTTTATGAAAAAATATTTTGTGAAATACGTTTATGTTATTTGCATTTTCTTCTTATATCTTTACTTTTCTTATGCTTTTTTGTTTCTTATCTGTTTGCTGTTTAAAAAATCTTAACAAATATTTATTAAAAAAATATATCTGTTTTTATAAGACGACAAAACATTTCCTTTATTTGCTGCCCCTGTGTTTGTTCTGGTTTCATCTGTTCATGTTGTTCTTTGGTTAAGTTTGGAGTAATTCATCAGTAAAAAGAGAGAAGCTTTTTGCACTTTTCCTATTTTGTGGTTAATCTTTCCTGCAATTTTCCACTGGCAGAGCCTTTTAAACCAACACAAGGAAGACACTTGATGCTTGGCGGCTAGAGCAAGCTCAGCATATTTACTAATAAAGAGGGAGAGAGAACATGGCTTGTCCAAAGCTCGCGGCAAAGTGCTTACACACACTGTCAACACTTCACCATTTACTGCAAGTCTAGACCAGTGTTTCCCAACCTTGGGCCTCCAGCTGTTTTTGGACTACAACTCCCATCATCCCTAGCTAGCAAGACCAGTGGTCAGGGATGATGGGAATTGTAGTTCAAAAACAGCTGGAGGCCCAAGGTTGGGAAACACTGGTCTAGACGGCAACATTGGGAAGAGGACATTTCAGAGGACCAGCTAGGAAGTCGTCACAATTGGGAGGCATTCCTATGAAAAGAAATACAAACCGCTGTGGCTGGCTTGCTAGGACTGGTGGGGCAGAAGGCAGGGAGGTCAACAGTAGGTGGCGCCAGAGCCAATGACAGATGGGGCCGCCCTGTGGCTGGTTGTAAATAGGAAGGCATATTGGTGGGGCAGTGGCTAATTTGGCCTAATGGATGAAGCTCCTCTGAATGTAATGTCCTGATGGATTATGATGATGATCAGTGCTTTTTTTCTTAAAAAAATATGTTTAGGGGTACTCTCATTTTCCGACTCATATTGAAATACTGCCACAATAAGGCCAAACTTAGATTCACAAAGTGTTTAGGGGAATGCGTCCCCCCAGAAAAAAACCACTGATGATGATAATGATGATTATTTATTTGCACCCCGCCCATCTGACTGGGTTGCACCAGCCACTCTGGGTGACTTCCAGCACATATAAAAACATAGTAAAACCTTAAAAAGTTTTTCTATACAGGGCTGTACGGTTAAGAACTTAATTCATTCTGGAGGTCCGTTCTTAACCTGAAACTGTTCTTAACCTGAGGTACCACTTTAGGTAATGGGGCTTCCCACTGCCGCCACGCTGCCGCTGCGCGATTTCTGATCTCATCCTGAGGTAAAATTCTTAACCCGAGGTACTACTTCTGGGTTAGCGGAGTCTGTAACCTGAAGCGTCTGTAACCTGAAGCGTCTGTAACCCGAGGTACCACTGTACTGGAAAAATATGAGAAACTGCGAGAAACCAAAATGGACAGATTCGCTCCTCTCTACTTGAAATGAGATGAGCCGCTGTCATGGCTCCTCATTGCTTTTGCTGCTCTCAGCGGAGGCAATGTGTATGGTTACAGCACCACTGTAAAAATGACAAACCCTAGAGGGCCAAGGCAGTGATACAAAAGCTACTTTATCCACAGCCCAGGCAAGCAACAATCAGGATGACAAAGGAGCTGACGTGGACACAGCCATATGAAAAATATAAATCAGAAACATTTTTTCAATAAAGCATTCCCAGACGCTGGCTGGCTTCGAGGACTGGCTGTCAGCGGAGTCCTATATGATGTCCCCCAAGTGCTGAGCAGATGCTTGGCAAGCCCCACAAGCCTCTTTCCATCTTCCCTCCCGAGATCAGCAATTGCCGTGGCATCATCCATAGCCCAATGCACAAAAACTATAGCTCATTCTCCGTCCTAAGCCCCTCGTTTCCAGAGAAGCAATAACTCAGTGCAAAAAAAAATCACCTCTGACTGAAACTTGGCCATCAAGGCAAGCACAAAAGCAAGAGGAGGAGGGAGATGCTTTTGAAAACCACCAGGAAAATGGACAAAGTCGTTAATCATTGCAGTATATTGAAGTTAAAACACCCTCCTGGGGCAAGTAGCAATTGCTTCTGGGCAACTAGATTACCAGCTTTTCCATGCGCAGCATCGTGTGGAAACAAGAAAATCTGAGAGGGTGGAGGGATGTGCGGGCACGTGTGCATGTATAAATATTATTTCTACCATGGTTGGGTATGAGGATAGACACACACACACACACACACACACACACACACACACACACACACACCCCATCTGAGCTGTGCATTTAAATAACACAAACAGCTGGAGTTGGGGGGAGCCACACTACTCTCAGACATGAGAAGTGGACAAGGTGGTCAGAGGTCTTCTGTGCTTTTTATTTGTCCTGTATTGCGCAATGAAAGCAGCTGCAAGCAAAGATCTCATTGGCTCTGAGAACTCAGAAGGCACAGGAAATACTTTTGCAGCCTGTCTGTCTTCTTAAGGGGGGGGGGGGGACAATTGTGGAGGGCAGACAGAGAAAAAAGCTTAAAGGATTGAAGAGGATGACATGGACTTGGAAGCACTCTGATTAACTCTTTCATAAAAAAATAAGAGTTTGGGTTTTAATCCATCCATCCATCCATCCATCCATCCATCCATCCATCCATCCTCAAGGGACCTCAGTGTCTCTATTGAAGCAGTTTTCCTGATGAAAGACATCACTTTGTTGCTCAAAAGGATAAGGAGAAATGCATCACTGCCTATGCTGGATCAGATCAAGGGCTCACTAATATCGGACAACTGCCAGATGCACAGGCCTGTTGGGCATCTCCTCATTTGCTCCCAGCAGCCGCTACTCAGCAAAGGCTGTTCCTCCATCATGAGTGAACACTAGCTGTTTAGCCCCATCCCCTGACCTCAGAGGACCTCATCAGGAACAGTTTCCTGGGAACTGCCATAAGAATGTAAGAAGGAGTTGCTGGACCATGCCAATGGCCCATCTAGTCTAGCATCCTGTTCTTACACACGCCTGTGGGAAATCAGCAAGCAGGATTTGGGCACAACAGGCCACCCTGTGATTTCCAGCAAGTGGGATATCAAGAAGTGTCTCCATCATGTGCTGCGTGCGTTGCAGTTGCTCTGCCCCACACCCTCACCTTGGGGGTCTTCACTGGGCTCTGCTGCCCAGTAGCAAGACAACACTAGTGAAGGTCAATCATCTTGTTGCCATAGAGCTATTTCTCTCCCCAATACAAGACTCAAATATGATTTTTATCGTGGGAATCTCCTTCCAAAGAGAGCTCTGATCACAGCAGGACCGAACCTTCTTGCTCTTGTTTGGGATGCAAAGGAGGCACATCACCGCCTTCTTCCCTGTTCCCTCACCTGACTGTATGCTCAGTCAGGGTTTTAAAAACCCTAGCAAAGCATTAGTCCTGTCCCTGAATTGATTTGGGGTTGGAGACAGGATGGGTCAGGTTGGCCCAATCTGGGGGGCTCTGCGCAGCCTCAATAGCTGCCCATGACCACCTTGGCTTCCTGAACTGGGGATAACTGGCCAAGGAAGCCATGGTCCTTCAGGAATAAGACAGGTCAAAGGATTCTGCTAGGAGAACAGTGCCACATGGAGAGCTGAGGACAGGCTGGCTGATGCATTACAGATGCTTTAGATTCTGATGGTGGGACTGTGTTTTACAAGGAAATGCATTTAATGAAAACCTGATGGCCGCTTCTTCTAGATGGAGCGACTCTGGAAGAGGAAGACTTGCACAGCAGAAGCAGCAGGGATGCTCCAAATTTTTGCCACCCACCATCTTTCCCCTGAAACTCCTCCACCTTTCTCCTGCCCTGGAATGCCAGAAGTGGGTAAGCGGTAAAAACATCTGTCTGGAATGAGGACGGATGACTTTGGCAAGGTTGCTTTTTCACCCCCCCCCCGCCCCCGAGACTAAATTCAATTTCCCCTACTTCTGCATCAATTTGCAATTTTTCTTTTACGAAAAGTTAGCATGCGGGTGGCGGGGGCATTGAAAATGTACAGTTGCAGTCAACATCATGTCCCGCTTGGTCCTTATTTCCTGTGATGTGAAAGCTAATAATAATAATAATAATAATAATAATAATAATAATAATAATAATAATAATAATTTATACCCTGCCCATCTGGCTGGTTTTCTCAGCCACTCTGGGCGGCTTCCAACAAAACACTAAAATACAATAACCTATTAAACATTAAAAGCTTCCCTAAACAGGGCTGCCTTTAGATGTCTTCTAAAAGTTTGATAGCTATTTTTCTCTTTGAAATCTGGTGGGAGGGCGTTCCACAGGGTGGGTGCCACTACCGAGAAGGCCCTCTGCCTAGTTCCCTGTAACTTGGCTTCTCGCAGTGAGGGAACCGCCAGAAGGCCCTCAGCGCTGGATCTTTAAGAAGAGCCTACTGGATCAGGCCAATGGCTGAGCTGGTCCAGCATCCCATTCTCACAGTGGCCAACCATATACTGATTATGGGACACCAGCAAGCAGGACCTGGGCATAAGAGCCCTCTCCCCTCCTGTGGTTCCCAGCAACTGATATTCAAAAGCATTACTGCCTCCAGCTGTGGAGGCAGAGCAGAGCCATCCTGGCTAGAAGCCATCAATAGCTTGTAGTCTCCATGAGTTTGTCTAATCCTCTTTTAAAGGCATCCAAGTTGGTGGCCAGCACCAACTTCCTGTGGAAGTGAGTTCCATAGTTTAAATATGCACTGCTTGAAGAAGGCCTATTTCTAAATTAAAAAGTCCCAAACACTGCAACCTTTCCTTGTAGGGGAATAACAGAAGCATAGAAACATAAAGTTGGAAGGGTTGCAACCCCTTGCAATGCAGGAATTACAACTAAATAATCTCTGACGGATGGCCATCCAACCTCTGCATTAGCTACCCCTTCCAGTTTGGTGTCTTCTGCAGATTGAATGAGCAGCCCCTCAACTCCTTCATGCAATTTGTTTATAAAGGTGTTGAACAACAACAGGCCCAGGACACAACTGGATGAGGAGCCAACAGAGAGCAGAGAACCTGCCACTTGCTTGTTCTTCCTCTTGCTTTGAACATAGCCAAAGGAACACTTTAATATTATTTTTAACCTCTTTTGCAAGCCTGAGCTTTGGCGTGCATGACCTCCTCCCTGCAACTGTTGGCTACTTGTGTATTTCTCTATGTGATTTCTCCTCCCTTCCATTCAGAGACTCCTTACCTTCTGAATCAAGCTGGCAAACTTCAGGTTCCTCGAGAACGAAATGTTTAGAACGGTGTTATATGCATTTTCTCCTCTGTTCTCCAGCGTAGCTTCCACTGCCACCCTCCTCCTGGCACTTTCTATGACAAAAATGGAGGTGTCAAAAGACAGCGTGTAGGCGGAGCAATCCGAATGCGACTTTCTCAGGACGCGTCTGCAATACTCCCTATGAAAAGAGCAAACATTAAAGCAGCAGCCCAGGAAGAAGCGTCCACCCTCCCTGCAACTGCACATGAAGGAGACTCCCCACAGTCTCCCAGGGGGCAGCCTGTCAATGCCCAAAGTGCCTTGGTCACACTGCAGCACCAACAAGAAACAGGCAAGGGCCCAGCACTAAAGCAAGAGGCTGAATAGTGAAGCATGTAAGACAATGGACCTGGAAGGAAGGCATTCATATTCTACATGGCATTCTTATCAGACAGTGTCCTGTGGGGTCTCTTAAACTAGAAAGGGTGTTCCCAATTTATTTTCACAAGCTCAATATAGATACAAGGCCAAATTACACATGTGAATCACACATTATTATTATTTTTAAAAAAGCTTTCTTGCAGTGCCAGCACTGGGAAGTTGGTGGGATTCCACAAGACGGTCTTCACAGTGGTGGCACCCAGAGGCTGGAACTCCCTCCCTGGGGAAATACAGTTGTGCCTCTCATTGCTATCCTTCAGCACCACTTAAAGATGGTTACAGTGGTACCTCGGAAGTCAAATGGAATCCGTTCTGGAAGTCCGTTCGACTTCCAAAACGTTTGGAAACCAAGGCACAGCTTCTGATTGGCTGCAGGAAGCTCCTACAGCGAATCAGAAGCTGCGGAAGTCCTGTCAGACGTCCAGCTTCCAACAAATGTTCACAAACCGGAACACTTTGGGGTTGCAGTGTTTGGGAGCCAAAACAGTTCGGGATCCAAGGTACAACTGTATTTGTTTAGCCAGGTCTTTGGGAATTAAGCATCCCATTCTAGGCTGTAGTGTTAAAGAAATGGGGTTTTTGTGTGAAGTATTTTGGGATGGCGGTTAATTATACTGGACACCACCCATGGATTGCAACTGGAGGAACAGAAATCAAACAAATAATAAAATTATAATGCTGTTGCCACTTGTATTCTGAAAGAAAAGTAGCCAGAGTCCCCCAAATCCTATGCTGTGCTTCCGATCTGTGTTCCCAACCTGGTTCCCAGCCCAAACCCCCCTCCCCTGCTCTGTTTTGTCCCCAAAGGTACTGCAAACAAGAGGAAAAGAAATGGCCAAATTCAGGATGACATCACAATAACCTATAAGATAATTGTCAGAAATCTTCGGCCCTTCAGCTGTTGCTGAACTACAATTCCCATCCTCCCTGGCCTGGGCCATGCTGGCTGGGGCTGATGGCAGTTGTAGTTCGGCAACATGTGAAGCATCAAAGGTTCCCTGCTCCTGTTCTAAGAGTGGTAACCCTGCAATCTGATTTCCCAAATCCCTCTCACTCCAGATGAGCTACTCACATGGCAGTTGGGATATCAGTTTTAGCATCAAGGACCAAATTAGGGATGCAATGCTCGTCCTCATTGCATCCGTTCCAGAAAGGTACCTATGAGGCAAGAAGGAAAAGTCTTTATTTCCCAACCTTCGCCCTAAGCTCCCAGGATAGGTAACAACATTTAAACAGTTTAAAACAACTGACAATTATAAAAAATAAGGTGGGTCCTAAAAATGTGCATCCTCAAGTGTCAAAAGCCAGGGTAAAGAGGTGCATCTTCAGCATCCTCCATAAGCTGTATAATGATGCACCTTTGTGAGGAGGGCATTCCACAACTTGGGGGCCACCACAGAGGAGGCCCTCTCCTGGGTCACCGGCACCCTGAAAACCTCTGAGGATTCTCTGGTTTTTATATGGAAGGATAAAGAAGATGTCTATAAACTAGGTACCCTGGACAGTTCTGGGTAACCCGAGTTACAATACAATACTTTTTTAAAAAACATAGAAACAATATGTAGGATTTGATGTTGTGCCAGGCATGACACTGTGCAGAAAGGTTGACCACACACATAATACATCTGCTGGCTTTCTGGTTGTCCCAACCAATATGCGAAGCCCAGAGAGGCAATTTAGTTAGCTCATACGTCTCAGCGTCTGGATTGAAAAATGAGGACCAGGTGATTTCCATAAACAACAGGCTTGCCCTCCTTTCATATGTTTAGGCAGCCTTGCAAGTTATTACTGTTTGATTTATACAAATTTCAAACCACATTTTTGCTGTGAATACGCATGGGATCCAGTGTGGTGTAGTGGTTAGAGTGTCAGACTAGGACATGGAAGACCAGGGTTCAAATTCCCACACGACCAAGAAACTCACTGGGTAGACCTTGGGCCAGTAACTGCCTCTCATCCTAATCTACCTCACAGGGTTGTTGTGTGGATGAAATGGGGGAGGAAGAGAGCCATGCACACCCACTTTGAGCTCCTTGGAGGAAATGCAGGATATAAGTGTAAAAAATAAGTAAAATAATAAAAACAACACACTTTGGTTCCTGGTCTGCTCTTCCACATTCCTCTGCCCCCTATACTTCACTGAACTGCCCCCCCCCAATCCTCTTACTCTTGGGCTCCTGGCCCTGGAAGGCCAAATTCTTGTCCTGAATATTTCTTGGACACGGCCTATAGGGGCAAGTTCCCAAACAGATCAATGGACAAAATACACTGCAATGTTTCCAAGGCTGCCTCTCCACCTTCCCTCCAATGTAACGACAGTTACGCACAGCAACTTTTAGCGAGGTAGGCCAGCCGCCATCCATCACTGGTCCATTGTCAGGGCTACCCAGGGCATAATCGACAGAGAAAGTCACTGGCTTCACATAATCGGCTGTGTCCTAGGACAGGAGAAAGCAATCACCATTACCCTCAGTTTTCACTTTTGCAACAAGAGCCCAGCAAGCATAAGCTGAACGGGAAAAGTTTCTCCTTAACTATTCACCAGAGTTGTAAAAAGACATGTAATCTGGTTGCCCGTGGCAAGTAGACATTATCTCACGGTAACTATACAGGTAAACTCACCTAAACAGGTATGTGTGAGCACAGTGGCTCATAAACATTTCTGTAGTTGGTGCATGGTTATTATTATTTTATTTTTTTCAAAGAGATGTTACACAAAGTTGGGCATATAAGGCAACATTTCTTGGTCCGCTAACAAACAATTGGTCTGTGGTATTTTGAATGCACAGCTCAAGACTAAACTGCACTTCCTGGCAAGGAAACTCAACTTTTAGAGATCTGAGCACGTACCAAGACATGAAAATTCAGCTTATCGCACCATTCTTGCCCTGCAAACAATGTAACCGTCTTGTGGGTGAGCCTGTCTCCATTCTCATCCAGATGGGCTCGTGGGATGTACCGTCGCTCGTCAATGGTGATGTTGTAATTCAGCGCTGAAATGATTGGTTCAAAATGATTTGAACATGCACAGTGAATTACCAGAACTATAGTGAGAGCAGATAGCTTAGTTGGTTAAAGTGTGGTGCTGATGATAATTCCAAGGTTGCAGGTTCGATCCCTGTAAGGGACAGACGCATATTCTTGCGGTTTTAATGTTGCGCAACAGAAGGATCCAACACAACTGTTGTTGTGCTAGCAGAAATGCACTGCGCAACCAAGGCTGGATCTACACAGCTATAAAAAACCGCTCTACAAAAAACTGTTGTAAAGCTCACATCACAATTGAAAATATCACTGAGTTGTGATTTCAGCTCTACATCGCCGTCTGGTGTCACAGTGTTATAATGCATTTATAATGCTGTATTTTGACTAATGTAGCTGAGTCCCAATTTACCAGAAACTTGCTTATGCATTCTCTTGAGCTAGATGGCTCCAATGGTACAAAACATTTCGCCAGCGGAAGAAGCAGACCTCTACATTGGTATAACTTAGTGCTGCCTTAGATACACCCCCAAGTCTCTCTGAAGAGTAGTTTTGGAGAAGGTAGGACACAGTCGCCTTGTGAGGAGAGCAAATCTAGACAGAAATCTGGGATCTCCACTTACTCACGCTTGCCGTCTGAAAATGAGCCGAGAGGAAAATGGCAGTGAAGCAAAGAAATGCAGACAGGCAAGTAGCGTCCTTCCCATTCCGAGTGCAGTCCTTGTTGAAGATGTTGATCTTGAATGGCTCAAACCTGAGGCTGGCATTGATCCGTACCACACTGCGGGACCTTATGGAGAAGAGGAAAAGTTTGAAGATATCCTGAGCCAACCCAGAAAACTGAAAATTTGATAATTATCAATTCAGAAGTGTGGGTCAGAGTTTAAAGTAACCTAAATTTGAGTAGATCAAGTAAAGTAATTTAACTTTAAATTTTTACCTAAATTTGAATAGAACTTCTGTCTGCTGTGGTAAAACAGCAGTGGTACAGGCACTTTCCTAGCCACCTTGTCCAGAATGGCTCCCTCTGAAGAAAGACCCCCTTGGCCCTTTCTCAGCGTGAGGCAGGGTTGGTGACCATCACTGCCTCCAGTGGAAGCAAGTGCCATAGTTAACAATGCACTGTGTGAAAAAGGGCTTGCTTTTTATCTGCCCCAAATCTTCCAGCAGTCAGCTTCTGCAGACAAAGCCCTGCTCTGAAAAGTAGCCCCACCAGCCATAAATCCTCCATTACAAACCATAATAATACAGCATTTCCCAGTGAGCCAACGGCGAGGTCCACGAGCCTGTCTTCATTCAGGTCCAAGTTGCCATGGATGCTGCATCCAAAATACATTAAGCCTGGAGAAATTTCAGCTGCCGTAATTCTCTGAAAAATGACAAGAGGAGAATCCTGTTCAGTATCCTGGTGCAAACAGACGCTGTACAAAAGTGATGGCATGTTTTCACATTTTCTCTCTCGCAAGGGTGGGTACCCAAAAGAATCCAGCAGGTACTTAGGAGCGTTGGTAGGAGTTGCCAGCTTGCTGAGGTTGTGCCACTGCTGCTTAGCTGGGATGATGCAAAGGTAACGTCAGGGCTGTGTGGACAAGAATGCAGGAGGGACCAATCCGACACTCACACTGGTGATGCCCCAACCTTTGCTGCCTCCCTGCCTTGCAGGTCAGAATTCACCAGCAGGTCACAATTCACAATTTAAATTTCATAATTAAAAACAGTTAAAACAGATTAAGGTGGACTCTAGACACACATTTTAAAAAAAAGCTGTGAAAATGCTTTTTCTTAAAGCGTTTTGAAAAATATATTGAATTTGCCATAAGCTCACCATCACCATCTAGTGTCACATTTGCACTTAAAACACACTCAAAATGTTATATTTGCAGCTGTATAGCTGAGTTACCAGAATAGCGTGGACCTGAAAACACCCATCCCAAGTAAACACCAGGGTAAAAATAGGTACCTCTTCAGCGTTCGCCAAAAGATGTATAGTGAAGAAGCCAGATACACCCAGGGGCCTAAGAAGCGAGGCGGTGGTCCACCCCGGGTGTCATCCTGAGGGGTATGTGTGACAAAATGGCAGGCGGCCGAGGGCTACACTCACTGTAGGGCAGCCAAGGACGTGTGTGCGCCGTCGTTTTGGGCGCCGCTCAAGTGCCGTCCATATGGGCACTGCACATGCGCCATCCGCCTCACCCCTGTGGGTGGTTCGCTCTGCCCCTTGACACCCCACTCCGGGTGCCGGAGAGCCTTCCTTCACCACTGGATAAACCTATGTGGAGAGGGAGTCCCAAAACTAAGAGGCTGCCACTAGGCCCATGCAGAGCTTGTCTGAGACCCGGGGCAGCAGTCTTGTTAGAATAAAGTTATAAATACAAACAAAAAGGCAACCAGTCCCTGGTGGGGCACCTCAAGCATCTTAGCCTTCTGAGGCCCTGGGCAAATGTACCCAGCTGCCTCTGCCCCCGGCTGCATGAGCCTGGCTGCCACAGAGGAATGGTGGTTGCCACCAAAAAAAAAAAAAAAAAAAAAAAAGGTTGATAATATTCAGAGAACATTCTGTACAGTGGCCTTCTTTTTCTGAGGTCAGAGGAAGAAAAAAAACCTCAGAATTTTTCCTCAGAAAAATGTATTCCTTGGTCATTTTAAAGAAACGTCTTCTTGCCCTTCACCCTACATGAGAACTCTACCTGCTTATATTGCCGTACGAGGTTTTCCTTGTAGCCATGGAAGATATATATTGCTCCCTGATGCTCATCTTCAAGCGGAGCTCCCACAACGACATCATTGTAGGAGTCCTGATTCAAATCGGAGACGGCAGCTATGCAGGAGCCAAACCTGGAGTTCTGGTAGCCTGGCAAATCTTCCAGAGTCCCATTGTAAACAAATCGATCCTTTGAAGAAAAGAGCTTATATATCAACCACACCCTACAGACATTGGGTTTTTTTCTGCCAAATGCCCCCAAATAAGCAACTCTGCGGAGAGAGAGAAATCCGACAGTTCAGTCTGGGCAGAAAAATGATTCACTGTTATGCAATATGTAAAGATGGCTGGCAGAAAAAGAGAGCAAAATAACAACTGGCGTTGTTTGATAAGGGATGGAAAGAGGAAAGGAAAGCAAATACTTATTCTACAAATGTAAGCTTTACATTCAGAGGGAAACTGTTAGTTGTATGGATGAAGTAGCCACAACGGCTATGCTTTCCCTCCCCTGTTGGAGGCAGTGAGTCCCTGAACGCCAGATGCTGGGAGTCACAAGTAGTGAGAATTGCTGTTGCTCTCAGGTCCTGCTCACAGGCTTCCTATTGGGGCATCTGGTTGGCCACTGTGAGAAAAGGATGCTGGACAAGGCATTGGCCAGAAGGCTCTTCTTTTGTTCCTATTTTATATAAATGTTTTTGATGTAGGGAAGCTTAAGCACCCTCAGGACTTGGAGTGAGAGGGTGGAGAGAGGATGCTCAAGCTTTTTGCCCCTGCTATCTCTAAAGACACTATTTGCCTTTGAAGGGAAGCCTTCACTGGTGCCAGGGGAAGTTTCCCTTGACATGCAGACAGGACCTTTGGAGAGGCAATTTTTGTCAGGACTGCAGCAGGGAGAGAAAGTGTTTGATTTCTCCTCTCCCTCCGCTCAAGCTTCCCTGATTTGCTATTTACATCATTAAAGTTAATTAGGGTTGCCACATTTCAAGAAGTGAAAAGCCACACACAAAGAAACCGTTGAGCTTTCTTGAGAGAAATTTCCCTAAGTTGTTGAGCTTGTTTTAGAAAAAAGTCAAATTGGTTGAGCTAATTTTGAGAAATAAGCTGCTTTTTGGAAATTCCCCCCCGAGAGTTCCGCCATTGAAATTGGACCTATGGCAACCCAAATTTCATTATGCAATTGTATAAATTACATTGTACATTAATAGCATAAGTGAAACTAAAGTCATGTCCAGTTTGACATTCTCACGATACCAGAGATCAAACCTTGGACCTTTTTCATTCGTTTTGGCAATTAATTTTAAAACCAACACAGGTTTTATATCTGCCTTATATTGAGTCAGATCATTGGTCCATCTAGCTCAGTACTGTTCACACGGACTGGCAGCAGCTCTCCAGCAGGGCTCTCTCCAAGGCATACCTGCGGATACCAGGGATAGAACCTGGAACCTTCTGCAGTCCAAGCAGGAGCTCTGCGGCTGAGCCTCTATGGCCCTCCCCCTATAAGAGGTGGGAAATGTAAACAAAATTTTAAATTGTTTTGTGCTTGTAGGGAACAAGACCAAGTAAATTACCTCTTTTAGGGTGTAGACATACACCTTCCCCCTCTCTCTTCCTTCGCTGAAATACATTGGGGCTCCAACCAATAAAACGTCCGTGACTCCATCGCCATTAATATCTACAGAATTGATTTCACTTCCATAGTAGGCACCAATCTGGAAAATAAAAAGAATACATTGACATATGTGTGCATGCATGGAACGAGTGCTAGAGTGTTGTGTGTCTTTATATTTCCATTTGCTTCCGAGAAATTAATGGCATCTTAAATGATCCCGTTGGAATGAGAGGTATTTCGAAACGGAAGCAATCTATCATCTCCTTGTCTAGACATCTCCCTCAGGAACAAAGAAAGGCAGACTCAAAACTTTGATCCTGGAAGATTAAGGATCAGACTCATGGTTTGTCTCTATGATGCTGCTTCCTGAGTTCATTCCTTTTTTGCCCAAAGACTATGATGAGAATGATTAATTTATTTATGATGGGATCCAAGTTGATTTGCAGCAAGTAAATGCAATCTTCAAGTCTAACAGCTTCTTGACTGACCTCCAGGATGAAACATCTTTACAGACAATATTGTGTCTATGCTGAGGTATCTAGAAGATATGACATTGCTGTCTAACCCCATTTGGCTGTCCCAAGCATCTGAAAATGCAAAAAACTCAAGGTCACCCACTGCAACCAAGAGACTATAGGCCTTATACTAGCAAATTAAAGTACCTATGGGCCTCATTTGTGTAGGAAAGGGGTGGGAAACCCCAGGCCTGGGGGTTAAATGTGGCCCCTCAGAACTCTCTATCTGGCCCCTGGAACTCTCCCCAGGCCACACACCTGCTTCACTCCCCAAGTGGTTTTGTCTGGCTAGAGTGTGCCCCTAATCTCTGGCAATGTCTCTTACAGAGAGGGGAATGGCTGAGTGAGTGCTGAAACTAGCCTACTGTACAAGCACAAAATTTACACGTGTTGCTCCACCCACTTTTGCCTCTGGCCCCACCCACCATTGGGACATGGTGCTCGGAAGGCTGCCCAGAATGGAATGTTGGCCTTGGGTTGAATATGATTCCCTGTTGTAGCAAATAGTGATGGCCACTGGCAACAATGGATTCCTTGGAGGAGAGGTCATAAGGATGGCATTCACTACACATGCTCCATCAATCTCTTGAAGGAGTTAGTACAGAAGTATTGGTTAGAGTATGGTACTGATAACACCAAGGTTGCAGCTTCGATCCCTGTATGGGACAGCTGCATAGTCCTGCATGGACTAGATGATTCTCAGGGTCCCCTCCAACTCTACAGTTCTATGATTCTATGAATTGTCGCAGTGGATGCTCAGACTACTATTACTACTACTACTACTACTACTACTGCTACTGCTACTACTATTATTATTACATTGAATTTATATACAGCCCTATACCTGGGGGTCTCAGGACGGTTCACAGAATAAAATCAAGATATAAAACCACAAAATACCACAAAAATACCTAATAAAAATAAGAACAGCAACCCAATACCCCTGCCCCAAAAACCCACATTTTAAAAGGGCATAGGATGTAAATCGGATTAACCACAGGCCTGGTTAAAAAGGAATGTTTCTGCCTGGCACCTAAAGTTGCATAATGAAGGCGCCAGGTGAACTTCCCTGGGGAGAGCATTGCACAGACAGGGAGCCACTGCAGAGAAGGCCTGCTACCCTCTGAACCTCTTGAGGAGGGGGGACATGAAGGAGGGGCTCAGATGATCTCAGGGTCCGGGTAGGTTCATGTGGAAAGAGGCGGTCCTTGAAGACTGGGCACGGACCTTTATATACCCATAGCGAAAGGATCAGTCTCATACTGGACTAACTGCCTTGTTTAGATCTTCTGCAACCCCAAAGCAATGGCCCCCTCTTGCCCAATTTACCTGCTCTCCTTTCAGAGACTGGTGAATGGTCAGATTCCGGTTGGTGTGCATCGTGAAAATGATAACCTTCCCCGTGTGGTTGAAGCGGGGTGCTCCAGCGACGTAAATCCTGTCAAGTCTTGTTGACACCACTGAGGTGACGGTGTAACCTGCAGCGCAGACAGACAGAAAGACAGGAAGGCAGACAGAAAACAAGGTAGCATGTTATGCAGAGGGAACCACAAGAGCAGCCCTGCTAGCAGCCACAGACAGCCTCATCTTCCATGAATAGCTTTACCCTTCCACCCAGCTGCTAAAGATTTTCTATTTTGTCTGGCCTTATAACCTGGTGGGTTTATTTTGTTTTAACCTGAATCATCCGTTTTTTATTCTGATGCTGGCTTTTGGTAACAACTATGCCTGGATAGCTCAGTTGGTTAGAGCATGATGCTGATAACTCTGGTTGCAGGTTCAATCCCTGCATGGGACAGCTGTATATTCCTGCATTGCAGGGTGGGGGGTGGACTATGATAATTGACTACTGTTCAATACATTTTTCATCTTATCTTTTTTGTCATATTTTTGATATGTTATTTCACTGTGTTGTTGGCCAGTTTAGAAGAGTTTGGATTTGATATCCCGCTTTATCACTACCCGAAGGAGTCTCAAAGCGGCTAACATTCTCCCTTCCCTTCCTTCCCCACAACAAACACTCTGTGAGGTGAGTGGGGCTGAGAGACTTCAGAGAAGTGTGACTAGCCCAAGGTCACCCAGCAGCTGCATGTGGAGGAGCGGAGACGCGAACCCGGTTCACCAGATTACGGGTCTACCGCTCTTAACCACTACACCACACTGGCACTGAGTACAGAAAAGCAGGATATAAATTCTTACAACAAATGGATAAACTGACAAAGAATCATGCAATTCACACAAGCTTCATCTCCCTGGCACTGTTGCTTCAGATGCCAGCCACAGTCCAGAGACTGGTGCGCTCTACACCATGATCTGCTTACATTTTAGCCCCTCCCTAAGCAATTGCATAGTCTGAGGTCCAGAAGGGAAGGACTGCTTGTGTGAACCAGCTTGACCCACTTCCCTTGCCCAGCAATTGCTGGTGATTCCTCTTACCCAGATAAGCTCCGTGATTTTTCAGCTCCTCTGGGAACTCTTGGAGGTAGGATTCTCGGTGAGGAACGACTTTACCACTACTGGTCTCCTTGAGGACTGCTCCGTTCCAGTCGTAGGCACCCACAGCTCCAAGCAAAATCCCATCCTGGTCATGGGGGGAGACAAAGGAGCTATTGGCAATTTCTAAGGGCTCAACCACACTTTTGCTTGAGCTGTATTTTGATTATATTGTGTACTGATTAATCCCTGGCTGTGACTTTTTGCAGGCTGTGGATTTTTGCAAGTGGCAGCCATGGAACAATGAGAAAAGCTCTCAAACCAGGGGAATTAATTGGTACACAGTATGATCAAAAATGTGTCAAGTACAAGAATGAATGAGCCCTAAGATATTTGTACATGTATGCTTGAGGCATACACGCACAGAGACAAATTTGACATTTCTACATGCTAAAGATCTCACCTCCAGCTGTGACACAAGAAAGCACCAGCATTTCCGTGAAATTTTCTCCTAAAACTGTATACACATTTGTTGCAAAGCAATTCCTAATATAATGTATTTTTGTATGCTATTTCCACAAATATATGCCTCTTTGAGCACACTTTACCCTAGCATATGCATTTTTGCACACATTACTTGACTAAAGAACTGCATTGCAAAATTAAGAGAAGTGTGGTTTGATACGTCTAAATTACCATAGATTCTGGCGTATTAGGTGACTGGGCGTATAAGACGACCCCCAACTTTTGCTGTTCAATTTTAGAGTTTTAGAGTTATAGAGTTTGAGTACCGCCAGGGGCAGAGCGCCCCCCCTCTGCTGCCTCTGCCGTCACAGCAGCAGCCCGAGGCAAGGTGTTTGGCGGGCGGGTGGGCTCAGAAGGACTTTCCGCGTCCCCTTCTGTGGGGAGGGAGGAGGAGCGACAGCAGAAGGGGCGTCTCTGCTCACCAGCTCCCTCTCCTCCTTCCCAACGCGTATACCCAGCGTATAAGACAACCCTCAACTTTTGGGGTGATTTTCCAGGGATTAAAAAGTTGTCTTGTACGCCGGAACATACGGTATGTAGGGTTGCTTTCAGATATGAACTGAATCAATTCGCACCCCTATCCATATCACTATCCTCAAACTTTATTCATTTTCTATCTTTCTTCTATCTAGCAATTTAGAATTGCATACAGAATAAGGTGGGGAATTATGGTATAAAGTGTGTGTGCTGAATTTTCCTAACAGGCAATTCTGGGAGACTCTTTGTATGTGGTAGAGCTCATCTTCTTGAGCATGTTGGTGTGTGTTAGGCCTTTTCTGCAATAAAGAGCTTATCCACACTGGTTTGAGCTTTAAAGCTTTGTGTCTGAATGCTCCCCCCCCCACCCTGAACTTCCCCAATGAAAACCCGCTCTTTAACATTCAATTGGAGCAAACATCACTTCGGGTTTTCCATAACTGCCTTTTGCTCCAATTCAGCTTTAAAGAGCGGGTATTTGCGAGGAAAGCTCCAGATCAATAAAAAAAGGGTGCTCAAACATGGAGCTTTGAACCATGGACTTTGCCTGGAAAGAGCAGAGGAAAGATCATTGTTGATAAGTCCTAAATTAGATGCTGAATCATTGATGGCCGGAATATTAGGCAATTGATGTGTAATTTTGGGAGCAGTTTGGCAGTTTCCTTCTTCTTGGCTCTCGCATGTTCTGGTCTCTGTCCCTCAAAAGGAACAGCCACCCGCACAGCTTCCCTTGGCATTCGACCGCTGGCATCGCTTTTGGTATTGTTATTTAAAACCGTCCAGCACATTGGCTTATAATCTGCATTTTAGCTACAGCAAGAGAAGCTTCCAGTATTTAAAGGAGCTCTGGGAATGTGCAAGGAAGCCTCTGCCAAGTCAGCAAGTGAAATATTCTGAGACTTGCCAGTTCCTCCAGACTTGTCAATTTTGGCAGTGCAACTCTAGAAAAAACACACACCAGGGAAAAAAATCCCCACCAGCATCAGCTCAGTCCTTGTGAAAAGAGCAAAGTAAATCAATTTATAATCAAAGCTCCCCTTCTGGCCAAAAACTACCATAGGCTGAGAGTAAGGCTGTCACTGTTGCTTTCATTATGGCCAGAACTCCTGTGTCTTCAGCTGCAGTATGGTAGGCAGAGATTCAATTGGTGTGGCTTTGTCTAGCATGGAAACTGGGATGCACCTACTGGTTTTGTTTTTGCATGTCAAGCAGCTACATAGAAGGAACCAAGAGTTGTTCCCTGAGTCCTTGCAGAAGAGGAAGAGGCGCAACTCTCAGAAACTCTCAGTAACTTCCAGGCCTTCTTTGGAAGGCATTTGGATCTGTGGGTGCACTCATACCATACAGTTAGAGCACATTTAGGCTTTCCCCCAAAGAATCCTGGGAACTGTAGTTTGTTTGCTCTGTGGTAGGTAAATTTCAGTTCCCAGGATTAAAGACACGTGCTTTAAAAGTATGGTGTGGGTTTATGCATATGCGTGAAAATCCAAATGGCAACTCCCTGCCCCTTGTAATTTGTTTTTCTATTAACTTCAACATCCAACCATTTCTTGCCACTTCAAGTCTCTCATAACCTGCTGCTTCATAGGAGAGTCAGTCTTAGGAAGTCTTGTCTACGCTGCCAAGAACAATCCAGCCCAGAGAGGGCAAAAATATATACTAAAAATGGCTTCATCTAAATTTTCAGTCAACACATTCTCAGAAATAAATGGAGGAGCCATTCCTTGGGATCACTTTCCATGAGGAACCAAATGAAAACATATCTGAAAGTTCCTGGCCCCTCGCTCAATGCTTTTGTTTCAAATTGCATCAGGAAATCAGCTTTTTTGGCCCACGGAGGAGCTGAGAATTCTCAGCGGCTTCCAGCTTTGGGTGCATAAATAATCCAGGTATCATCTGCTACCATACATGGGCCTTTAGATGCCCCCATCCATCACAACCGAAAAGCTCTCCACATGCCAAAGCCACATGCCAAAGCCACATGAATCATGGTGGGGAAATGACAAAAACAAGAGTGTTATTCACTCACTTCCACAATATGGGATGAAAATCCCGTCTGGGACATTTCGAGGCCAAAGGATATCTCATGCTTGTTGGTGCCTGCAGACAAAAGGGAAAGGCATTTCAGGAATTGTCAGACACCATCCATGGGGAAAAAACAGTCAGATGCCAAATAGGGACAATGGAAAAGGAAAAATAATAATAATTAACTACCACTTCCCAGCATAATTTTACAGCATTAATTTCTACAGTTTGGGGAATTAGGCGTCTGGAATGGACAGAACAGGAAGTAGAACACTGGTGAACTCGCATGAATCAAATTTTAACCTATGCTTTCTGAAATCTGGAACCAACTTCCACATAACTTCACAGCTTCACCTCTCAAGACTGAGAGGTGATAGGACAGCCACCTTCAAATAATTGTCACGTCAGGTGGAAGATGGAGCAAGCTTCTTTTCTGCTGCTCCAGAGTGTAGGACTTGAACCAACAGAGTCAAATGACAAGAAAGGAAATTCTGACTAAACATTAGGAAGAGGCTAAATATTTCTGAGGGTAAGAGCTGTCTCAAATTTAGTCCTCCACATTTCTGCATGAGTTAGAGGGTTTTATTATTATTATTTTTAAAGCCCTTGTAAAAATTCATTGGTGTTTTAGTGAAACACACGTTTGCATGCAACTCTGCCCAATATGCACATTTCTGCAAAAGGACTGACTGGCGTGACCTGCCTTTCAAAAGTGGGACAGGTGAGATGGAGAAACTTTAGGCAGTAGCAAGCCCTGCAGCTCACCTTCCAAGCTGAAAATCCTTTCCCCCAGAGCGTCCACGATATCTTTGAGAGCAGCTTCATCAGTGACATTAAAAAAATGTTTTTCATCTGGGTCACTCGCTATATATTTGATTTCTTTCAGGAAGGCTTCAGGATTGATCCCTCTTCTGTTATAATAGCCAAGAACCTGTATTAGAAAGCAAAAAGATGTGCCTCATATTTTTTTCCCTGCAGAATGAAAGGCATTTGTCAAGAACATTCCAGGGCAAGGTTAAGGGCTCATCCAGATTTCCGCTCATCTCACTGCTTTCCATCAGAGAAACCCACTCTTTACCAATGAATTAGAACAAATGTCAGTCAGCTTTTCCAGCACTAAAGAGCTGAATCTGCCCACCTCAGGTCTACTGGGAGTGGCTCCTATAGGAAGAAGACCTTTCCAAGTCTGCTATCCCTAATGCTTTAAAACTAGAAATGATAGGGATTAAAACTGGGGACTTCTACAAGCAGTGCCACGTGTCTGCTTACCTTTGGCACCAAAATGAACTTACTGTATTTTTCCGTGTATAATACGCCCCCATGTACAAGATGCCCCCTATTTTTGAGGACTCAAAATTAAGAAAATGGGGGGAGATTGCCCAGAGTTGATGAGCTTTTTTAAGGGAGGATTGCCAAAAATCGCTCACCCGCCTGAGCTACGCTGCTTCTCACACGCATCGCAAAACCTGTTCCCTTGCCGGCAGAAGCAGCCAATCAACAACAGCCCTTTCCACAGCCACCAATAATGCACCCAATAACCACTGACAATCTCCGGGCACCAACCAATCCCACCTCCCCCAGATCCATTACCCATGTATAAGATGACCGCCAATTTTTGACATACTTTTTGAAGAAAAAACCCTCGTCTTATACAAGGAAAAGTATGGTACTTCTATGTCTGGGGGAAAAATGCTAAGCCATGGTTTGTTTAGCCAAAGTGAGGTTTCTTTGAAAGTCTGGACCCAGCCTCAACCATGGTTTGTTTTCTGGCAAGACCATGACGTTGCTGGATTACAAAAGTGTGGCTTGTTTTAACGATGGTTTGGCATTACCTCTGAACCAAACTTCCTTGCTTAGCTAGGGTTTGTTTGGCCAGTTCGCCCTGGAGGCTCGCCAAGCTAAAGAGGGTTTAGGCAAGGGGAGACTGTAAGCAAGCCAAACTTTGGAGGGGAGAAAGCATGGCTTGTTTGCTTTTCTGTGCAGTGTCTCATGGTTCGTTGAGCAACCATAGCTTAGCATTATGTGCAAAAGCAACCATTGCCTCCCTGCCCTTTATAATACAGTGGTACCTCGGGTTAAGTACTTAATTCGTTCCGGAGGACCGTTCTTAACCTGAAACTGTTCTTAACCTGAAGCACCACTTTAGCTAATGGGGCCTCCTGCTGCTGCCGTGCTGCCGGAGCACGATTTCTGTTCTCATCCTGAAGCAAAGTTCTTAACCTGGGTTAGTGGAGTCTGTAACCTGAAGCGTATGTAACCTGAAGCGTATGTAACCCAAGGTACCACTGTAATAACAACCCCCCCCACTATGTGTAATTAATGAAAAGGAAAACTGAGATGGAACTGCTAGATTGAGCGTAACACACAGTTTGGCTCCCAGAGTGCACCTTTGAACACACTCCAGAAAGCTCTGCAAGATCCAGGGTTTCTCTGACAGTCAAGTAAATGTCAATTGCGATCCTCAAAAGCAGAATGTCTGAAAACCAGCACTGATGGTTTCACCGGTGGAGAGCCCGATCCTGACTCTAAATTCACTCTGGAGCAATTTTGGCCAAAGCTCCTAGTAGGTGGTGCCAAAGGGAGACTCACCGCAACAGCGTATCTGGTGACATTATCTTTCTCGCTGCCTTCAATCACCTTCTCGAGGTCGGGGCTGTCATGGGATTCTCCGTCTGTGATGACAATCATCACTTTCTTGGCGCCCTTGCGGCCGCCTTTCTGAAACGCCTCTGTGCTGAAATTCAAGAGATTATGGGGAGCTAACATTTCAGTTCTGCGGAAGTTTCCTTTGCAGATGAAGTGTGAATATCACAACATGTTCACAATGGCTGGTCTTGTTTCTATGGAGATTTTTTAAAGAGCTGAAGAAGCATCTTGGGCAGAAACATGGCGACAGAGAGACAAAAGTGAGAAAGAGATTGTCTAAGATCTTTAAGGAACCATTTCTATTAGGTTGAATTGAATGTTTCAGAACCGAAGCATGCCAAAGTTGCCTTATATCTAGGGATGGGGGAGAATTCTGATTTGTTATATTTATTTATTTCATTGCATTTATATCCCCACTTTTTCCTGCAAGGAGCTCAAGATGGCATATGTGGTTCTACTCGTTTAACCCTCACAACAACCCTGTGAGGTAGGTTTGGTTGAGAGGCTATCACTGGCCCCCAAGGGCACACCCAATGAGTTTCATGGTAGAGTGGGGATATGAACCCTGGCCTCCAAGGTCTTCTGGACTCTAGCCGTTATACCACACTGCAGTTCTCCAGTCAGGTGCTGTGTACTAAAGTGCATATACTTGGGTAAAGTGAGCACACCAAGTGAAGGCAACATACAACTATTCAGGGACCTGACCATTAGGTCTAGTTGTGGCTGACTCTGGGGTTGCGGCGCTCATCTTGCTATATTGGCCAAGGGAGCCAGTGTACAGTTTCTGGGTCATGTGGCCAGCATGACTAAGCCGCTTCTGGTGAACCAGAGCAGCGCACGGAAACGCGGTTTACCTTCCCACCAGAGTGGTACCTATTTATCTACTTGCACTTTGATGTGCTTTCGAACTGCTAGGTTGGCAGGAGCAGGGACCGAGCAGTGGGAGCTCACCCCGTCGCGGGGATTCGAACCGCTGACCTTCTGATTGGCAAGTCCTAGGCTCTGTGGCTTAACCCACAGCTTCACCCGCATCCCTACGTAAGGGAAAATTGCTCTGCAAATAATGTGTATATTGAGAGAAATGTGTACTAAAACGCGGAGAAATTTTCATGAAGACTTAAGAAAAATATCACAAACTGATTTGCAAGTGTGGAAAACTGAAGAATGAAAAAATGAGAATCTGAATTTGAAATATCCATGCAGTCTTACATCCCAGCTCACTTTCATTCAGGCAAGGGATTTACTGAGATCAGAGTGTCCCATTACTTGTATAGAGCCATTCACTTTGTTTACCTGATGCTGCTGAAAAGTAATTGTGTTTGATAGGACAAAGAAGATGCATTTGGTTATGTAATTTTAAAGCTATCCAAACTAGAGTCTTGTTACAATGGAGTAACCTCATGCATACAAAAAGATACCAGCCATGCACAAGAATGTCCTTTGGGAGATCTTGAAGGGGAAGAATAGGTATATAGAAAGGAGACTTCCTGGATGCCAAGATCTAGGTTTGGGGCAAGTACTCTTCGGTGAGAGAACCCCAGCAGAGGTTTAAAATCACAAAATATGCAGAAAAGTAAAGAGTGGAAATATAGGTTGTTAGATCTCTAAAATATGCCCTTGTGAGTTCCAGAACTTTCCTTTCCCCCTAGCATAAAGAAATACCACATATTTGGCAAGTTACACATGGTTTACTTACAAATCCTCTAAAGGTCAGATTCATGTGCAGTCAGAAAAAGTTGTGCAGGCAGTAAAACTTGGCTTAGTTACATTGGTGAAAGTTCACAGTGGTGAAAGTCCAGGAACTCAAGAGAGGTTGAGTTCATCAGGGTAAAAATAAGCTTGATTACCTTGCTCCCACAGTGATGGAGAGTGTCTTGGCTAAGCCTGGCAGGGCAGCTTACTTTATGGTATTAACCCCTTCATGCACTAATTAGACTTAAGCATGTTGGTTATATGAAGCCGGTTGTCCCACATTGCTCACCGAGCGAATTCTATCCCGAAGGCCGTCCGGGTCTCTGTGCCCCCTCTCTGCTCAATGTGCCTGGCGGCTTCCACCACATCCTTCACAGACCTGTAGTCATTCAGATGAAACTCGTGCACGGCATCTTCTCCATACTGGACGACTCCAACCTGGAATGGGGGAAAAGAAGGAGGAGCACATGGTTTGTGGATCCCTTAAGGCAAAGGTAGCCAATGTGAGGCCCTCTGGATGTTGCTGGACTACAATACCCATCAACTTTGACCAACAGTCATGCTGGCTCAGGCTAAAGCCCAACAATATCTGCTTACACCGGCTTTAATATATTTTGATACGACATTAATACAACACATATTTAGTAAAATGGAGTGCTTAATAGCACAGATTGCTTAGTGAATAACGCACAACATGTTAACAAGCTCCAATTTCTGAACAAACCTGTCATGATTTATTTTAACAGGCAGTCTTATACTGTAAACACGATTCCTGCATTTAGCTCTTATTCCTGCATTGCAGGGAGCTGGACCAAACAATCCTTCCAACTCTACAGTCCTATGATTCTACATCCGATATGTTGCACTCATTACGCCTGTGATAAAAACATAAGAAGAACCTGCTGGACCAGTTCAGTGGCCCATGTAGTTCAGCATCCTCTTCTCACAGAGGCTAACCAGATGCCTGTGGGAAACTGGCAAGCAGGATTCAAACATAAGAGCAACCTCCTCTCCTGCCATTTCTAGCAACTGGTACAGTGGTACCTTGGGTTAAGTACTTAATTTGTTCCGGAGGTCCGTTCTTAACCTGAAACTGTTCTTAACCTGAAGCACCACTTTAGCCAATGGGGCCTCCTCCTGCTGCTGCGCCGCTGGAGCACGATTTCTGTTCTCATCCTGAAGCAAAGTTCTTAACCCAAGGTGCTATTTCTGGGTTAGCGGAGTCTGTAACCTGAAGCGTATGTAACCTGAAGCGTATGTAACCCGAGGTACCACTGTATTCAGAAACATAGCCATCCTGGCTTGTAGCCATCAATAGCTTTCTCCTCCATGAATTTGTCCAATCCTCTTTTGAAACCACCCAAGTTGGTGGCCATCACTTCCTCCTGTGGGAGGGAGTTCCATAGTTTAACTATGTGCTGTAGGGGGCTGGACTAGATGACTGTTGGGGGTCCCTTCCAACACCACGATTCTATGATTCCTCCCAAAGGTTTGACTTTTGCAAAGTCTTTTGCCAGAGGTCAGACCCCTGCCTGCTCCCCTGGCCCAAAGCAGCCCAATGCATTTGCTTCGTCCTGGGTAGCGTCTCTTTCAAATGCAAACAATATTCGACTGATTCTTGAAGAAAAGCACGGTGCGTTGGCAAGGGTGATGGTTCCTAGCACGCCAGATTGGAAAAAGCTATAAAACAAAAGATGAGGATGTGCTGATATGAGAGAAATTCCTCACATGTGTTTTCTCACCTGTATTTGGCCTGGTCCAATGTAAAATTTCTCCAAGATGCTGATCAGGAAATTCTGTACTTCCACCCAGGGGTAGATGCTGTTGGAACCGTCCAGCACGATAATTATATCCATGTATGTCTGGCATCCTGCGATAGAACAGGCAGGAGATCATTAAGAGATCTTGGCTACTTTCAGGAAGCGGATAAAGGCTTGCCAATATATATATATATATATATATATATATATATATATATATATATATGCTTTCGTAGATTTTCACGGGTACAGGAATGCAGGTTTTGGTGTCCTCGGGTATCTTCCCGTGTAAAAGTTGGGGTGTCTAGGCACCCCAACTTTTACACGGGAAGATACCCGAGGACACCAAAACCTGCATATATATATATATATATATATATATATATATATATATATATATATAATATATTCTTTGTCTCCTTTGGAGCAAGAAAGTCCTGTATCTTAGGCCAATCTTTCTCCTTTCCTGTTCTGAAATCTTATCTCCTGGGTTCTGCTGTGTTTCTTCTTTATTGAGGTTCCCTAAGGGTATATATATATCTATATTACATGTTTAATTGGTTTTAAAGTCTTCAAGAAACTCTGGGAACTGCAGTTCTGTGTGGAGGCGAAGGATAAAAAAGCCTCAGCACCTCAGCAATGTACAGTCCACAGGGTTATTAGGAGGGAGCTGCAGAAATTATAGTGATGCTTATTTATTTATTTCAAAAAATGTATACACTGCTTGATTCTTTTTTAAAAAAAAAATTAAAACATTTAAAGCAGCATACAAAAAGAGAAAAATATCAACAAGAAAAAATAACAACAATAAAGACTTCTGAAAAGTTAAAATAACAACTGCCTAACTGCAGATTAGTGGGACGCGGGTGGCGCTGTGGGTAAAAGCCTCAGCGCCTAGGGCTTGCCGATCGAAAGGTCGGCGGTTCGAATCCCCGTGGCGGGGTGCGCTCCCGTCGCTCGGTCCCAGCGCCTGCCAACCTAGCAGTTCGAAAGCACCCCTAAGTGCAAGTAGATAAATAGGGACCGCTTACTAGCGGGAAGGTAAACGGCGTTTCCGTGTGCGGCTCTGGCTCGCCAGAGCAGTGATGTCACGCTGGCCACGTGACCCGGAAGTGTCTTCGGACAGCGCTGGCCCCCGGCCTCTTGAGTGAGATGGGCGCACAACCCCAGAGTCTGTCAAGACTGGCCCGTACGGGCAGGGGTACCTTTACCTTTACTTAACTGCAGATTAAAACTCACATCAACCTTCTTAACATCTGGGTAAAGGTAACGGTAAAGGTAAAGGGACCCCTGTCCATTAGGTCCAGTTGTGACCCACTCTGGGGTTGCGGCGCTCATCTCTCTTTATTGGCTGAGGGAGCCGGCGTACAGCTTCTGGGTCATGTGGCCAGCATGACTAAGCTACTTCTGGAGAACCAGAGCAGCACATGGAAATGCCATTTACCTTCCCGCCGGAGTGGTACCTATTTATCTACTTGCACTTTGATGTGCTTTCGAACTGCTAGGTTGGCAGGAGCAGGGACCGAGCAACGGGAGCTCACCCCATCGCGGGGATTCGAACCGCTGACCTTCTGATCAGCAAGTCCTAGGCTCTGTGGTTTAACCCACAGTGCCACCTGCATCCCATCCGGGTAGGCTTGTCTAAACAAATATGTTTTTAGCAGGCGCCAAAAAGAGTCTAGTGAAGGCACTTGCCTGATATCAATAGGCAGGGAGTTCCAAAGTGTAGTTGTTGCCACACTAAAAGATCGAGTTCTTACAAATGTAGAACAGGGGTGATCTGGGACCTGTAACAGTGCCAGTTTTGCCAATCAGAGCAGTTGAGTGGGCATATATGGGGCAAGGCGTTCTCACAGGTAAACCGGTCTCAGGTTGTTAATGGCTTTATATACTCATAGAAACACCTATTGTTACAGTAAGGCTGTGTGCTCCTCTGGCATGGCATAGGAACACCTGAATTCACCAGTTTCTGGAAGGGGCAACATCACATACAACTCACTGGGGCATTGGGATTGGGCCTCTGCAATATACCTCAGGTTAAGTACTTAATTCATCCTGGAGGTCCGTACTTAACCTGAAACTGTTCTTAACCTGAAGCACCACTTTAGCTAATGGGGCCTCCTGCTGCGGCCGTGCCGCCGGAGCATGATTTCTGTTCTCATCCTGAAGCAAAGTTCTTAACCTGAAGCACTATTTCTGGGTTAGCGGAGTCTGTAACCTGAAGCGTATGTAACCTGAAGCGCATGTAACCTGAGGTACCACTGTACCTGATCCCATAAAGGGGCCATGGGGGGAGCATTGCTTGAGCAGCAGTAAAAGAAGGCTGAAGCTACAGCAACCTTCTCCTAACTTATAGCGTACTGAGAAGTGGACCCAACACCAATAGACTTCTGTAGGAACGTTCCTTTTAATAAAAAAAACTACATTGTTTGCATTTTGCACCCTGTAACGTAAAGTCATAGATATCCAAAATATGTCCTTTTCTCTTTCTTTTGGGTCTGGAAGGAAAAGGTGTCTTTGCTTCGCCGCTGCAATTTTTACTGTTGCTGGCCCACATAATTCCCTTTGCTTTGCTGTTCTGCTTCCATTCAAGCAGTTTCCTAGCCCCCCTCCCTCAAAGTGGTGCTGAAGGCATTAGAGACCAAAAACCCCTCCTCTGGCAGAGAGAGAGGGAGGGGGGGACGGAGGGAGGGAGGGAGAGAGAGAGGGAGAAAGGTCTATATAACAGGCGCATTCTCATACTCTGGAGCGCTGGAGCCACAGTCTTGGAGAATCTGAAGTTGGAGTTCACCCTGGAGCACATTCCTGTGGTGTAGTAAGAACTTCCGCACTCATGAGACCAGAGAGGGCTGCAAGCCTGTGTGAAGGAGGGAACAAAACAGGGAGGAAGGTTTTAGAACTGCTACTGTCGGTTGTTGCTGGGATAAATTCTTCAGGACACGGGACATGCCAGGAGTCTCTTTTAGATGTTTTAGCCAGGCCCAGAAGGCTAAAAAAGGGAGTCAAAGTGATACAGGCTAGAATTCTTGTGAAGTTTAAACCCCTCTTTCCAGCACAGTGCCTTGATTGGGATGGTCTTCTCAGTAGAGATGGATGGATCTGCCAATTTCACTTTCTCTGTAGGGGTGTGTGTGTGTGTGTGTGTGTGTGTGTGTGTGTGTGTGTGTATACAGTGGACCTCGGGTTAAGTACTTAATTCATTCCGGAGGTCTGTTCTTAACCTGAAACTGTTCTTAACCTGAAGCACCACTTTAGCTAATGGGGCCTTCTGCTGCCGCCGTGCCGCTGGAGCACGATTTCTGTTCTCATCCTGAAGCAAAGTTCTTAACCAAAGTTCAGTGGCCCATCTAGTTCAGCATCCTCTTCTCACAGAGGCCAACCAGATGCCTGTGGGAAACTGGCAAGCAGGATTCAAACATAAGAGCAACCTCCTCTCCTGCCATTTCTAGCAACTGGTACAGTGGTACCTCGGGTTAAGTACTTAATTCGTTCTGGAGGTCCGTACTTAACCTGAAACTGTTCTTAACCTGAAGCACCACTTTAGCTAATGGGGCCTCCTGCTGCCGCCGTGCCGCTGGAGCACGATTTCTGTTCTCATCCTGAAGCAAAGTTCTTAACCCAAGGTACTATTTCTGGGTTAGCGGAGTCTGTAACCTGAAGCGTATGTAACCCGAGGTACCACTGTGTGTGTGTGTGTGTGTGTGTGTGTGTGTGTGTGTATATTTTTGTTAAAATCCTCCTGAAAAGTCACCTGCATTTTAGTGCAAATTTCTCCTAATATACACATATTTTTCAAAGCAATTTCCCCTAATATATACATTTTCTGTATGTCTAACAGATGAGTTGTTATGCAAACAGTACCCTAGGATATGCATTTGGGCACACTTTACTTGGCTGGAGAACAGGATTGCAAAAGGGCTGCTAATGTTTCAGTTTGCATATATTCCACAAAGTGTGAATTAGGTAAACTTGCCTTTAAATGCAAACTGAATTGGAGTTCTTCCTCATTCCCATTCCCCCAGTCATTGGACTGATTCTGTGAAGAGTGGAAAGAGGAGGACTGGGGGCGGGCAGGCTCTTTGTATTTGTACAAGAATGTGTGCTGCCTGAACCTATCATAGGCAAATGGCCCCCATAAGGTTCCCCAAGACTGAATGCAACCCTCAAATCCAAAATAAAATAAAGGAACTAGTCACTTCTGCTGTAGATCATTGGCTTGAGCGCAGCACCCCATGGTCGAATTCAACTGGACTTAACTGTCCAGGGGTGAGTCAGGTATCATATAAAGATAGGGCACACACAAATTTAAAGGGATGTTTGTGTCACATTGCCATCACCATGTTAACTTCCACTCTAAATGTGTTATTTTAAGAGAAGGTGGAAGGTGGAAAGAGGATGAGAAAGATGGAACTATGTAGCTTTTTATTTTAAACTTGGTTCTGTGTTGCAGGCTGGGGTTAAACATGAATCTTAGGCTTGTCACGACAGAAGACGGCAGCAACTCAGAGAGCATCTGTAAGCCTACATGCAAATCATTCCTTACCAAAAAGCTGTTGTCTTTGGGGTTTGTGGTCAAGCTGAGACCCAGACGCATATTATCCTTGCGCTCCGACACATTGGAAAGAGTTACTCTTCCTTGGGAAAAGAATGCCAGAGTTAGGCATGTAGTGGAAAGGAGGAACAGCTGTAGAACAGGGAGCTTCAGGAAGTGTTTGTGCAAACTCTTTGCATTTCCCTCTACCAGTTTTAATGCTTGGTTTTTCAGGAAGAGGGGCAGCAATCAGACCACGTATAAAACTGAAAACATTGTGCACTTACAGGAAGGGCCATAGCTCAGTGGCAGGGCATTTGCTTTGCATGCAGAAGGTACCAGGTTCAAATCCTGACATCTTCAGGTAGGGCTGTGAAAGGTTTCTTGCCTGAAACCTTGGATAATGGCTGCCAGTTAGTGTAGACAATACTGAGCTAGATTGATCACTAGTCTGACTCGGTCGAAGGCAGCTCCCTTCACTTACTCTCCCCCTTTGAACTTGAGAACTTGGTTAACTGGTAGCATCAGTCTAAAACAGCATCAGTCTGCAACTGAAAAGGAACATTCAGAGCTGGTTGCCACCATGCTGTTAGGTCACCTACATGCTTAACCAGCATGCTTAACTCTAATTAATGCATGAAGGGGTTAAGACCATAGAGTACGCTGTCCTGCCAGGCTTAGCTAGGTCACTTCCCCTCTTCTTAGGAAGAAGGGTTGCCAAGCTCTCTGTTCTCTCATATTCCTCCATGTGAACTCTGCCAGTAAGGAGGTCCTATCTGGATGCTCCAAGCTTAGAGTGTGGGACTAAAGCAAGCCATCTTTGTGTTTCTATGCAAATTATTTAGAAACATTTACCATTTTTGGAACCTAAGTTATACTGCCTGTGTTTTGTTGCTGCTGTTTGGAAAAGCACATGAATCTGACCTTTGAAGAGTTTGTAAGTAAACAATTTTAAGCTTACGAAACATGTGGTCTCTTTCTATGCTAAAGAAAGTGGGGAATTTTAGGGACAACTTAGAAGGTGGTATTTTAAAGGTCTAACAGCCTATATTTCCAAGCTTTGCAGCATGTTTTGTTATTTTAATTGTCTCCTAGGGCTCTCTCACCAAACAATACTTGCCCCAAACCTGGATAGAGGCATCCTGGGAATTATCTTTTTTATTATTTTACCATATCTATTTTTCATTTTAATCATGTTAACCAACAAAATTGGCATTTCATGGAGGCCTGCTGGTTTCACTTCCCACTGAAAAATGTTCCAGGGCAATAAGGGTAGAGTTTAAAGACAAAATAGAGCTGATCTAGTGGCAATCTTTCTTACCCATGCACAACTCAGAGAAGTCACTGGTAGCTATGGATGTGAAGACACGTGGGCATTTGAGTGACCCTTAGCAAATTCAGTGGAGCACATACAGAAAAGATGCTCAAGGTGGTAGATTTTATCCTATGGGTTTACCTAGATTGAGCTTGGAACAGGTGCTGTTGGTTTCACCATTTACTGAACACTTGTAGACATCTCCAGTCTTCTGTTGCCCACTGGTCTCATAAGGGGCTCCGACCACCAGCCTGGAGGGAAACAAAAATTTGAGGGGGGCGGGTAGGAGGAGGTCTTTTATTGGCCATTTCTGAACATCACACATTTGACCACAAACACTGAAAAGCCTTATCACTGAATGGTCTAACAATATACAGAATATTGTAATAGACATACAAGAATTTATAAAGATCAACTATTTAAAAAAATGTATAGAACGATGGAGTATTTTTCTGACGTTTTGGAATGTCAAACACCAAGACAATATACAACCATATAACTGTAACTAGTAAAAAGAAGCAGCATTGCATTATTGTATTTTCTTTGTTGGTCCTTCATGGTCAGTTGTAGCTTACATTATTTTAAAATATGTTATAATAATAATAAAAATCAAACAAACATAGAAACCCTCCGAATTGAGTGTGTGCATAGGAATTGCTTACAATTACCACCATTTCCTTGCAGTCTGCTCCATCCCCCAAAACATTACACCATTCATTCATTCAGCCTTCACATTGGCATAATTTAGATAATAAAATCATAAAAGGGAAGGGGGGAACCATTCATAAAACATTGGTAATCCAGATACATTAAGCACATGAAAGTATTGCACCAAATAGCAATGCATTGTAGCCAACTCAAGGAAAATCCATTGAAATCAATGGGCCTAATTTAGACAGCTGAGATTCCTGCATTGCAGTGGGTTGGACTAGACAGGTAACTCTTATCTAGGGTCCCTTCCAACTCTGCAATTCTATAATTGTAGTCGTGTCCATTGATTCCAATGGGTATTCTCTTATTAAAACTAGCATTGGACCAGGGGTGGCTAACTTGCAGGCCACAGGCCACATTAGTCCCCACCCTCAAAAAAGGGTTTAAATTTTAAACCAAGGTGAACTGAAATATGTTGTCGGGGTTTGGTAGAGGACAGATAATAAATATCTCAAGTGTGCTGTGTATGCACCTCTGGATAGGGCCCATGCACTAAGACAATGCTGGGAACCTGTGCCAATCCAGCTGTTGACGGACTCCAATGCCCATCATCACTATTGGCCTTGGCTTGGGTTGATGAGAGTCAAGAGTCAAAGTTCATCTGGTTCCCCATCCTTGCACTGAACCTTCCGTCCAGTTAAGTGTGCAGTTCCCCTTAAGAAACAAACAGCCTCCCCAAACCTTCCAATATTTGGACACTGTCTATTGCCTTGCTAGACCACATCATGCTGTAGTGTAGAGGATGCTTGCAGTCACTTTTGGATGAGAGAAGAGAGGAGACTCGTTCCCTGCCCCCAACCACATTTAATATTTAAGGACAGAGTTCATTCAACTCCAGCAGAACCCCACAACAGCCGGGAATCATAAAGAAATCTAAACAATGACTAATTCCTGTTTGGAATGGAGATCTTTTTCAAATCACCCGGATCGAAATCTGGCAGGAGTTGAGAGTCTGGGGACTAAATATATCAGCTGATTAAAAAAGAGTTGCAGTGCAGGGCAGGAAGCAACATCAGTCAGTGTAATTTCTGGGAAACAAGAGTTGGTCTTTATATATTACATGGTGGATTAGATGGAAGGTCCCCCTTATCTTTGATGGGGGATCTGAACCAGGGGTTGGAATCCAGTCAAGCATTTTCTCCCCACCCAGAAGAACATGAGGTACCATCCATTGGTACCCTGTCGGGGTTGGGTAGACTTGTACAAGCTGGGCAGGCCTTGTTTGGCTTCCCATGGAGTGTACTGCCTTCTGTTGCTCATGACCCGCTTTTGATGCTGCTGGAGCGCATCATTGTATGCTACTGGAGAGCCCTGGCCCAAGGCTGGTCCCCTGGTAGAGACAGGAGAGGAGCAAGCAAGGCTCATTGCTTTTTCTAATATTTTTCTAATATGGGGGGCACACAGCTTTTTCTAATATGCTATATGTTTATATGATTTCTTGTCTTCTTTTCTATAATGTATTTATATATGTGTGTGTTCTTTAGTGTGAGACCTGTTAGGTGAAAGGCGACTAATAATTTCTAATAATAATAATTGAGACAAAGGACAAGATATGGAACAAGCTTGTTTCCTGCTGCCCCAGAGGGCAGGACCCAAATCAGTGGATTCAAATGACAAGAAAAGATATTCTGACATATTATTATTATTATTATTATTATTATTATTATTATTATTACCCCGCCCATCTGGTTGGGTTTCCCAGTCCACTCTGGGAGGCTCCCAACAGAATATTTAAAACACAATAAAACATCAAACATTAAAAGTTTCCCTAAACATGGCTGTCTTCAGATGTCTTCTAAAAGTCAGTTGTTTATTTCCTTGACATCTGATGGGAGGGCTTTCCACAGGGCAGGTGCCACTACCAAGAAGGCCCTCTGCCTGGTTCCCTGTAACCTCACTTCTCGCAGTGAGGGAACCACCAGAAGGCCCTCAGAGCTGGACCTCAATGTTTGGGCTGAATGACTGGGGTGGAGATGCTCTTCAGGTATACTTTACATTAGGAAGCACTTTCTAAGGGTAAGAGCTGTTTCGCAGTGGAACAGATGACCTCAGAAGGTGGGCCATTGCAGGTATTTAAGATGAGGTTGCATGGCCATCTGCCAGGGATTCTTTAGCTGTGATTCCTGCATTGCAGGAGATTGGCCATTGGAGCTCCTTGCAGCTTTACAATTGCTGCCGCTGCAGTTATCTATGATCCTATGATTCTATGATATCCTCCACCACACTCAAAGGCAGCAGGCTAGCTTAGTGCAGGGAGGACACACACAGTTTGGTCCTACAATTCTCTTCCCTTCAGTATCTTCTGCCTTAGGCAGCTGCCTCACTTTGTCTAATGGTAGGGCTGGCTCTAATACTGGAATACATCCATCATTCATGCAAAAGCCCTACCAAGGAATGTTTCTTCTCCTTCGTGTTGTTGCAGGGAATCAGTTAGGGATGCCAAATATCCCTCGGTATGGAGTGATGTGCCACATCTGGAATCCATGAGGGACCACCGCCAGCTGTTTCTCTGGATCTAGCTATGCTCAAGCTAGGCAGCTTTTCTGGAGCTCTTTCCTTTGGAAATGTCCAGGCTCTCTGCTTCCAGGAGAGTGGCAGGTAAGGGACTGATAGATGGACTGTTTCTCAGTTTCATCTCTGAGACTGAGCCTGCCCCAATGAATAATAATAATAATAATGTCATGCAGTCCTGACGTAGGACAAACCTCCGGGAAAGATTCCCCACAGGCCTTCGCATTATGGATTCCTTTTTACTCAGAAGCGAAAATCAAAATGCACTTGTTTTCAACCCAATCCCAATATCACCACCAGGCTGCAAAGGTAGCAACTGAACCGAGCATCTTATTTTCGAATTGCAAATAGGACGTCCAGCCAGCTAGTGAAGGAGGGGAGGAGATAAAGTTTTCAACAAACCATGTTGACACACCTCGTGGAGAACTCCTCAAAAGCAATTGTCAAAGCTCTGACATCTGCAGCAGCTAATCCCCATCTCCACCTTCAAAGTAACTGGGGAAATATTTCCATGGACGCTAAGTTTCCATGAGGCTCAATCACCACCGCTCTTTAAAAACTTAAAGTTCAACCCCAATGGAAAGCAATGTGTCATTGTCCAAGAAAGACAAAAAAAATGTATGTGGCTTCCTTTCATTTTAGGACTTTGCCTCCTTCATTGTCATGACTGTTATAGGTTTTGGTTTCCTCCATAGCTCTAAGCTTGAATGACTCACTTTTTAATGCTTTATATAGCTTTGGAATTGCGATGCCTCTGGAATTGGGTGGGAGAAGTTTAGGCTTGCTTAGGCAGCATTATTAAAATTCTAGAGGCAACCACAGAATGTTGTTGGATATCCAATCCATTCCCTCTTGAAATGAAGGGCCCTGCAGGAGAGGAGAAGACTCTGCATAGGTGGCTGTTGGATTACCACTATTTTAAGAGACTTATGCCATTTCCTTTCATTATCATCAGTGGGCCTCTCAATGCAGCTTTCTTCTGGGCCAGAGTTCGCCCGCTGCTATGGGTTCCCTAATTCATGCTAGGTCAGAGAACATAAATAGAGCCTACTGGATCAGGCCAGTGGCCCATCTAATAGAGCATCCTGCTCTCACAGTGGCCAACTAGATGCCTAAGGGAAACCTGCAAGCAGGATTCGAGCACAAGAGCCCTTTCCTGTGGTTTCCAGCAACTAGGTAAAGGTAAAGGGACCCCTGACCATTAGGTCCAGTCATGGCCGACTCTGGGGTTGCGGCGCTCATCTCGCTTTATTGGCCAAGGGAGCTGGTGTACAGCTTCCGGGTCATGTGGCCAGCATGACTAAGCCGCTTCTGGCAAACCAGAGCAGCGCACGGAAACACCGTTTACCCTCCCGCTGGAGCGGTACCTATTTATCTACTTGCACTTTGACGTGCTTTTGAACTGCTAGGTTGGCAGGAGCAGGGACCGAGCAACAGGAGCTCACCCCGTTGCGGGGATTCGAACCGCCGACCTTCTGATCGGCAAGTCCTAGGCTCTGTGGTTTAACCCACAGTGACTAGTTACAGAAGCATTATTGCCTCTGACTGTGGAGGAAGAGCACAGCAATTCCCCACACTTACACAGCAAAGAGGAAAGTAATAATATTTAAACAATCAATGTTTATTTAATTACTTCATTCATGCAGCGGTTTGACTTCATCCCCAGAGGCGTACTTCATTGTCTCTCGAGACAGGCAGATGCCAACAACAACTTCATTAAATACCATATCTTACTGCTTCTGATACTGCCTAGAAACCATAATCATCAGCACAATATTGATATGCCGCTCTTTTGCCCAACAGCGGCATATTGAAACCATAAAATGTCCAATAAAATGTCACCATCAATCAAATCCATGTAAGGCAGAAAAATCACAACACACAAGGGCCAGGAGATACTGTCTCCTGGTCAGAAGTGCTCTCGCTAATCCTACTTTCCGCACTCTTAGGGTCTAGAAACATGAACTGATGATGAAAAATACTTAAAAACAACAAGCCAACTTACCAAAAATAGAACAATTAATGATGCTATTAATTGTGAACGTATGCATTAATTGTGAATGTATGTATTCACCATGAACAAAAAAAAGTAGTCTATTTGAGATATTTATATACTTCTTTCCAGGCAAACCTTATCAAGTGGTCTTAATATGAAATATTAAGAGGCATCAATTAAAACTATAGAAAGAAATGACAAGTTACAGGGGGAAAGCATTCTGGATCAACTGCAGGACCTAGGTCAGGGTGGTCCAGTGTGTGGCCTGAGGGCTAAGACCTCTTTTGGTGGCCTTTGGCAACATTCAGTGCCCCCCCCCCCTGCGCTCTCACTTGCCTTCCCACAGCCAGATAAGTGAAGTGTTGGGCTTTGGGAAGGAGGCATGAAGAAGGCATGGGAAAGAGGTGGGTGGGGCACCAAATTGTGGGCTCATTCCCCCACCCCATGTGACAAGGCAGTGTGTGGCCTGTGGGTTCTGGTTTGAAGTACTTTCGTGGCCCACTTGGTATGAAAAGTTGGATTGCCCTGACCTAGATAGTCATCAGCTCACCTGGCTAATGTAATTGGCTACTTAGGAGCATCTGAGCACCAGAGAATAGGCTGAATTCCTTGAAGGAAACCTGTGCTGTGCTTGAGGTGTGAATTACTAGCTGGTTGCTGGACCCTCCAAGCAAATCTTGCTTGCAGCAAAGCTTTTCATTTGCAAAACCCCACTTGCTAATTAGACACCTCAGAGTGATGATATACAAAGCCAGATTCTTTTATTGTAAAGGCATCAAAGCATGGCTGTTTTAAAGCCTTTTCTTCTTCTTGCAGAATTAATGTAGTTTCCCCCCTGTTTTCTCTTAAATATCTAGCATAAAACCAAACCAGCTGTGATGGGTCTGGTTATTTTTTCCAGTCGCTGTGTAGCATGCAATGAATGGACAGAGAATGAAAACCACTTTTCTTATTTTGGCTCTTTGGACTTTGAAGCCAGAGGGAACCATTTTCAGCATCTACGCTCAGGGAAGGCCTGTAGGGAACTCTAGGAAATGTAGCTCTGCGAGGCGAATAAGGACCTCCTAACAACTATTAGCGGGGATGCGGGTGGCGCTGTGGGGAAAAGCCTCAGCGCCTAGGACTTGCCAATCGCATGGTCGGCAGTTCAAATCCCCGCGGCAGGGTGCGCTCCCATCGTCCCAGCGCCTGCCAACCTAGCAGTTCGAAAGCACCCCCGGGTGTAAGTAGATAAATAGGGACCGCTTACCAGCGGGAAGGTAAACAGCGTTCCGTGTGCTGCGCTGGCTCGCCAGATGCAGCTTATCACGCTGGCCAGGTGACCCGGAAGTGTCTGCGGACAGCGCTGGCTCCCGGCCTATAGAGTGAGATGTGCGCACAACCCTAGAGTCTGGCAAGACTGGCCCGTACGGGCAGGGGTACCTTTACCTTTACCTTTTAACAACCATTAGCATCCATAACAAACTGCAGATCCCAGGTATTTAAAGTGATAGCAAAGCACTTTAAATGCTTGGTGTCAAGGTGTCAAAGGCTGAGGAACTGTGTCTGGCTGAGAACAAGGTCTCTATGCCCTCCAGGGCAAATTTCACTGATGTCTGCTCCGTCTTGCAACTATCACTTATTCCTAAATATTCCTTTGTCTACAAAAGAAGACAGGCCTGGTTCCTGGAGCCATGGGCAGAAGTGAACAATAACAGCAGCCAAAATGCAAAGAGCTCCTGAATTTCATTGGCATTTCGATTCTACATCTAATCAGCTCCTCACTGAAATAATAAACCGATGGGGGAAAGAGCTATACAGTTACACATGTTTAAAATACACACGTATATTGCATTTCCCAAAAAATATGTATGATTAATGTGAAAGACACCAGGGAGAGAAAAAAGAAACGGGTATTTTTGGAAAAGCAGACATGAAACAACAGAAGATCAGCTCGTTCTTTGCAATCAATGGAACAGTTAATCTCCGGCAGCAGCTCTGGAGCCACTAATTTATTCAAGATGGGGCTGGGCGGCAAATGAGAGCTGAGAAAGGGAGTGGGTCGCAAGGAGGGTTTCAATGGGTTTGGTTGGAAAGGAGGGGGTTGCCAACACCCACCCACCCACCCCTGGATTCAACTGAGTTTCCATTTAAAGGTGAACTTAGTCAATTCACACTATCTGAAGCAATATGTTATCTTCACTCTACTATTGATTTCACACAGTTCTTGGAAATTCGCAGCTTCTCCGAATTTTGCGGCGCAGTTCTCCAGCCAAGCAATGTGTACAAAATTGCATATACTGGGGTATCGTGTGCTTAACTGATGTATTTTAACTATTTTTTAACTAGTTTGATTTTTTTAAAATCTGTGTTTTGTAATGATTGTAAGTGTTGGAAGCTGCAACTGAATCCCAGCTTGGGAGAAAGGTGGGATATAGATAGATAGATGATAGATAGATAGATAGATAGATAGATAGATAGATAGATAGATAGATGGATGATAGATAGATAGACACACACACACACACACACACACACACACACACACACACACACAATAATATTGTAAGTATTAAGTGCACTGGTGTGTGGGTATAGGATTCACTCCCCAGCCTTTCTGGTACAATACCTCTTTCTTCAGTGATATGGAACAACATGGCTGCTCTCTTGGAATGGGCCTCTAAAAATCCACAAGACTTGAGCAAAAATTGGAATTCTTCCAATGGGCGTTGCAAAGAGAATTCCAGGGCAGGGTGTTATATTGCGTTTATAGGCTGGATTTGAAAAGGGACATTAGGGGCTTATCACTTTCAGTCAATTCCACCCCCTGTTCCAACCTCCCTGGCTCAGCCAGCTTTCCCCTAAAATAAAATAGACAGCATTGTGATTTGGGGTCTTGAACCTGCATTTCCACAAGTGCCTGCTGTGTTCACATCAGTACAGGGACGCAGGTGCTGCTGTAAAACATTCTTATGCAAAGGTTTCCTTGCAGGATAATATATCAAATGAATCTGTTTCTTAAACGTATGATGAACTTTAGAAATAGCCCTTACAGCTGTCTCCCCCGCAATTGCAGTGGAGCATGTAGTCATCCTATTGCCAGTCTCAGGTGATTCTTTTTGTTGTTGTTGTTTAGTTGTTTAATCGTGTCCGACTCTTCGTGACCCCATGGACCAGAACACGCCAGGCACTCCTGTCTTCCACCACCTCCCATAGTTTGGTCAAACTCATGCTGGTAGCTTCGAAAACACTATCCAACCATCTCGTCCTTTGTCATCCCCTTTTCCTTGTGCTCTCAATCTTTCCCAGCATCAGGGTCTTTTCCAGGGAGTCTTCTCTTCTCATGAGGTGGCCAAAGTATTGGAGCCTCAGCTTCAGGATCTGTCCTTCCACTGAGCACTCAGGGCTGATTTCCTTCAGAATGGATAGGTTTGATCTTCTTGCAGTCCATGGGACTCTCAAGAGTCTCCTCCAGCACCATAATTCAAAAGCATCAATTCTTCAACAATCAGCCTCCTTTATGGTTCAGCTCTCACTTCCATACATCACTACTGGGAAAACCATACCTTTAACTATACGGACCTTTGTTGGCAAGGTATTCTTTTTGTGTGTGTACAGAAAATGAATCACAGAATTCAAGAGTTGGAAGGAACCCAAAGAGTCATCTAGTCCACCCTCTGCAATGCAGGAATCACAACTAAAGATGCAAAATGTGACCCTCGGGTCCCTTCCAACTCTACAATTCTATGATTTTATGTACCATACAGGTCATAATTGTGGCTCTCCTTTGTAACCATCTTTCGTTTTTAATTCCCACTTTCCCTTCCCTTACAAGCTCAAAGTAGTTTGCTTTTCCATTGTGTAGGGTATTTTCCACTCCATTTCCAAGCTGAGGCCCTCTCCCAGCCTTGAGCCCAAGCTTATGCCTGTTTACTTGGAATCGAGCCCAACTGATTTCAATTGCTCCCAAGTTGGTGGGTGCAGAAACATGGTCCTCCCTGCCACTTTTTACAGCCTTATTAGTGAAGGAAATGTTTGTGGTTTGGGAAAGAGGTTTTGGGGTTTTGCAAGATGAAAAGAGCCACAGGCCTTGTGAGAAAACAAGCTTGGAAGGCTATGCTATGCAGGCCGCCCCATGACCACAGAGTCAGCAAACAACGTCTGAGCTGTGCTAACTAACACCTGTGAAACCAGACCGTCGCCATGTGGAAAATGAATTAGCCTTTCCTTGTTCAGGCCTGGCAATGTCTAGGCTCGTATCGATAGGGAAAAGAAGCCAGGATTGATGGATGAGGACCCAGTTATTTCCATTTCAGAATGGGGAAAACCAGCATTTCATTTCTAAGAAAGAACGAGCAGGTGCAGGCAAGTATATTAGGGATGGGGAAGAAATCTGATTCAGTTCACATATAAATACAAATCAACCTAATTCACACTTTCTGATACAGGACGCAAACTGAAACACAGCCATCCTTTGAAATTTGCGCTTCTCTACAATTTGCAGTATAGTTCTCCAGGCAATTAATGTGTACCAAAATACATACAGAATGGTAAAATGTGCACAAAAGTGCATATATTGGCGGAAATGCCATACAAAAATGCATATTTTAGAGGGAATTGCATATATATATATATATATATATATATATATATATATGCAGGTTTTGGTGTCCTCGGGTGTCTTCCCGTGTAAAAGTTGGGGTGTCTAGGCGACGTTTCGACGAGGTCTCACTCGTCATCTTCAGGCTGGTGCTTTCGGCTTCTTGTTACTGGAACAGAGCAGGATCTCAGTGTTTGAGTTCCTATAAATACTGTTGAGGAGGTGTGGTGTATAGCCTCCAATGTTCTGGGCAGAGAGGAAGTTCCCAGGCTAGTGTGCCTTTTCTTCTTTTGTTCCTTAATTGCTTGAGGGATATCTTGAGTGATTTCTTGAGTGATATCCTGAGTACCACTTAGGTGGGTCATTAGGTGTGGATTAGTTGCTAAAGCCTTTGTGTCTTGACCTCTTGAACTTTGTGAAGAGTTTTTCTGAGAAGATGGCTGTACTGCACTTAGTTGTGCTCTGGCTTGGCTTCGTGTATAGGGGCGAGCTGTGGTTTTGTGGCCTGTGCCAGCCAGATCTGTGTAGGGATTGCAGGGGGGTGCAGCATCCGGAGGTGCCACCATGGTTTGGCTACTGGATGGTGTCTGTAATTTATCTGTGGAGAGGGTCTGGGTTTGGGTCTGGTGTGGTTGATTGGTGATGGCGTTCAACTTAAATTCCACTCTAAAACCCCAGCTACCGAAAGGATCCTGAAACGAACTGAACTATCCCTAATCAGAAACGAACTACACAAGAAAAGATACCTACTAAACCAAACCAACAAAGATCTGCTCACTCTTCACCTCAAACTCTGTAACAAAATCCACCCTGCACTCTGGGACAAATGCAAACAACTAGCCGTCTGGAGAGCTGAAACGGAGACCTCACATAAGACAGACACACACACCAACAAACTCCACAAACTAGAGAAACGCCAGAAGCCCAGCCACCCTCCACAACAACCCATGAAACAAACAGTACATAACATATCAGACAGGATCCTCACCTCAACTGAAACCAAAGTACTCTCCAAAGGTTTCAACTTTGCAGTCGCCCCGAGACGCATCCCCACGGAAAACATCATATGCGGAGTCGAAGCTAGCCTAACCAAAATCAACCCAGATGAAGCCAATAAAATCAGACTTGAAGTCACCAACATCCTCTGCTCCAGCAAACCACCCAGAAGCAATTTACACAAAGAAGAACAGAAAGCACTCACCAACCTGAGGAAAGACAACAACATAATCATTCTCCCAGCAGACAAAGGTAATGCCACTGTTGTGATGAACACATCAGACTACCAAGCAAAACTATCAAATCTACTCCAAGACCCTACCTACCAACCTATAAAAACAGATCCCACCACCTATCTGGAAAAAACCACCAAATCCAAAATAAAAGCCTCTCCTATCAGTGAAGAAATCCAGCTAAGAATCATCCCCAGAGAAAAATCATCCAGATGCCCCAAACTCTACGGCCTCCCCAAGATACACAAAGAAGGAACACCACTCAGACCAATAGTCAGCTCCATAGGCTCACCTCTACAAAATCTCGCTAAATTTCTCGCCAAGCAACTTCAGCCCTATGCAGAATCCATCTCTTCACACGTTCCAAACTCCTTCCAGTTCATAGAAACAATAAAGAAGCAAAACCTACATCCCAATGACCTACTTGTGAGCTTCGATGTTGTATCTCTCTTCACACAAGTGCCCATTAATGAAGCCTTGACAGCCATTCAAAACAAATACAATCCCCCCGAATACATCTTGGACCTGACCAACCACTGCCTAACCAACACGTACTTCATCCACAATGGACAAAGATACAAACAGATAGAAGGAGCACCTATGGGATCACCCCTCTCACCGGTCATCGCAAACCTGTACATGGAACACTTTGAAACCAATGCTTTAGACAAGTCAGAACACAAACCCAAACTTTGGCTCAGATATGTTGACGACACCTTTGTAATTTGGCCACACGGGAAGGAAAAACTGGACAGCTTCCTCACACATCTCAACAGCCTACACCCCAAAATACAATTCACTATGGAAATAGAAGCCAACAACCAACTTCCCTTCCTTGACGTCCTAATCTACAAAAAACCTGATGGCTCCCTAGGACACACTATCTACCGGAAAAAAACACACACCAACCGCTACTTACATGCACAATCACACCACCACCCTGCACAAATAAACTCCGTAGCCAAGACTCTCATCTCCAGAACCAAACGCCTGGCTGACAAAGACCACTTGACAACTGAGTTACAGAATCTCTCAAATGTGTTAATTGCCAATGGATACCAGCAAAACAGGGTTACGAAGCTAATCCAAAAAGAAACACCCCCCAAAAACCAAGACACAGAAGAAAACAATGGCATGGCCCTCCTTCCTTATATCAAGGGCACTACAGATAAAATTAGCAAAATCCTCCATAAACACAATATCAAAACAGCCTTTTGCGCCAACCAAAAAATAGCCAATATCCTCAGAAACCCCAAGGATAAAATCCAGTTGGAAAACCAAGGGGTCTATGAAATACCCTGCAAAGTCTGCCCAGCCACGTACATTGGACAAACAAACAGACGAATAAATGCACGTATCGCAGAACACAAGAATGCCGTCAAAAAAGAAGAAAAAACTTCCTCTCTTTTCCAACACATGAAAGAAACAGGACACGAAATTAATTTTGCAGATTCCAAATTGCTCTCTAACATGGAACATCACCACAAGAGAATAATCATGGAAGCCATCGAGATAGAGAAACACCCTCACAACATGAACAAGCGTGACGACACATCCCGCTTGCCAGACATCTGGAAATTAGCCCTCCCCACAAAAACTGACACCAGATCCAGAGGCACACAGAACGCCATCACCAATCAACCACACCAGACCCAAACCCAGACCCTCTCCACAGATAAATTACAGACACCATCCAGTAGCCAAACCATGGTGGCACCTCCGGATGCTGCACCCCCCTGCAATCCCTACACAGATCTGGCTGGCACAGGCCACAAAACCACAGCTCGCCCCTATACACGAAGCCAAGCCAGAGCACAACTAAGTGCAGTACAGCCATCTTCTCAGAAAAACTCTTCACAAAGTTCAAGAGGTCAAGACACAAAGGCTTTAGCAACTAATCCACACCTAATGACCCACCTAAGTGGTACTCAGGATATCACTCAAGAAATCACTCAAGATATCCCTCAAGCAATTAAGGAACAAAAGAAGAAAAGGCACACTAGCCTGGGAACTTCCTCTCTGCCCAGAACATTGGAGGCTATACACCACACCTCCTCAACAGTATTTATAGGAACTCAAACACTGAGATCCTGCTCTGTTCCAGTAACAAGAAGCCGAAAGCACCAGCCTGAAGATGACGAGTGAGACCTCGTCGAAACGTCGCCTAGACACCCCAACTTTTACACGGGAAGACACCCGAGGACACCAAAACCTGCATTCCTGTACCCATGAAAATCTACGAAAGCAAATATATATATATATATATATATATATATATATATATATATGGAGAATTTTGCAGTAAAGTGCTGATGAATTTTCAGGAGGGTTTTTTAAAAACAGTAATTTGCAATTGTTTAGTCGTTTAATCGTGTCCGACTCTTTGTGACTCCATGGACCAGAGCACGCCAGGCACTCCTGTCTTCCACTGCTTCCCGCAGCTTGGTCAAACTCATGCTCGTAGCTTCGAGAACACTGTCCAACCATCTCGTCCTCTGTCATCCCCTTCTCCTTGTGCCCTCAATCTTTCCTAACATCAGGGTCTTTTCCAGGGAATCTTCTCTTCTCATGAGGTGGCCAAAGTATTTGAGCCTCAGCTTCAGGATCTGTCCTTCCAGTGAGCAGTTAGGGCTGATTTCCTTAAGAATGGATAGGTTTGATCTTCTTGCAGTTCATGGGACTCTCAAGAGTCTCCTCCAGCACCACTCCTTCATGGATTACTGCCTTGCCGTGGTGAAGGGGCTTGAATAACTCAGAGAAACTATGAGCTGTGCCGTGCAGGGCCACCCAAGACGGACAGGTCATAATGGAGAGTTTTGACCAAACGTGATCCACCTGGAGTAGGAACCTGCAAGCCACTCCAGTATCCCTGCCAAGAAAACTCCCTGGACAAAGACAACAGTAATTTGCAAACTGATGTGGAAATGTGAAAAACTGGAGTTAAGACCGAAAAACAGAGAAACTGAGAGAAACCAGAATTGGTGGATTTGTCCACCCCATCTCTGGCATGAAGACTGCAATTTGGCTCCACCTTACATGGCAAAAAGGGCTGGTATCACCTGGTTACTACAACTCCATGCTCTAAGAATCTGTGGCCCTCCATCTGGTAGACTGCAGCAGGGTTTGCTAACTTGTGGGACTCCGTATGTTGCAGGCTCCAACTCCCATCAGCCCCAGCAGGCAGCACGGGCAGGGATGATGGGAGTTGTAGTCTAGCAACATCTGAAGGGTCAAAGGTCTCATCACCCCTGCTTAAGCTTCTCTTTTTTTAACTGAATTGTTTACATCGAGAATGAAACAGGTATTTCCGCAGAGGATGTGCAAAATACAGTGCCATTTCCCGGAAGACCTTTCTTCTCTTTTTGTTGGCAACTCAGGAACACAGGAAACTGCCTTATACCGAGTCAGACTGTTGGGTCCATCTAGTTCAGTATTGTCTACACTGACTGGCAGCAGCTGTTTGGGGTTTCTGACAGGGGACATTTCTGGCCCCTACTTTGTGAAATTGGGCATTGAACCTGGGACTGTCTGATTGCAAAGCAGATGCTCTACCAAGTGGCTCCAGCTGGTTGCCTTCTTGCAGCTCATACCTTTCCTTAGGTTAAAAAAAAATATGTTTCCCCAATGGGATAATCCCCACAAAAATATTCTCTTTAATCTTTAACAAGCAATGAGGTGACTTTACTTTCTTTTCCCAAGTCATAATGAGTGTTTTCTTCCTGTTTTAAATCAAGCCCTCTCATCCAAATCTGACACAACTGTAATCTAAACAGATGTTCTCAGTGACTGTGGCTTTGGGCTTGGAAGGGATAATTCTAATTACATAGCATCTTCTGAGGAGTGCATCTCTTAATTCACTGTTTGGCATATGGAAGCTTCTTTGAATCATCTCTCTATACTGCTTTGAGAGGGTGGGAGCTGATCTATAAAATGGGTTCTTCAAGGCTGGCAGGGGTTGATGGGAGTTGTAGTTCAGAACGTCTGGAGAGCAGAGAGTTGGGGGAATGCTCCTACAGTTAAACAGCCCCACGTGCCAGCTACATTGGGGTTATGATACATTGATAAGGGTTGCTTTGCTAAACCCAACAAAAAACACCCATTGGAGGCAATCATGAGTTGCATTATGATATCAGTGTTTCAGAACCAAAAATACTGCATAGAATGGTTGATGGATCAATCAATAGTGTGATGCAGCAGCAAAAACAAAACAAAACAAAACAAAACAAAACAAAACACACCAGCTAATGCATTTCTATGCTACATCAAAAGAAGTATAGTGTCCAGATCATATTACCACTCTATTCCGCCTTGGTTAGATTGAATCCTGATTTTGTCTTCTGTGGCATTAGTTACCCCTCTCAATTTTGTGCCAACTGCAAATTTGATGAGCATTCCCTCAATTCTTTTGTCCAAGTCATTTATAAAGGTGTTGAACAACAGCAAGCCCAGGACAGAACCCTGCGGCACCCCACTTGTCATTTTTTCCCAGGATAATGAGGAAACATTAGTGAGCACACTCTGGGTTTGGTCAGTCAACAAGCTCCAAATCTACCTAACAGTTATCTTGTATATCCCACTTTTTACCAGCTTCCCGCAAGAATATCATGGAGGCCTCTGTCCAAAGCCTTACTGAAATCAAGATACTCTACATTTACAGCATTCCCCTGATCCACCAAGCTTGTAACTCTATCCGATAAAGAAATGAGATTTGTCTGGCCTGACTTGTTTTTGAGAAACCCATGGTGGGTCTTAATAATCACATCCTTTTTCTACGTGCTCATAGACCAACAGTTTATTTATCTGTTCTAGGACTTTTCCTGGTATCAATGTCAAGCTGACTGTTTAGTAGTGGAGTGAACTACAGTGGAATGGACTACTTCAGAAGGTGGTGGACTCTCCTTCATTGGAGGTTTTTAAACAGAGGCCTCCATTTTTTGAATATATAAAGAGGGAGAGTCATATAAGTACTCCTCAATGTGGCTGGGCTATAGAGACTCATCTTAAAAACTTAACTACATGTAACTGCATCTCTGTAATTATTTTTTTTATACTGAATATGCTCCATGTATAGTTGTTATTGTTTGTTTGGTTATGTCTTAGTGCAGGGGTCGTCAACCTGTGCCCCATGGGCTGCAAGCAACCCATTGGGGGAAATTTAACTGGCCCACGAGCCGCCCCCGAACTGAGCCACCTGCTTTGCTAGCCCCCGTGTGCTGTGCTAAACTGGCACGGCAGGTAGACTCGCTTCCGCAGCACCAGAAATTGCATATGTGCATTCCCAGGCGCCGGAAATTGAGTCTGCGCATGCCCAGATGCTGGAAATCATGCACACAATCTGGCCCATGGAGAGATCTCCGTGGGACTTTACCAGCCCAGGCAGGTAAAACCTTGCCAAGCCCTGTCTTAGTGTGTCCACATGTTTTTGATAAAATCAATATATTTATGATAAAATCAATAAAAAAAAAGCAGAGATCTGTCATATGTGATCTAGCCGAGATTCCTGCTTTGCAGGGGTTGGACTAGATGACCCTTGGGGTACCCCCCATGCTACAATTCTATAATTGTATGATTAAGTCCATATGCGATGGGAAATATCAGTTGTGTTTACTACAGAAGGAAGGCCTATGGAAGCCAATGAATCCTCCTTTGCTTTCATGAGAGAATACAATGGGACCTGTAGTTTGCAGTGAGCACTGAAATGACAATAAACCACAATCCAAGCAGGAGACAAAACCAATTTCTTTGGCGATCCAGAATTTCCAGAGTGGGGAAAAATATGTGCGAGAGCATTCTGTCGAAAATCTCTTTGGCTCCCGCAATTTGAAACAAATTCAGGAACAACAGTTCAGTTCTGGCAATGCTTTGTTATTTCTAGAGTTCCTTCCTATGTAGAATTTTAAGTCCTGAGCTGAACTGGGCTGGGAGGGCAGCAGGGTGATTCACAAAGATTTTCATATCCTTTTGAAAAGCGGGATCCTATCCTGTCCCTTTCATAGCCTTGGGAATGGCTGCTGTTAAAGTATGGAAACATCACCCTCTGAACTTTCCTGCATTTCATTTTTCTCTTACCTCACTTTTTTATTTTTAACAACTCCTCCTCCAATCCATGTGGGACCCTGCAACTCTGGATTACGCTGAATGCATGATGAAGTGGCCGGTGTTTCATGAAAGCTAATGCTGCAATTCATTCATTCATTCATTCTTCATTAATTAAATAATTCTTATAAATTATTATTATTATCAGCCTTCCACCCTAAGGTCCCTGGGTGGGTTATAGTATTAAAATCAATTTTTTAAAAAATAAATAAAAGGAATTTACAACCATCATTATTATTAATTTGCTTGTTGTTAAGGTGTCATAAGACTCTTTGCTCCTTTTGATGCAAAAGGCTAATACAGCCTGCTCCCCCGTCTCTGATGTGCAATACAGATTCTTCCACATGGAGGCATAGTAAAGGTAAAGGGACCCCTGACCATTAGGTCCAGTCATGACCAACATTGGGGTTGCGGCGCTCATCTCGCTTTATTGGCTGAGGGAGCCGGTGTTTGTCCGCAGACAGCTTCCAGGTCATGTGGCCAACATGACTAAGCCGCTTCTGGTGAACCAGAGCAGCGCACAGAAATGCCGTTTACCTTCCCACCAGAGCGGTACCTATTTATCTACTTGCACTTTGACGTGCTTTCGAACTGCTAGGTTGGCAGGAACATGGAGGCATATATATATATATTAAAGCTCACATAGCCCCTTCCCCCATCTGGAGTTCAAGAAGCCCTTGACCATGCGTTTCTGTGTTGAACAAAAAATGAGGCTAAAATCGCCACTCGTTTTTGCGCTCCTGAACATCTACCAAGACTGGGGGGTGCGGGTTTGGGTGGGCGGCGGTGCAATTCATATAGCTAACCCTATCTTGTTTATTTGGTTTATAGGTTCATTTTCTCATTCTCGTTGCACAGATATGTTTTTTTCTGTGTGTAAAAGTTGCAACGACAAAAATTAAATAACAACATTAAGATAATAAAGGGCTGTATCCAATTGAGTCCTATGTAGAGAGTAGACCCACCAAAATTAGTTGTGTCCATTAACTTCAATGGGTCTACTCTGAGTAGCCCTAACATTGGATGCAACCCAATACGAATAAGAATACAGTAGTCTATTCTACCTACCCTCCTTCTCCTTCTCCCGCTCCCCCTCTCAAACCCCAAACTGGTGCATCCATTCGCAAGCCAGACCACCAAAGACTGACAGCCAAGAAAGCTGGGGAAATGACTAACTCCTTTTCCAGATCAGCACAATTATTGCTGTAAATCTTCAGAGCAGATTTGATGCGGCTTCCCCAGAGCCCCTTTCCCTTTTTTTCACATTACAGTAAGACAGAGGACGTCATGTCTGCTCCTGTGATTACCCAAAGTATAGGAGGGTTTGCCACCAGCTCCTCCGAGCTCGTGAGGTAACCAACAACACAGGCCTGGGAGCCCTGCGGCTCTCAGGCTGGATTGGGCCTCTCTGAGATTCCTGCTCAGCCATGAAGCCTCTCTGTGCCATTTTAAGGATTAGAGAGACAAGAGACTGAGAGGTGTAATGCACACACTGAAGAATGTTAGGCAGCAAGGGCTGGTCCTTTCAGGAGAGTGGGGCACAGCCCCACCAGCCTCCCTCTGTTCTCAACCACCACCCCACCTGCCTGCCTCCTTACTTACAACCAGTCCAAGCCCATTCCTGTCAGCTTCCTGCTCCCTCAGTCTCTGTGTTGCCTTTGCAGAACATAAGAAGAGCCTGTTGGATCAGCTCAATGGTCCATCTAATCATCCATCCTGTTATCACAGGGACCAACTAAATGCCTGTGGGAAACCAGCAAGCAGGAACACAAGACTCAGAGCCCCCTCCCCTCCTGTAGTTTCCAGCAACTACAGAGACATTACTGCCTCAAACTGTGGGAGAAGAGCACAGCTATTCTAGCTAGCAACCATTCATAGCCTTCTCCTCCAGGAACTTGTCTCATTGTTTTTTAAAGCCATCCAAGTTGGTGGCCATTACTGCAGACCCTCCAAGTGTCCCTGTTTTCCAGGGACAGTCCCGGATTTACAGAAGCTGTTCTGGTTTCTGATTTGATCCCAGAATGTCCTGCCTTTCCTTAGGACGTCCCTGTTTTCACTGGAGAAATGTTGGAGGGTATGAAGTTGTGTGACCCTCAGGGCCAAGGAGATAAGGAACTATACAGTAATACCTTCGCAAACGTCCGCCCCGTCGAGGGTCCATTTCGGGGGAACGTCCGCGGCAAACCTGGAAGTACCGGAACAGGTTACTTCTAGGTTTGCAGCTCACGCATGTGCAGAAGCGCAAACCGCTCCATGCGCATGTGCAGAGCAGCACTTTGTCAAGAGTCCCTTTCGTCGAGTGTCTGGGGTTCCAGGACGGATCCTGGACTCAAAACAAGGTACCACTGTATACTGAAGGCAGCCCGGTATATGAAAGGTTTTTTATTTTTTTTTATGTGTTTATATCTATTGAAAGCCACCCACAGTGACCGGGGCAACCAAGTCAGATGGGCAGGGTATAAATAATAAAATTGTTGTTGTTTTTGTGGAATAGGGCATTCCTATTTTCATCTGAGAAATGTTGGAGGGTACTGTGTCCCGTGGGAACAAGTTCCACAATTCATCTGTGTGCTGTACAGTGGTGCCTCAGGTTACAGACGCTTCAGGTTACAGACTCCGCTAACCCAGAAATAATACCTCGGGTTAAGAACTTTACCTCAGGATGAGAACAGAAATCGTGTGGCGGCAGCGGGAGGCCCCATTAGCTAAAGTGGTACATCAGGTTAAGAACAGTTTCAGGTTAAGAACGGACATCCAGAAGAATTAAGTTCTTAACCTGGTACCACTGTATAAAGATACAGAAATGTTTCCTCTTATTCACCTTTTCTCTTAAAAAAAAAAAAAAAAAGCTTCACATTTGGGGAAGGGGACAGGCCTCTCATGACTTGGACAGCTGTCACATACTTCAGCAACAGTAATCAAATCAGGGCCAGCCAGCCTTGTACATAAAAACTCATTTCACCCTCCAGGGTCCAGGGTGAGTTTCATATTCACCGCCAGCTTTGCTCTCATGAGGAGATGCCATTTCTTTTCAGGATGAAAAATGGGCTGTTGCAAAATATCCGAGGGTAAAGTATGCAATTAGGTTGGACTTTTTTATTTTTAAAAGATGATCTTTCAGAATTAGAAAATGGTCACGTCAGCATTTGGAAACACACATGTGCAGCAGAGGCTCAAGGAGAGGAGAGGAAGCCAGGCAGACTCTTCCTTTTCCTGGAGCTGCAGGCGAGCAAGATCATCGGGGGAAGAGGAAATCCAAGTTTAATGGAACTGTCAGAGAAAAGAAAGGAAATGAGACGAGCCCTATGAGAGCTGAAGGCCTGATCTTTAGAACTCAGTCCAATGGTTTGGGGCCAGTGATCCACCAAGAGCCACCCTCGTAACCCAGATGGATGCTTGGGTGGGTAGGAGACCTGTTTCCATCGTAGGCTGAGTGAGTTTCAGCTGCTCAGCTCACGCCTTTCCCCAAAAGATCTTCAGTAGGTCTTCTGCCTTGCAACACTAGGAAACCCCAAGAATGAGGACAAAAAAGCTGTCTGAATAAATCTGCCATATTATTTCTGATTATATGGCATCACAGAATCATAGAATTGTACAGTTGGAAGGGTCTCCAAGAGTCATCTAGTCCAACTCCCTGCAATGCAGGAATCACAGCTAAAGATTCCCTGACAGGTGACTGTCCAACCCTGTTTTAAAACCTCCAATAAAGGCGAGTCAACCACCTTCCGAGAGAGTCTGTTCCACTGTTGAATGGCTCTTACTGTCGGAAAGTTCTTCCTGATGTTTAGTCAGAATTTCCTTTCTTGTAACTTGAACCCATTGGTTCAGGTCCTACCCTCCAGAGCAGCAGAAAATTAGCTTTCTCCATCTATCATGGGACAGTGTTTCAGAGATCTGAAGATGGCTATTATATCACCTGAACATACCTCAAATTAATACAGAATTTGGATAAAATGGAATTATGAATGAACACATCTTCAGTTGGGACACGGGTGGCGCTGTGGGATAAACCACAGAGCCTAGGACTTGCCGATCGGAAGGTTGGCGGTTCAAATCACTGCGACGGGGTGAGCTCCCGTTGCTTGGTCCCTGCTCCTGCCAACCTAGCATTTCAAAAGCACGTCAAAGTGCAAGCAGATAAATAGGTACCGCTCTGGCGGGAAGGTAAACGGTGTTTCCGATCACTGCTCTGGTTCGCCAGAAGTAGCTTAGTCATGCTGGCCACATGACCCGGAAGCTGTACGCCAATAAAGCGAGATGAGCGCCACAACCCCAGAGTCGGTCAAGACTGGACCTAATAGTCAGGGGTCCCTTTACCTTTACCTTTACATCTTCAGTGGAAATGGCTTTGGGTTTCATTATTCTGGTCCCAAGAATATAAAGAAATATCTAAAATATTTAAATCACTTGTTTGGGTTTCCCCACAACTGACATTACTGAATATGTGGATGGACAGCATGAAAGCCTGTCACTCTGCAGAGCCTGGGACATGGATGTGAGATGCAACTAGGATTTCAGTAGCCCAGTGATGGAAAACCTTGAAAACCACATCTTTCTTTGTGGTATAAGAACTTATGGACTTTGGCTATTGCAGAGAAAAAAATACACATGAACTATGTGTTTCCAGGGGAATGGTGGATCCAGGCTGCTTTTATGTTATGTGGTGGAATTCTATTTCCTATGCTTCAGGCTTAGATGCTCAGCATTCACCATCCATGCCAGCTCAGAAAATAGGGATGTCTTGATTTTATTTGGTGTGTCACCATTTCTATTTCTTAATAGTTTCTGTTTGTTGGTTTTGTATAAGGTATGATGTAATACCCTGTTACTGCACTTTGAGGTTGTTAACAATGTTAATCGAGGTTTTAAAAAAGTTAACAACACGGAGCTAGATGGACCTCTGGGTCTGATGCAGTATAAGGCAGCTTAGTATGTTCAGGGGCAGCACACAACAGGCTGCTGCCTGCTCACAGCCATGCTAAAGTCCTGGATTTCTCCATTTTTAAAAATATGAGCAACTCTCCCTTCTGCCCACGTAAGGAGAGAGGGACATCATAAGGGGCCACAAAGTTCCACCTCCATACAAGTGGATTATCACTCTGAATTTCTTATCTCTGTGCCATATGCCAGTGGCAACTCCAACCCACCCAGGCCTGTGTCAGAATCCCCTGCCAGACCCTTGCCAAGGGAGCCGCTTACGTTACCAGCACGTATGTGGAGCCTGCATTCCATACGCAAGTTTCAACAGACAGCACACCTGTCAAAAATGTCTCAGACCACTTCAGTAGCTACAACATGAAAACAACAGAAAAAGCAAGTGGCGTTGTCCAATGCAACTTGGTTCGATACCAACAGACTGTGGCTGGGATCATTTTGAAAGAAAAAGGAGGCTTATTTTGAAGGGTGGGGGAGAGCCAAGGTCACTTAATGAGGAAGGAATGAACTCAAATCGCAGATCTGGAAAGACAATGAAGAGAGAAGATGATCTAATGCCCTGGCTGGATTTTGGAGCGGTGCAAATTACGTCTCCCGCCCCCTCCCTTGGAATTTGGGAATCTGGATTCCTTCTTTTTAGACTTTCCACTACCTTGGTTATATTTGAACCCCCCTCCTCCAAATGTGTAACTCTTGGCTGTCTGCCCCCCGAAAGCCCTGCTCATATCTTTTATACATGCACAGACACAATAGAAAGAGACCAACCACCTCTCTTCCGCTTCACAAAATCCCTCTAAATCAGCCTTCCTCAATCTGGTGCTCTCCAGGGGTTGCATTACTAATGTAGTTGTAGTAGTATAAGTAGTATCACCTGCCCTTCACCAACAAGTCCCAGGGCGGATTGCAATAATTTGAAATCCAGAACTGAAAAAGAGTTAAAGCAGATTACAGTCACAGGAATATGGTGGGCCCTGAAAGCACAGATCTCAGGCATCAAAAACCAGAGGAGAGAGAGGTGTGTCTTCAGCCTTCACCAAAAGCTGAATAGTGAAGAAGCCAGACACACCTCTGCCGGGAGGGAGTTCCACAACTAAGGGGCTGCCACAGAGAAGGCCCTCTCCTGGGTCACCACTATCCTCAATTTCTGAGGGAGGTGGAACAAGCAAAAGGGCACTCCCCCCAAGCCATCCAACAGAGGGCTAAGTTAAAGTCACTTAGTGGTATACTTGTTCCCAGTGCTATTTTTCTAGAAAAAGAGGTGCCAGAACTCATCATGAACACCTCCCTTATTCTTTTATAATGGCCATGGCGCCCACCTGACAAGTGCTGGAACTGAGTTCCGGTGAATTCCGTCTGGGGGGGGGAGCCCTGTTTGTTCTGCTGACATAATGTTGTTGCACAAGAGGCTGCTGGTAACTTTGGTGAGTGACAGATGGCCTAATCTGTCGCATTTTGAATTTCTACCAGCACAACTGCTGCACTGAGATGCTCTGTTGTGCGAAACTCACCCACCCACCAGTACAAGAGCCCTTGCAGATGTTCTGAAGGACAACTTTGGTGGGGATGAGGGGCCATTCCCCTCCCCCTGCACTGCTGCCTGCTCATCTCTCCAGACTCATTCAGCACTGGAACTACCCTGGGCTGTCTCCAGTCGCTTCAGGCCATGGTGGTAGCAGCAGAAGAGGAAGAGGAAGAGGCAGTGATGGCTGGGGGCAAAGCATCCTGGGCTGTGGGGAGGCAAGGTAGTGGGAGGTCCCTGTGATATGGGCTCTGCCACTGCGCCAACCTCCCTGCCACCTTGTCCCTTCCTTACTTGGTTTATTCCGCATTGGGAAGCCAGGTGAGTAACACCATCTCAGCCTGCTGGCCGCCAATGCTTACACCTAGAGGAGGCCCAAACCTCAGGCTCATGGCATTTACAGAACCAGTTTGGGATTTCTCATGGATTCCACATCTTATACAACCAAGACGGCAGATTTTTATTTATATGACACGCATAAGTTATCTGAGGGAATTTCTAAAAAAAGTATCTTTGGGGGGAAAGACACCAAAGAAAGAATCCAAGATGCTCAGTGAGCTTAAATTCCTCTTTAAATACTTGGTCGGATGCCAGGATTTGTAAGAGCTGTTATTATAAGCATCTTCCCTCCACAGCCCAGAATTTCTCCGTTTGCCATTCAGCTGTGTGATGGAGCCTTTGCTTTCCCTCTCGCTGGAATTCTGGAATCTTTGCAGGCTGCCTTTTAGGGATGGTCATCTGGTTTCCCTCTTAACATCACGCTGCGGCTTTGCTCTCTTTTCCACTGCGTCTGCCTCCTGCCAATTTCACATCTAGCAGAGCTGGCTGACAGTGGCACCGCAATCGCTGGGATACTGGATCCTTTGGTAGCGAAACATACGTCTGTTGGTTTTGTAGTATAGATGGCTTGTTTGTTTAGTGATTCATACTTTGTGAGTCATGGTGGGTTTACAATGGCTTCTTCCTCTCTTTTTTTTGCTTTTGGGGTAAAAACAAGAATCCTTAGCTCCTTATTTTATTGCATGGGGTTCATTTTAGGCATTTGAGGAGAAGGGAAGGAGCTTTCGGAGTTTGCTCTCTCTCTCACACACCCATTACACAAAGATGGCAATGTCTCCACAGATCTAACATCACAGATAAAACTTTCACACCACCTCAAAGAGAAGGTTTGGCACTGGGAATCCATTCACATGTTCAGCTGCCATGGAGCACACACAAGGAGTTGGGGGACCTGCCATTATATGTTCCTTCTTTCCAATATGCCTTGGTGCAACCGGTAACCTCCAAGGCCCCTAAAACAAAACCTTATTTGATGAACAAGGCCGGTCCTACCATTAGGCAAAGTGAGGCAGAGGCCTCAGACAGAAGATGCTGAAGGGTGGCAATGAGGTGTTGGAGGACAGTGCTACATGTCCTGCCCTCAGCCAGATTGTTGCCATAGCTGAGTAGAAGAACATGTATTGAACAATGCAGAAGGTCCCGGCTTTAATCCATGCATTCCCTGGGGAAGAAACCCTGGAGAGCTGCTGTAAGTCAGTGTAGGCAATGGACCAATGGGTCCCAGTTGGTACAAGGCAACTTCTGATGCTCCTGGTCTCCACTTTGGCCTCTCATTCTCCATCTTCAGACTCTGACCAGATCCAGACACAAAGGGCTATACCACCAGCCTATTGTTCCTCCACCTACCCACATTGTTTACCACTTAGACTGATGAATTGTTCTGTGGAACTCAAAAGCCAGCACATTATTTTGTGACATTTTGGTTTGCCTAAGAAATGGATTGCCCCAAGGTAGATGTTCTTATAGGCTAGAACAGTTACCTTTGCTTTTTTCTTTCTTTTTTAATCACACACAGACTGAATTTCTCACTGAGAACTGGTGAAGCATCTAATAAACATAATGAGATTGGAAGGAAAGAGTGGTGGGGAAAGCAAGTATATGCTGAAGACATTTGGGGGGAACTCCCGTTGTGTACATCTGATCCTCACAAGCAAAACAATGCCCTCACTGACCACAATGCTACCCTGATAGTCTGAAGGGCAGCCTGGAAAGATGCTCAGATCTGCATCACTGGTCAAAGTCGCAAAACAGGCAGCTGCACAAAGACCTATCCAGTACAATGATCTTTCCCCCTCTTTGCTTCCCAATGTTCAGTCTGTGCTCTAAAGGCCTCAGACCAGGAACAGGGGACCCTTTGTCCTGTGCTGTTCCCAGTGGCGTAGCGTGGGTTGTCAGTACCCGGGGCAAGGCAAGTAATTTGCGCCCCCTAACCCGTGGATTTGCGCCCCCTAACCCGTGGATTTGCCCTAACCCCAGATGTTGCGCCCGGTGCGGCCGGCCCCCCCTGCACCCCCCACGCTACGCCACTGGCTGTTCCACCCTTCCTTGAAAAGGAAGCCCTGGTTTTGCTGTTCATGAACTGAACTAGCTTCTTCCCTTTTAATCTTTAGTTAAAGCCATACATGATTCCATCTGGACAAACAACACTTAGCATTGATATTGCAGGTGTTCACTACACCTACCTCAAGGACTACCTCTTCCTATATGAACCTACCCGGTCCCTGAGATCATCTTCTGAGGTCCTCCTATGTGTGTCTCCTCCTCAAGAGGTCTGGAGGGTGGTAACATGAGAACGGGCCTTGTCTGCAGTGGCTCCCCATCTGTGGAATGCTCTCCCCTGGGAGGTTTGCCTGGCACCTTCATTGTACACCATTAGACGCCAGGCAAAAACATTCCTCTTTAACCAGGCCTTCCATTTTAATCCAACACCCTTTTAGAATATGGCTTGGGGGGGGGGCGTTTATTGGGTTACTGCTTTGGGTTTGATTTTATATGTTGTGGTCTTGTAGTGAAATGCCCTGAGACCGCCAGGTATAGGGTGGTGTGTAAGTTGAATTAACAACAACAAATACAATGCCTACATTCACCTTGGTTTCCTGCTATGTGAGCGAACTTTTCTGGGTTCAGGCAAAATGCCAAGCTCATGTGGTCTCTTCTCCCCTCCTGCATGTCCAGCAAGATGATTTCTGCAAGGTTTTGTTTCTCTTTCAAAGAATTCCGGCTTTAACATTACATATAAACCAGGAGTCGTGGCGTACAAGAAACCATGGTTAGTTAGGAAGCCAGCTTCATAACCTAGAGTTTGAAGTTCACTCGCTTAGCAACTAACCATCATTTATTGTTCAACACATCGCCTGAGTTGCATGTAGCACTAAGCCAAGACTCCTTGAAAGCAAAATTGGAAATCCTTCCCCCACCTGCAAGGGAGGAAAAGAGTTAGGAGGGTGCATGATCCTGACACTTTGCTGGGGCTCATGGAGGTTTTTCATGGTAGGGTCTCACCATGGTTTCATGGTATGTGTGAGCAGGTAAAAAGGAAATGCAATTTACCAGCATTTGATTAAGGACAGTATTAGAGACATAATAAAAGACAAATGCCTTGCCAAAAGCATAGGAAGAAACATCACAGCATAAGCATCCAGTTTAGGCACAATGTGGTATTCATTTACCATTTCTTCCCATTGATTTCATGCTGTTGAACCGTATAGCCAAAATATGCTTCTTTAGAGCCTGGAATAATTCGTGGCCTCTTCGTGTCAATGTTGAAGGCATCGCAGAATCCTGAGACAAACAAATATGAACAGAATTAAGTTGTGCAGCAAAGGGAACACAATGCCCGTTTTACATTCACAAAATAAATAAAATGATTTTTTTTTTAAGGCTGCAAGTGTGAATTTAATACTCCTCTCCCTGAATTGCAATTTTAAAATTCATTGTTTTTTAAAAACTGGAAGTTAAGTTTTTATGCTGGAAAATGTCAATGTAATAATTAGGGCTGAAATGCTTCATTGTTTCATCAGTTACATCAATTAAGGGTGCAATGCAGTATAAACAGAAGCGGGTTCCAAAGGAACTGGAGAGACCTTGCTTTTCTTTCTCAGTGCCTGGACTTGGAGCAGGAATCAAGTCTTTATCTAGGCCAAGCCACTTAGCAAGAGGATTATGTAGGGGAAGAGACAAGGACTACCTGGCTGTGTTTATCTTCTGAATGGAGTTTCTGCCATTTCTCCCTTTCTGCACATATCGTATTTCTGGACAGTGGTGATAAATAAAAGAATAACTCTTGCAGTTTGGAACAGAAGGACCGTGATCATATTTTTGGCCTAAGTTTCTCGCTATAAATCCAGGGTGGAATTTTCATGTGACAGAAGATAAAGTTCTTTTTCATTTCATCAACAAAATTTATTATTTTTTTCCTGCACAGAGCAGAGCCTGGATTGTCTTCTGAGAATCTCAAAAATCTGGTGTTTACCTCTTACCATTATTATGTCGATGAGACAATATTAACATTATTTAATGATAAGGGTGCTTGGTTTCTGAATGGGAAGAATGTTGAGTTGGCAAGGAGGGAGGCCTTTTGACATGTGATTGGCCCTCCTTGATCCACACAGCAACAGCTAGCATCTATTTCAATGTGTCAAAATAGAGAGCTTACATCAGATTTATTTTATATACATATAGATTTAAAATACTTCTATCCTGATGTCACAAGTCCCTGCATCCCACACCCCTTGCAGCTTAAAGCAGCTGCTCTTTCCTTCCTTCAGGATCACAAGCTTCCCTCCTCCCGCTTTTGTGGTCCCTCTGTCTCCCCATCAAACTATCATGGGCAAAGAAAACAGATGACCCAGCACACCACTCCCTGGCCCAGAGTTCTTTTCTCCTTCCTCAAGAGGCAGCCCTGCCTTCTTCAGTTTTCTCTTTCCCCTTTCCATGATTCCCTTTTATAAGTAGTTGGGGGTGGGGGGCAGAATAGAAACTCTGGAAGCTTTCAGCCTCTCATGAGACCCACTCAGGGCTTGTGTGAAGACTGTTGGGGTTTTTTGCTTTTTATTTTGCAGGTATCTTCTGCAAAAGGAGGTGCTGAGGAAGGTGACCAAGATGACCAAGGGTATGGAAACCAAGCCTTATGAGGAATGGTTGAAGGAGTTGGGTATATTTAGTCCGGAGAAGAGAAGACTGAGAGGGGATACAATAGCCATCTTCAAAAATCCAAAGGGCTGTCCCACGGAAGATGGAGCCAGCTTGGTTTTTTGTACTGCTCCAGAGAGTAGTACCTAAACCAATGGACTCAACTGACAAGAAAGGAGATTCTGACTTAACATTAGGAAGAGCTTTCTGATTGTAAGAGCTGCTCAACAGTGGAATTGACAACCTCAGAAGCAGGTGGACTTTCCTTCATTGGAGGGTTTCCAGCAGAGGTTTGGTGGGCATCTGTGAGGGTTTTATTTGTTATTCCTGTATTTAATGGGGTTTGACTAGATGATACTTGGTCCCTTCCAACTCTACAGTTCTCTGATTCTATGTTACTGATACAGTGATTTTGCATTAGTGATGGGTTTATACTGGACCATCCACACACCATTCTGCTTTATTAGTTGTCTGGCGATGCTTCCCCAAAGTTACCACACTACCATCTGGAGGGGGGGGTGTTCTTGCACTACTGTGCAACAATACAAAAATTGCAAACCCAAAATAGTTGTGCTATAAAAAGTGACAGAATTTCAGCAGGAGGCTACAGAACACATGCCAGATGGAAATGTGGCAGCGTGTTCACTCCAAAACATTTGCGGCATACGCAGTATTGAAAATGGGGGAGTGTATAACTCCCCTGATAACATCATGAGCACAAATCATCATGAATGCACAATCAAAAGAATTAAAACAGCCTCTAGCTGTGCTGGTTGGGACTGATAGGACTTGTAAACCAAAATATATCGAGGTCACCCAGTTGGTGAAGGCTGTTCCACAATACACACTGTGTGGCAACTCTTTTTGTTAAGAAAAATGCAGCCTCAGAGGGTACTAAAAGTGGAAAGCAGATGGAGGAAAAGGTCTTCTTAACCCTCATGTTGTTTTTCTGCTGAAAACGCCCCCTAGCTGCCTTCACCTCCCCACACCACACCCCGTGGGAAAGACCAGTGTCATTGTGCCCTAAGGTTGCACAAGTTTCTTGCTCAAATTTATTTGAACAACCATAATAGTTATGTGCCACTACTGAATAGTCAAAGTGCCTCAGACATAGCTCAGTAATCATTACAAGAATGCTTTAAAATAGTCAAGTATCATCATCAGCATCATCACACATGCTTCAAAACTTCTTGGAGCTGAAGCCCTGATGAAGTTTGACCTGCTTGACTCACATAGGAATACAGAAAGATGACTAATGCCAGGCCAGACAATTGGTCAAATACAAATACAAATACCTTTATTGGCATTACGAGTTAAAACATTTCAAAACACTAGGATAAATTTAGAAGGGACAGGAGTGAGGTTGTCAAGATCACAAGGTGCTCGATTGTTCTGCTTCACCCTCAGACAATTGGTCCATCAAGCTCAGTGCTTTCTACACTGATTGGCAGCAGCTCCCCAGTGCTTCAGGCAAGGGACATTCCCAGCTCCCAGGTCCCCACGGAGATGCCATCAGGGATTTGAACTTGGGACCATCTGCATGCAAAGCAGATGTTCTGTCACTGAGCTCTGCCCTTTGACTCACACTGCTCCCCACGCCACCATTCCAGCTTTTGTATTGTTGGGGGCTTGGGGGGGGGGAGGTCAGTCGGAATGATGCCCTGCACCCCTTCCAATTGTTGAGATCAGGAACTCACTGTGGGTTAGAATTTAATAGAGGATTCTATTGCTGAACTAGTAAGACAAGTTTGCCCTGAGCTGGCCACTTAAGTGTCCTCATCAGCATCCCAAAAGAATGAGCTAGGTTGCAAGAGCTACAGCTAAGGGATGGTGCCCTCCAGGCTAAAGGGTGGGCATTTCTTCCACTCCCTCACCTAGTTGCTAGGTAGGAGAACAAGAGTCAGAGAGTTGTGTGTGAGCTGAGCTGAAAGCAGGAGACAGAGAGGCATGCTTGCTTTGTGCTGGATCCAAAGCTGTGACAAACAGAGAAGCAAGATCTGTTGGGTGTTAATGCTGTGAGCCTCTCCATCCTATGCTCAGGTTGTAAAAAAGGTAAAGGTAAAGGGACCCCTGACCATTAGGTCCAGTCGCGGATGACTCTGGGGTGCGGCGCTCATCTCGCTTTATTGGCCAAGGGAGCCGGCGTACAGCTTCCGGGTCATGTGGCCAGCATGACTAAGCTGCTTCTGGCGAACCAGAGCAGTGCACGGAAACGCCATTTACCTTCCCGCCGGAGCGGTACCTATTTATCTACTTGCACTTTGACGTGCTTTCAAACTGCTAGGTTGGCAGGAGCAGGGACCAAGCAATGGGAGCTCACCCCGTCATGGGGATTCAAACCGCTGACCTTCTGATCAGCAAGTCCTAGGCTCTGTGGTTTAACTCACAGTGCCACCCGCGTCCCAATGTGCTCAGGTTGTATATATATATGTAAATAAAATCATATATCCTAAAGACACCACAGTCTCCACTAACCTTCACATTCCAAGGAATCTGAACATGGGCAAGCGTCTGTGACCCATGGATTATCTCATCGCTCAGAGATTGGGGTGACATATAACAGTATGATTTAGGAGAAACCAGAAATATTGCCCTTTCTTCTTCTCCACCCCCCCCCGAATGATCTTTAAGCAGCCAGCAAAGAATGAAGAGATTCAAAAGAATGTTTGTTGCCATATCTAATTGCTGTCTTATAATATAGTGGAAATATAAGAGAGACCAAGGCAACGTCTGGTCTTTGTCAAAACAGAAAGGACTTGGCCCAGAGAAGAGAAGGGATGAAACTTGAGTTGAATTCACAGCCATCATTTGGACATGAGGACTGATGGGTGTTTTTCCTCACTCGGACTTTCGGAAAACCCTCATAGCATATTTTGGCTGGGGATACCTGGCAATAAGGCAAGGAAACCACCCTCTTTCTTGCAAGGTGACCCTCCTACCCTCTCCAGGTGGCCAGTTGCCTCTCCCTTCCAGAAGAAGGGCTATAGCTCAATGGGAGAGCACCTGATTTGCACGCAGAAGGTCACAGGTTCAATCTCCAGCAGCATCTTCAGGGAAAGATTTGCTGCCCGATACCCTGGTGAGCCACTGTCAATCTATGCAGGCAATACTGAGCTAGATTGGACCAACAGTCCATGCAAAGCAGCTTCTGAGCACCTAGGATTAACCTTTCCTTCAAGTACTGATTTTGGAGTATTTATGGAGAGTCGCAAGGGGCAATAGAGAGGGGGAACCCCCAGGCCTGCACTTCATCAGAGCACATAAGAATGCAAGCTGAATCAGGCCAAAGGGCGCCCGTCTAGTCCGGTTGGCCAGTGGCCAACCAGATATCCCAATGGGAAGCCCACAAAACACGGCACGGGTGCAACAGCACTCTCTGCCCTTGCAAATTCCAGCAGCAAGTATTCCAGAGTTATACTGCCTGCAGCTCCGAAGGCAGTACAAAACCACTGAGGTTAGTAGCCATGGATAGATCTACTCCCTCCATGATTTTTGCTTTTGCAAACCATCCAGTTCACGTTTTGTATAGCTGTCCAACACTCATGTGGTTCTTCCTTGGGAAGGTTCTCAATTTCTGGTTCTCCATCCAGAGCGACTTTTGTTAAAACCATTAAATGTGCCGGTGTGCAAATTCTTCATGCCAAAGAGACAAATGCTTTTGCTTTTAAAAGAGTGGGGGGGGGGGTGTGACAAGGAGGACGGCTTTGAATTGTCCACATGACAATGGCTATGCTTTATCTTTGGCCATGAGAGAACTTATAACCCACACCAGGAATCAGGGCTGGTTCCAGGGTTTGGGGGCGGGGCTTCTGACAACACCTTCTGGGTGCACTCCCTCTCCCTTCCAAAGTGATGGTGAGAAGGATCAACACCTCCTCTGCCTGCTCACACCTTTACTCCCTTCCTCTGGATGACAGGAGGATGGTTCCAACAAACCAAGGCATCATCCTGCCTTCAAGGGAAAGGCCAAATGTGCGAAGGGAGTCAGTCTGACCTACTTAGAATGTCAGACTAGCAACTGGGAGACACCAGAGTTCGAATCCCACATGCAGCCATGAAGAAGCTCACTGCATGACCTTGGGCCAGTTGCTGCCTCTCAGCCCAGCCTACTGCACAGGGTTGTTGTGTAGATCAATTCAGGAGGGGAAGAACCATGTATGCCACCTTGAGCTCCTTGTAAGAAGGAGTGTTTGCTGGTGGCCAGTTGATATATCCCAGAAGGGCTGGGCACCTGGAGGTGAGGCAAAGCAAGCTCAGGGCAGGCATCAAGGAGCAAATGGCAAGGAGCCATCCCTAAGACTGAGGTTTTATAGGGCCAGGTGGAATCCTATTGGCCCTTTGTGTCACCTGACTGCTGATAAGCTGGCTGCTGCAGTGCTGATGGTGGCACTCAAATACAGCCGAGAATAGACCGGCGCCCTCTCCTGGCAAGCTGCCGCAATGCAGCCAGAATCCCCACTTCTTTTGGCACTCAATGGGGTGCCTGGTCCTCCAGTGGTAGAAATTATCTCCCATGAATGCAGAAGGTCCCAGTTTCAATCCCCACGAGCATCTCCAGGTAGGGCTGGGAAAGATTCCCTGATTGAAACCCCAGAGCTGCTGCCGGTCAGTGTAGACAATACTGGGCTAGATGGACCAATGGGTCTGACTCAGCATAAGGCAGCTTCCTGTGTTTCACTCTCCAGAATGAATCACACATTTACAGGAATCTTAAGGATGTACATTCACCCCAAACAGGCCATTCAGACTTGAAATTTATGGCTTGCGATCATCAGGATTTCAACCCACTCACTTCCATATGTGAATCTAAAAATACTGAGTAACTCTGGGTTGCTCTGCCCACCTCTCTCTGTTCCCATTTTTTAAGAGCTCCCTTTTTCTTTTCTTTTTTTCCTTGTTAAATTCTGGACGGTTCTGTGGGGAGTGCCTAGAATTAACAGAGTGAGCAAGTATGCTTATGAAAAAGAGGACGTTTCCTTCCTAGCATCTACGTAATGGTTGGAACTTAAGTATTTATTAACAAGTCACTATAGCAACTCCTTTAAGAAGAGGAGATCTATCCCGCTACTGAGGAACCACATAAATTGTAGAAAGTGACATGCACAATTATGGACAATGAATTCGTACATCAGCAGTTTTAAAAGTTCAAATTGGGCCGAGCAAGCCAGTGGAAATTCTGTAGGGATTAATTTATGCTGACATATTGGTCTGATTTGTTTATAATAAACGTCAATGTCTAGCCCTGAATTGGGGTTGTTTCTGAACAGTCTTGGAATAGTAAAGCTAATATGTGTGACTACTGGGGATCTAAAGGTTGTTGTTGTGGTTGTTGTTGTTATTAAGTTTTATTTTAACATACATGGTAAATATCATTAATCAGATAGGAAGTACATTAAATATTATCACCAGAAGAAAACTCTTTAGAAAAGAGAGAAATATTAAATACTGACATTAATTCAAATGGTTAAATTAGCCTGCCTAAATATAATAAAGGTCAATCTTACGAGTAATGAGGTTGCAATATTAGGGTCTCAGTAGTGATGTATGGAAGTGAGAGCTGGACCATAAAGAAGGCTGATCGCCGAAGAATTGATGCTTTTGAATTATGGTGCTGGAGGAGACTCTTGAGAGTCCCATGGACTGCAAGATCAAACGTATCCATTCTGAAAGAAATCAGCCCTGAGTGCTCACTGGAAGGACAGATCGTGAAGCTGAGGCTCCAATACTTTGGCCACCTCATAAGAAGAGAAGACTCCCTGGAAAAGACCCTGATGTTGGGAAAGATTGAGGGCACAAGAAGAAGGGGACGACAGAGGACGAGATGGTTGGACAGTGTTCTTGAAGCTACAAACATGAGTCTGACCAAATTGCGGGAGTCAGTGGAAGACAGGAGTGCCTGGCGTGCTCTGGTCCATGGGGTCACGAAGAGTTGGACACGACTAAACGACTAAACAACAACAATTAGGGTCTCTGGTAGGGTATAACTGGGGCCACAGAATTTTGCAGGTATCTTTCTCTGGGCAGAGATGTAAGTGTGGAACATAGAAAGCTGCCTTCTAGCAGGTCATTGGTCCATATTGCTCAGGATTGTCTACATTGATTGGCTGTGGCTCCAGCCTTACCTGGAGATGCTGGGATTTGAACTTAGGACTAGCTGCATGCAAAAGAGATGCTCTTCTACTGAGCTACCATGTTTCCTTTAACACACATGAACACAAGGAGATGCAGCCAGAATATTGGCCCATCCATTGTCTGCACTGGTTGGCCATTGCCCTGCAGAGTTTCAAAGGGAGCATCCTTCCCAGCCCTGCTTGGAGATCAAACATCTGCTGGAAAAGGCTGGGGCAGAACCACTCGGCGATGGTTGCTCTAGTCTAACTAATGGGACAGAGCTGCAGCACCTATGTAAGGTTCAGCCTGCCTGCTGCTGAAGCAACACCTGAGCCCTGCTCCCAGGCGATATTCATCTTGAGCCCTGCACGGAGCTGTCCAGGGTACCTTTGCCCCGACCTACCTCTACTGAGGTCAGTGCTCACATCAGAACAGCTGGTGGCCTAGCAGGCCATGACAGGAAGCCTCCAGCTGCCCACCATTTTAAATTAAAAACATCTCTGATGCCAGGGCAAGAGTGACAGCCAGCTCATGCTATCAGTTACCTCCTGTGGGATTGTGGGGTCAATAAGAGTAGCAAGAGGGTGGGTTGAGGGGGATTGGCCCACCCCTTCAGTCCTCCAGAATCTTCATTGGCCCCACAACCCCAGAGATGGGGCCTGATTGCTGGTCTCACTGTTTAAATTAAAATGGCCAGTAGTTAGACCATTGGCACAGCTAGCTGGTGCTGCATCTGTGGACAGTGAGACTTTCCCTCATCACCTTGCCTGCCTGGTTAAGACTTATTCATCCAGCTAGTCAACCAGGGAGGAAAAGAGTATTGGTACCACAGTTTAAAAACAAAGGTTTTTTAAAAGCCAGGCTGTGACAGCAGAGAAGCAGAGAAGTGGGACCCCAGAGGGCAAAATGCTCCTCAAAATTGGCACCTGCTCAGAGTATAACTAAAGGACCCAAGAGTATCTTTCATGCCAGTGGTTGCAAATTTTCTGGGGGGCCACTGCCCCCTTGTTTCCAAAAACGCATCCCCTGCCCTATTAAAAAGCACTATTCAGATTCACAGTTTGCATGACCAACTAAGGACGATAATTGCACAATAAAATTCAAAGCAGTAACAATTAACGGCACATTGGAGCCTGGATAGCTCAGCTGGTTACAGCGTGGTGCTGATAATGCCAAGGTTGCAGGTTCAAACCCCATATGAGACAGCTGCATAGTCCTGCATTGCAGGGGGTTGGACTACATTATCCTCAGGGTCCCTTCCAACTCTACAATTCTATGATTTATACTCCATTCTGGTGCTTTCCAGCAACTGGTATTCTGAAGCATTACTGCCTCCAACTACTAGTATACACTGACAACCTTATCTTCCTCTATGAATTTGTCCCATCCTCTTTCAAAGCCATCTAAGTTGGTGGCCATCGCTGCCTTCTGTGGGAGGGAGTTCTGTAGTTTAACTATGCACTGGGTGAAGAAGGACTTCCTTTCGTCTGCGTTGATGCAACAACAGTAGAATCCCCAAAAAACCATCCATCCATCCATTTTTCAGGGCAGTAAAATTGTATGCATGTGGGGTGGGTCCATTGAATTTGCTCTGGAGGGAGGCAAAACTATTAAACAGTTTTGGAATAGCAGGAAAATGATAAATTCTCAAGAAAAATATCTTCCAATACT